>NC_056746.1:102818646-103155632 GCF_019279795.1 Protopterus annectens
AAATAGCAAAAATAATCATTACCACAATATAAAAGAAAATACAAAAGCAGTGAATTGTAAAGCACAGTCTTTAAATTTATTTTGACTTGGGGAGCCACACAGTGGTGTAGTGGGCTAAAGCCCTGATTATAGCCCAAATAACCTGGGTTTGATTAGAGGCTTGGGAATCTGAGGTGTGGCAGGCGAATGATGAAAGATTATCCTGGGATGGAAGGCATGTGTCTGGACACTCTTTGAATTAGATCCATGGTGGAAGCTGGGGACACATAAGGGATATTGTCCTATGTGGGAATATGCAGAGAACATTGCATAGTCACTGTGCCATGCATCCTCTGCCTTTTAGACTTTCCAGGAGTGTGCAGGGGAAATGGAGAGTTAGTGCATAAGTATAAATACCCATGGCAGCAATATGCTGTTGCACTAGGACCCCTTGACCTCCTCACTGACTGCAAGCATGGGTGAGAGTAAGTTCATGGACATACAGGAGAGCTTGGCAGATCCAATGGATGACAAAAAGGTACTGCTGGCAGCTGACTGTCAACTGCAGGAAAAAATACAACAGAATGATGATGATGATGATAATAACAACAATAATAATAATAATAACAATAATAATAACAATAAATAATAACAATAATAATAATAACAAAAATAATAACAATAATAATAATAATAATAATAATAATAATATTATTATTATGGGTGGTGCAGTGGTGCAGCGGTTAACACTGTTGTCACACAGCAAGAGGTTATCCAGTTCGATTCGCGGCTGGAGTGCCTTCTGTGCGGAGTTTGCATGTTCTCCCTGCATTTGCGTGGGTTTCCTCCGGGTACTCCAGTTTCCTCCCACATTCTAAAGACATGCTTCTGGAGCATTTCTCCCCGGGCCTCCGCTGAAAACAGGATCTGTGGAACCTAGTCGGACTTTCCTGGTCAACAAATGTTAAATAAATAAATAAATAATACTAACAATAATAATAACAATAATAATAATAATAATAATAACAATAACATTAATGACTTGGGGGAAAATGTTGGTAATTCCTCAGTGCAAGACAGGGTTGCTAGTACATGCAAATTATAGAAGAGTAGTATACTTAAAGAAAACAAGCCAGTATCTGATGTAAAAACATTGGGACCACTACACTGTTGTGGCAACTCAAAGTCTCTGTTCAGAAGCAGTAGTGGGAAATAGGATAAGGAACATTTTTGTACTGGTGTTCTGAAAATAAGATCGCTCTGAAGTACATGCATTGAAAAATGATGACTGCATTTTGTGTTTTAAATGAATGTCTAAACATTGTGTGAAATGCTAATGGCTTACAAGCTAATGTGTTGGTGGTCTGGTGTTTCTGAAACATTTATATGCACCGATGCACAAATATAAACAAAGTAATATTCCAACATTTTTATGTTTTCCTAGTGGCTGTACAAGAAAAATAATCTTGTTGTAGGTATACTACTAAGACAAGTCTACTGTGAAAGTTTTATTACACTTAAGCAAACTGTATGTTGAGGGAACCCATGAAAATAGAGATGTTTGCTCTAGAAAAATAAATTAAAAACAAGATGGTAGCTTTGCAATGTGTAGAGTAGAACCTTAACCTGCTGATAATTTGGAGTATGGTGTGTTGTAACAGTGACAACAGTACTGCTTACATGAAACTGATACTATTTCTTGCATTTCTGAATTGTCCTTTCCTTAAAACAAATGAAAATCCCTCTCTGCAAGATAATTGGCAAATGCTTTCTGAAGAAGATAGGGCCATAGGATCTGAATGGAGAGAGGATAAGTCAGCGAGCAAAGGAGAGTAGTGTTGTGTGAAGAAGATAGAGCCATAGGATCTGAATGGAGAGAGGATAAGTCAGCGAGCAAAGGAGAGTAGTGTTGTGTGAAGAAGATAGAGCCATAGGATCTGAATGGAGAGAGGATAAGTCAGCATGTAAAGGGGTCCGAATGGAGAGATGATAAGTCAGCAAGCAAAGGGGAGTAGTGTTGTGTGAATTGAATTCATCCTCAAGTCTGGGTGAGTACCTTCACAAGGTGGACTAATTTCACCAAGATGACACTGATATATAGATTGCATTTTATATAGTATATATCATGGACAGAAGTAGGTTAAAAAAAAAGATAGCTAGGCGCACAAGACCCAGGATAAAAAAGTGCCTAATCCTGGTAGGCGCACTGGTGCCAGGACTGGAAAAAATGATAGTGTAGAATCCTCAAGACATGGAAACATACCTACACTGGGGCTAGGCCAGGCCCAGGGGGAGGATGGTCCCCTGTTGTAGAAGGAAGTAGCAGTCCACAAAAATCGCAAAACCTGATAGGCCAAAAAAGAGCCATAAAGACGATAGAGCGGATACTGAGGATAAGAAAGAAATTCTGTATTGTTACTATTATGTAAGAAGCCCAGAAATTCCAGACAAAAGATAGACAGAAAGATTAAGAGAGATACTAGAGGAAATAAAAATACTTCCACAAGAAAAACTGTCAGAAGCTTCAAATAAAAATTTGTGTTCACTGATACAACAGATTTATGAGCAGAAGCTAAGGATAATTAGAAATCCTTCTTTACATATGTCAGGACATAAAGAAGTAACACCCAGCATTGCTCTGAACCTATTCAAAGTGGCACCACCTACTCTAATCCAGTAGCTATCACACATGTATATTAGCTAATAAATTCAGTGCAAATTTCACCCCCAAGACAGCTGTACAAAACTCACATATTCCAAAGGATCTGAAAACCTCATCAGAAAAGAACACTTGCTAAAGCTACTTTACAAAAATATAATAATAAAAAATAAAAAACAAAACATCCTCCATGGAGCTTAATAACATACCTGAATGCCTGATGAACAACACTGAACATTTGCTGGTGGGTCCTCTTCCACAGCTATTCAACGTGAGGATCTCAGAAACTACAGACCCTCTAGCTTGACAGGCCTCATCTGCAAGGCCAGGAAATGGGTCATAACTGACCTTATAAACTGTGATATTAAAGTCTCACAAGACTTGAACCCAGCAGTTTGGTTTGGTTAGGGATAGAGCCTGTCTAATGAACTTGGTAAATTTCTTTGAGATGGTAACATAATTAAGCTAAATGTGCTCCAGACTGATCTTATTTATTTAGGCGAAGAGCAAATTTACTGAGGGACAGAATCCACAGAGTCAGGGTGGCAGGTGTGTCCTCAATGAGCATGAAGGTAAGTAGAGTCCCTCATGGAACCATATTAGGACCTCTGCTCTTTGGCAAATATGTTTTTGATCTCCAAAAAAAAAAAAAACAGGGATCTTTGTCTAACCAACTTTGCAGATGATTGTAAAGTGGGTGTTGTTCTCCAATCCCCTTTTGACATGCAGAAGCTACAGCTTAACTTAACACTTGTCTTGTTAATAGCTGGCGTACAGAAAATGGGCTAAAACTAAATGCTAAAAAGACCAATATTGTCACATTTGGCAATTAACTGCTGAACCCAGCTTACAATGTAGACAACACCCACTCTAAAATGAAGCTATAGCTAGAGACCATAGAATGGGCATAGATAATTACCTCTCCTTTGCAAAAGTGATTAGAAAATCCTTCTTTGTGGTGCAGCTGATCAAAGAGAGCAAATCATCTAGTTCTGAAGAAATCCTTACTCCTCTGTATTCTGTACTAATAGGGCCCATCATAGAATATAATTCCCCTTTGTGTATGTATCTTGTTAGATATATTAAACAGTTGGAGAGACCCCAGAGGTCCCTAATGAAAAAGACCATGGTCCTAAAAAAATGAGCTACCAGGAGGGACTGGAGGCTCTGTTCCTGTCTTCAGTGTCCTATAAACTAACTAAGGGCAATCTGCACCTTGATTTTCAGGCCGTTGGGGATGCAGCAGTGAAAGGCCTCTTTTGTCTCCACAAAGCAAATAGTCCATTAAATATTAGGACCAAAGATCAGATCCTCCTTCAGCAAACAAACAAATCATGGGGGATAGACAGATTTATCACATAACTACCATTTCTCTGGAATAAGCTTGCTGTCTAACTCAAGAAGTGTAGCACACTATCTTCCTTTAAAACGGAGTTAGGCAATTGGATAGGTATTCACAAATTCACCTCTGGCATAACTGGCCTATTGCTCCTTGAAAAAGTGAGGCAGGTGGACCAGTCACATTCCATTTTCTGCGGTTTTCAGATTCTGTGATTCGATGATTCTGTGAAACCTTATCTGAGAGTGTTGTGCGACTTTAGAGGTCGTAAGAAATGTGGAATAGATGAAGCTGAAGAGCAGAACTTGGGTTTTAAATGTGAGACTGTAAAAATGCCATTGTGGCCTGTGGGCACTGGCTCTGTATAATCAATATGTGGAAACACATGGTTTCTGGAAATTAAAATAAAAGGAAAGAGTCTTAAAATAAGTTGCTGGCTGACTGAACAGCAAATGCTGTAAACTCTATGTAACGGTGATACATGATAGCATATTAAAAGTGCTAAACCAATAGACATCACAAGCCAGAAGGAAAAAGATCCCATAATTAGAAAAGTCATTCCTGAGAGTTCATTAAAGTGCCTAATGCAAACCGTTTATCTCACACTAGAAAGGCCCTTCCAAAGTGACACTCCCATCTGCGATTCAGGAACATGCCAGTTACAACAAAGTAAGATCTCATTATTGGCTAATTTGCATGTTTCCTGAATTGCTGTTATCTTTTCAATGCACAACTGATGACTGATCTGCACGTAGTGATAGCAACCTGCTGCTTGTGTAGGCAGTGGAATATCCCCTATAGTCACTCTCTCGCACACATGACACAGTCCCTGAACTTGTCCTTACCCTCCCATGATTCCCTCCACCCCCAATAATACTTTAGTGACTTTACAGCATGTATGTATTAGGACCTGGTATCTAGTGCATCTCCCCACTCCTGATCCCTGTTATACTGTTGCGCTGTTGGTGCCATTGCAGCACTTTGTAGAATCATCCTGGGGAGGGGGGCTAGTAATTTACCCCACCCCTATTACCTTATGAAGCATGTGCTTTTACAGCACTTATTCCTGATGTACAGTGGTTCCTCTCATGTCCCCCATCCCCATAGTAATGCTGGTTCCAATACAGCTAATGTTGGTGCCAGTATAACACTGTACCCCCCCCCAGTCCGCATAGTAATGTTGGTGCCAGTATGGCACTTTGTGCCTTCTTCCTGGTACCCAGTGGGTCCCCCACCGCCAATCCCCATTTTGATGTTGGTGACATTATGGCACTTTTAAGTAAGTCCTGTTGTCTAATGGTTCCTCCCACCATGTTCACATTTGATTGTTGAATACTGACATTTGCTGACATTGCTAGTGCGATGTTGTGGGGGTGGTTATGCTGAACTACACAGCCAAGTGCTTTCTTGAATCTCTCAGCATATGGATGGCTTCCTAGAATTCGCTGAAGGAAGAGAACACATGGATAATTAACATATGCCTCTTTCCCCAGAATGCCTGATTAGCATTCTGCATGACCGCTGAGCCAGCCCTTCACTGTGCTGCACAACTTCATGTTGGAGGACTGTGCAGCATCATGTAAGGGCGCTTGCTGAATACCAGAAAGCTACTGTTATGTGTGCACATTGCTGTAGCTTTATGAATTCAGCCCATTGTATAAACTGCAAAATGAGCAAAGGGAGCTGGTGCTGAAACCTGAAAGGCAAAAGAGAAGTCAGTTTTAGATGCAAGAAATTACAGGGAACACAGAACAAGTCTTACACAGAAAGACTGAAAGCCCTGTCACTGTATTCTGTCTCCTACAGGTTGCTAAGGCGTGACCTCTGCCTGGCTTACAGGGCAGTCTCTGACCCGGCCCTGATGGAAATGCTAGCTTCGTAAATCAAACTGCACGAGTGTCACTCACTCCAGGAATCTTAACCTAGCCTCTGACATGAACAGGTCATGCTGGAGAGATAGATGCATCTCCCAGAGACTGCCACTTCTCTGAAACAAGCTTCCAATTCACATAAAGCAGAGCTCTTCCCTGACCCTCTTCAAATACAACCTAGATCAATGGATGGGTGACCGCAAATTCCCTGCTGGGCAGAGGAAGTTATTATTAACTACCATGCATCCTTACCTGTGTGAACTTCACTCACCTAACCACCGACAGTTGGGGCATCTCGGGATAAATGTGGCTAGACTTTAAGGGCTATAGGGCCATTAGCCTAGTAACTTTCCGTGAACCTATGAACCATAAAAAAGAACAATTGTGACAAGATCTGCAAATGTTTAACAACAGTCTGCTTGTAAGAGTAAAGTGCCAGAATGGGTAAGTTGAGAGTGAGTTACTAAAAGCACATGTCCAAAACATTGAGAACCACGTCAAAAACTGTACAAAAACTCTTGTTCACAATGATGAAGGGATCCAGCTTGTACAGAATAAACAGTTTGTACTTAAAGGTGAGTAACTGAAAAAGTTTATATTTAAAGAATTACAGAGATGCAGTAACGGTGACATACATGCACTTAATTAATGCATGTAGGAGCTTGAATAAAAATGCAAACAGAATGAAAGCCTTGTTAGTAACTTGCAGATGTAAAAGAGAAAGTTGTATTGCAATATGGATTAACACTGTGGTGGTTTTGTCAAGCTAACACTAGACTGAAAATAAAATGGAAAATAAATCTTAGGAGGACGTGTACAGTAAATTAAAATAGAATTTGTTATCCTTTGCTTCTCATGTCAAACTGATATCAGCAATTCATACTATTTTATCAGACCAATATAAGGTAAATAATTCTTTCAAGTAGAATGAACACACTCACATTAAACATCTGGAGCAGAGCTGAGTAACTCAGAAGGTAGCAAATACATTTAGGGTATGAAATCATACAAAAAAAAAAAACTGAACGGAATCATATTGAAGGACAGATTAGTGTGCCTGATCTGATCATAGAACAGGCAGTTACAGAATCTGAAACTTCAGAAACAATCTTCAGGTCAAACTAGGAGTCCACAGAGTGCGCAAGGTGTACTTAATATTGAATATAGTTTAGCCATGGAGTGTAATCAAGAGACTCTCCAACTGTGTCTGATGTAAGTTCTTAGACCTATATAAGACCTATAGGTCCTATACCTATAGGTAACAGTGTCAGAACTGTGGTTACCTTGCCCTTCTGCATAATGAAAAGGAGAGGCTTTATTTAAAAGAAAGCTCAGTAGGTAAGCCACTGGATGAGATGCAGCTCATGGAACCAAATGAGGAACATTACCAACCTGCCTGATGCAGTGGAAATGGAAAACAGAGTCAAGTATGCAGCTGCGTTGAAAGTCTTGTGTTGTAGTACAGAAATGCCACACAAAATTTTGAAATGAACAATAAAAATGAACTGTTGAGCCCTAAGCTGGAAAAGAAAGACCTAGACAATGGAAACATTGATGAAGAATTAGTTCCAGCACAAGATCCAGAGAGGCTTCAGGCAGTAGAAGTTAGCAATACATAAAAAGCTATACCCGTTGGGACAAAAATGACTACATCTGCCAGATTAGTGTGCCATGCAGCATGTCCCCATCAGCTTCTTTATAGTTAGAACCTCACCCACAGTCCCACTGGCCTTCATTGTGTGTGTGTGTATATATATATATATATATATATATATATATATATATATATATATATATATATATATATTTATATACCATACCAACTTATGAAGCATTTATTACAGACTCCCAGAAGTGCATGCATGGATAGCAGCACACATGGCAGGCACCTGACTCTGCCAGTAAACAAAAAATGAAGAAATTGCCCCACCAGGCTATAACATTATCAGATTAGACAGAGCCAACAAAAAAGCTGGTGGTGTCAATATTTTCTACAAAATCACACTGCATCTCTCCCTTTTCCTCCACATCCTGCCAGCTTTCTCAAACTCAGAAATTCTATTAACCATGCTAAAATGTAAACACTCACAAGACAATCGCAGTCTTGGGTATATACTTATCCCCAGGTAGCAGTATTAAAACACTGGAATATATTACCTGCTGAACCTTCTCAAAAATCCCTCATAAAACCATAATATTGGGTGATGTTAATATAGCTTAGCAAACCATACACTCTGAAAATCTTTAACAAAATTATACATCAGTACAACTTTATTCAACTTATAACCATGCCAACTAAATATAACAAAGCCACAGTCAGGCAATCAACCCTCAATGAGATCCTAACACCCTGTCCAAATAAAATATCATCGCACAGAATTATGTCAGAGAGCCTACGTGGTCACTTACCAGTCTACACCAAAAGTGTTCGATAGATTAGACAGGAAGACAAGAAGGATGATTTATGCTCGCCAAATTATTTATACAAATCAGTGTATACCAAGGTTATATATTCCCCTTTTCGAAGGAGAGATGGGCCTCCTTGAAAGTGGTTACATGTATAGCTCTGCAATCGTGGGACTACACTCATATCTGCTGACCTCACAAGACCCAAATGTAGTGAAAGTTTTTAAACATGACGAGAATAAATCTAAGATGACTTCTCTGCTTAATTTAGCAGAAGCATATCTGTGTGAAGCAGGAATGGAAATCAAACCTGAAGTAGATAAAAATCAGGCAGCGACTGAATGTGCCAAAACAAAAGAAAGAATAAAAGGTGAAGGATCAGATGAGAAGGCAAGAATATGGAAAATGCATAAATATAGTTGCAAGTATAGAAAACTTCTGGAAGAACCTCGTGTGGATCAGGATTGAATGCAGGAATGGTTAAGGACAGGTGAATTCAAACCAAGAGATGAAAGGTTAATATTGACAGCCCAAGATAGTGGGTTACATACATGTTGGTTTACAAAGTCCATTGAACATGTGGAAGAAACAGACAAATGTAGGTTTTGTAAAACAGAATTGGAAACAGTTACACACCTCATTGCTGGTTGTGACATACTAATGGCAGAAGGACTGTATACTGAAAGGCATAATAATATGGCAAGACTGTTGCATTAGGGATTGTGCAAACATTATGGTATTGAAGTGGCTAAAAAACACTAGAAACATGAGCCATAAAGCATCATAAAAATGATGAAGTCTACATCAGATGAGATCACCCATTACCAACAGTTCAAAAGACAGATGCTAGAAAACCAGATGTAGTGGTCCATGAAAAGAAGACAAAAGCAGCATTGATCATTGAAATCACCACACCCAGTGACTACAGTGTCTTGTGTACGAGACACACAAAATCATAAAATATCAGGCTATGCAGGCAGAAACGAGAGCAATGTGGAAGAAAGATACCCAGACAGTTCCAATAGTAGTAGGAGCAATGGGTCTTATAAAAAAGAATCTACAGTCTTATTGAGATATGTTACTACTACATGTAACCCCATAAGAATTGCAGAAGGAGTCATTACTAAGCACATTGCGGTGCTGCCAAGAGCACTTCTGACTGACGTCAAGGATTAAAACAATACTAATTTCATGAACTTTAATCGTAATTTGACTTAGGAATGGGGTACGAAGAAGCGTAGTAAAACAACGTATAACCAAAGATAAGCCATATAGACAATGAAGAAGCATAACAAAACAACGTATAACCAAAGATAAGCCATATAGACAATGAAGAAGCGTAATAAAACAACGTATAACCAAAGATAATCCATATAGACAACGAAGAATCGTAATAATACAACGTATAACCAAAGATAAGCCATATAGATGACGAAGAAGCATAATAAAACGTATAACCAAAGATAAGCCATATAGACAACTAAGAAGCAAAATAAAACAACGTATAACCAAAGATAAGCCATATAGACAACAAAGAAGCATAATAAAACAATGTATAACCAAAGATAAGCCATATAGACAATGAAGAAGCATAATAAAACAAAGTATAACCAAAGATAAGCCATATAGACAATGAAGAAGCGTAATAAAACAACGTATAAACAAAGATAAGCTATATAGAGAACTAAGAAGCATAATAAAACAACGTATAACCAAAGATAAGCCATATAGACAACTAAGAAGCATAATAAAACAACGTATAACCATAAGATAAGCCATATAGACAACGAAGAAATGTAATAAAACAACGTATAACCAAAGATAAGCCATATAGACAATGAAGAAGCATAATAAAACAACGTATAACCAAAGATAAGCCATATAGACAACGAAGAAGCGTAATAAAACAAAGTATAACCAAAGATAAGCCATATAGACAACGAAGAAGCGTAATAAAACAACGTATAAACAAAGATAAGCCATATAGACAACTAAGAAGCATAATAAAACAACGTATAACCAAAGATAAGCCATATAGACAACTAAGAATCATAGTAAAACAACGTATAACCAAAGATAAGCCATATAGACAACGAAGAAGCATAATAAAACAACATATAACCAAAGATAAGCCATATAGACAACTAAGAAGCATAATAAAACAATGTATAACCACAGATAAGCCATATAGACAACGAAGAAGCATAATAAAACAACGTATAACCAAAGATAAGCCATATAGACAACGAAGAAGCATAATAAAACAAAGTATAACCAAAGATAAGCCATATAGACAACAAAGAAGCATAATAAAACAACGTATAACCAAAGATAAGCCATATAGACAACGAAGAAGCATAATAAAACAACGTATAACCAAAGATAAGCCATATAGACAATGAAGAAGCATAATAAAACAACGTATAACCAAGGATAAGCCATATAGACAACGAAGAAGCATAATAAAACAACTTATAACCAAAGATAAGCCATATAGACAACGAAGAAGCATAATAAAACAACGTATAACCAAAGGTAAGCACACCTACTACTCAACCAATCTAAGAATCGAAAATTGTTCTAGGCGTCAATCAATAAGCTGTTAAATTAGGGACAAACTTCACAGCCAACACCTGAAACACAGAAACAAAATGATACTTTAGCCAACAAATTCAATACTCACTTTATAAAGAAAGTGCAGTCATTAACCAACCAGGTGACTAATCAAGCCCTTGTGATCCCTACTCAGTCAAATAACCTCCTTCAGCATTTCTCCTTTCAACCATTTCTCACAAATACCATCAAAAAATACCTTAAAATATGAAAGTCTACTACAACTATCCCTGACAAATCTACCTGGTGAATATCTTAAAATAACAGCTGAGGTTATTGCATATCCAGTTTCAATTCTGATAAATTGATCCACATCTGAAAATAAAGTCCCCTTGCTATAGAAAAAAAATCACTCATTATTCCACTGCACAAGGGTGTAATCAGTACAGCTCTTGCAAACTAGAAGCCAGTTGCCATTGTATCTCCCCTGTCAAAAATATTAGAAAAATGTGTACATACTCAGCTCTTCAGCTCCTGGGGTGGCACCCATGTCCCTACTAACCAGCTTCTGTTTTCAACCCACTATGGCTTCCGCCTCATCACAGCACAACTACTGCTTTGCTGAATTTTGTTAATACTGTCAAACATGCATAGAAATACTGGAAGCCTAGTCTCCAGTATCTTCCTAGACTTATCAAAAGCTTTTGATACTGCGTCCCACCAGAAACTCTTACATAAACTCTCATCTCTAGGGCACACCAGCTCTTTACTGCACCGGTTCCGTGGCTACCTCTGAAACAGACATCAAGCAGTGAAATGAGAAAAATGATTTTTCCACCTTCTTGACAGTAAGCATTTTTGTCTCACAAGGACTATACTAGGCCCCACACTTTTCAACGTATTTGTCAATGACGTATACACTGCTACAAAAAAATGCTTCCCAGTTCAATACGCTGATGATTCGATCCTAATCTGCTCTGCCAAATCACTATCTAATCTCCAAGACCTTACACAACAGTCCTTCTAATTGATTGAAATATGGATAAACAATTCACAACTACTTCTAAACCGTAAAAAGAAAAAAATAAATAAATTACTTCTTTTCACCGCAAAACATCACCATTCACTATCATCTCTGCAAACATCCCCATGATAGAACAAGTAAACCACACAAAATTACTAACTGTCATCATAGATGACCAGTTGAACTTCAACCACCATGTATCACACATGGTTTAAAAAAAACATCAAAAAACTAGGTACAGTACAGAGTAAAGACCTTACCTCAGTGACATAGCAAGAGGATGTATAGCCTGTACTTTCTTACTGCTCTTTCTCTTTGGTAACCTCCCAGTCTTCACAAACGTTCACCTCTCACAACTGTGCAAACCTGAGCAAGGTTGTAATAAAATAGACAAATTTACAATAAACCATAACAATGGAACACACCACGGCCTAGCTTTCAGAGCATTAAATTGATTAGAACTACCACATCATCCAGCTCTTTCTCAGCTAAATACAATACACAAACTTCTCTATAAACCAGAAAATTGTCCATCCCTTTTACAACTTAATACAGCACTGCTCCCTCAATAGAATTGTACAATCTAGAGAAAAATCACTGTAATCAAATCATCTAATACTGCAGGTGACTCTCTATATTCAAGTAGTGTAGCTAAACTATGGAACCACATCCCACAATCACAGAAATCCATGCAGAATGCAGACTCGTTTAAAACACAACTGCAACTTCACCTATCAGATCAGTGGATCTGCTCTTGTACATCTTCAGGGTAAATGCTGCTGTCATCTTTAGCTTACCATATCATCAAACCCTTTATCTTTATTCAGAATCCTGTGCTCCACAACCAGTTTTACTGGTATTTCCCAGACATATACATAGTTTTGTGACACTGCTCATCCCCACCATTGTACTTCCAGTGTAACCTTATGATAGCCATATATAATTATCTCTGCTTTAATATCCCACTTCGTAAGTGCAATATTGAATTTCTATGCTCTTATCACATGATCTGTTAGCTATTTGACAAACCCACTAATGAACCTCTTCCAATGCTTAATCTTCAACACCTACTAATGCATGCATGTCTTTTATATTGTAATAGTTGCCTTTATTTCATTTAAATGTAATCTAATTCAGAAATTAATGTGCAACTGTTAATGTATACTGCTTAATGTGTGTTCATGTATATTTCTGAATACCTTTTTAAAAATGTTTGTAATATGTTGTAACTTTTCTCCCCCGGCCTCATCTTTAAAGGGGCTTCTGACTAAACCCAGTTTGACAAACACGGTAAACAAAATCAAACTAAATAAATCAAATATACAGTATCTTAATAAAATGTGACTAGTTGTTTCAGAACATTATGACAATGTGGGAAATGATAATATCAAACAAGACCGAATACAGCCGTAAAATAACCAGGGTCTGCAACACAGCAGATGTGGATAGAAGAAAAAAGCATGGAAGAGAGTGCTATATCTAGCTGAATAATAAGCAACTTATTTAGGTAGCCGCCTAGATTAATGGCTAATCAGTAATTATTTTTCTGAAGACTTGATCACTGGGAATATTGGTGAAACACGGTTCCCCCAGCATGACATTACAATGAGAACTGTTCAGAAAGGCTGCTTCTCGATTAAATGGGGTAAGTGTGGGGCTTAATTTCATACATCAGGCTGCTTTATGGGACCAAAAGGACAGGGTTACATATTAATTCCGTTGTACGTTGATGTTCTCATTATAGAGCTTAGTTCTCACAAGAACTTTGACTCGGACATCTACACCTCTGATGGCTGGGTTATGCTAATCTCACGGATAGCAACTTACTCATTTCACACAATAGCTGTACTAATTACTGCCTGGAAAAAAATTGGACCGTAAGTACCCATTAAGAATAGGTCAGTAACCGAAACACATCAGAAGACCGTGAAGGCAAGGATGATTCACATCACCTGCTACTGTGATGAGCTCCTCTCCCAACTCTAGTTTTGCCTTTGAAAAGCCTCGCACACAATATGAGGCAATGACCTGGAACAGTACCTTTTCTCTAGTTTATATACTGTAAGGGTGAGCTGATAAGGCTGACAAACCAAATAAAAAAAGATGATATGCCACGGTATCTCCATATATTCTAAATCATTTGTTTCCTTCTTCTACAGGAAGACAGGGCTACTGGGCCTTCATAGTATTGCTACAATGTATTCTCACTCTTTCAGGTTTAAATTTCCCTCTCTTGTATAACCAAGTGCTTTTTCTGCAAAGAATATGTTATGTCTGACTTTGTGATACATTTTAGTAGATTTATTTCTTACCATGATCTGAACATTACACATTTTAGATATTATTTGCTTCTTTCAGTGACTTAGAGAAACTTGAAAACTGGAAAGTAAATGGATAGAATTTTGAATTTGGCAGCAGTTGTTATGTTAAGACTAATCAAGTGATCTCTGCAAGTGATGCACTGAAAAAAAAAACACATATAGATTAGAATCTAATACATGATGTTAAAATGTATGTTATAAGCTTTGACAAACAGCTTGAAATGTTATTTCTCTTTTAGACACACAACAGGGGAAAAAGAATGAAGGAAGGTGCTCACATCAATAGGTCTCTGCTGGCTTTGGGGAACTGTATTAATGCTCTGAGTGAGAAAGGAGGTGGTCGTGCCCAGTACGTTAACTACCGAGACAGCAAACTCACACGACTCCTCAAGGTAAGAAGTAGAAGAACTACAGAAATTATGCACGGAGTTTAAATAGTAGTCATTGTAAATAACAAAGGCAACATTTACATTACAGCTAGTAGTTGTAGGAGTGTTCTGCATTATTTTTCACAATGTGCCACCTTGATAGGGAGAGTGTGCAGGTCAGACAGGCCTTAAGATTGCATTAATATACGATACTGTGTCGGTGTACATGAGACTGTAAGCAGTTAGCCTTAAGATCACATTAATATACGATGATGTGTCTCTGTGCATGAGACTGTGCACAGTAAGCCTTAAGATCACATTAATACACGATAGTGTGTCCCTGTGCATGAGACTGTGCACAGTTAGCCTTAAGATCACATTAATATATGATAGTGTGTTGCTGTGTGTGAGACTGTGCACAGTAAGCCGATCACATTAATACGACAGTGTGTCAGGTACGACATGAGACTGTGACCAGTTAGCCTTGAGATCACATTTATATGATGGGGTGTGTTCTGTGCATGAAGACTGTGAGAGTTAGCCTTAAGATCACATTATTAATACGTGTGTCGCTGTGCATGCATGGAGAGTGCACATTATATAGGATCACATTGATATATGATAGTGTGTCTCTGTGCATGAGACTGTGCACAGTAAGCCTTAAGATCACATTAATATATGATAGTGTGTTGGTGTGCATGAGACTGTGCACAGTAAGCCTTAAGATCACACTAATGTAAGATAGTATGTTGCTGTGCATGAGACTGTGCACAGTAAGCCTTAAGATCACATTAATATACGATAGTGTGTTGCTGTGCATGAGACTGTGCACAGTAAGCCTTAAGATCACTTTAATATACGATAGTGTGTCACTGTGCATGAGACTGTGCACAGTAAGACTTAAGATCACATTAATACATGATAGTTTGTCGCTGTGCATGAGACTGTGCACAGTAAGCCTTAAGATTACATTAATACACGATAGTGTGTCTCTGTGCATGAGACTGTGCACAGTTAGCCTTAAGATCACATTAATATATGACAGTGTGTTGCTGTGTGTGAGACTGTGCACAGTAAGCCTTAAGATCACATAAATATATGATAGTGTGTTGCTGGGTATGAGACTGTGAGCAGTAAGCCTTAAGATCACATTAATATACGATAGTGTGCCTCTGTGCATGAGACTGTGCACAGTAAACATTAAGATCACATTAATACACGACAGTGTGTCGGTGTACATGAGACTGTGACCAGTTAGCCTTGAGATCACATTAGTATATGATGGTGTGTCTCTGTGCATGAGACTGTACAGAGTTAGCCTTGAGGTCACATTAATATACGATAGTGTGTCTTTGTGGATGAGACTGTGCACAGTTAGCCTTAAGATCACATTAATATATGATAGTGTGTTGCTGTGCGTGAGACTGTGCACAGTAAGCCTTAAGATCACATTAATATACAATAGTGTGTTGCTGTGCATGAGACTGTGCATAGTAAGCCTTAAGATCACTTTAATATATGATAGTGTGTCACTGTGCATGAGACTGTGCACAGTAAGCCTTAAGATCACATTAATACATGATAGTGTGTTGTTGGGCATGAGACTGTGCACCGTAAACCTTAAGATCACATTAATACACAATAGTGTATTGCTGTGCATGAGGCTGTGCACAGTAAGCCTTAAGATCACATTAATGTACGATAGTGTGTTGCTGGGCATGAGACTGTGAGCAGTAAGCCTTAAGATCACATTAATATATGATAGTGTGTCTCTGTGCATGAGACTGTGCCCAGTAAGCCTTAAGATCACATTAATATACGATGGTGTGTCTCTGTGCATGAGACTGTGCACATTAAGCCTTAGGATCACATTAATATATGATAATGTGTCTCTGTGCATGAGACTGTGCACAGTAAGCCTTAAGATCACAATAATATACGATAGTGTGATGCTGGGCATGTGACTGTGCACAGTAAGCCTTAGGATTACATTAATGTACGATAGCGTGTTGCTGGGCATGAGACTGTGCACAGTAAGCCATTGCTGTGCGTGTGACTGTGCACAATAATCCTTAAGATCACATTAATATACGCTAGTGTGTTGGTGTGCATGAGACTGTGCACAGTAAGCCTTAAGATCACATTAAAATATGATAGTGTGTCAGTGTGCATGAGACTGTGCACAGTACGCCTTAAGATCACATTAATATACGATAGTGCGTTGCTGTACATGAGTCTGTGCACAGTAAGCCTTAGGATCACATTAATGTAAGATAATGTGTTGCTATGCTTGAGACTGTGTACAATAATAAAGTGCATGAGACTGTGCACAGTAAGCCTTAAGATCACATAAATACGTGATAGTGTGTCGCTGTCCATGAGACTGTACACAGTAAACCTTAAGATCACATTAATACATGATAGTGTGTTGGTGTGCATGAGACTGTGAGCAGTAAGCCTTAAGATCACATTATTACACGATAGTGTGTCTCTGTGCATGAGACTGTGAGCAGTTAGCCTTAAGATCACATTAATATATGATAGTGTGTTGGAGTGCATGAGACTGTGCACATTAAGCCTTAGGATCACATTAATATAAAATAGTGTGTTGCTGTGCATGAGACTGTGCACAGTAAGCCTTAAGATCACATTAATACACGATAGTGTGTTGCTGTGCATGAGACTGTGAGCAGTTAGCCTTAAGATCACATTAGTATACGATGGTGTGTCTCTGTGCATGAGACTGTGCACGGTAAGCCTTAAGATCACATTAATATACGATAGTGTGTTGCTGTGCATGAGACTGTGCACAGTAAGCTTTAAGATCAAATTAATATACAATAGTGTGTCGGTGTGCATCAGACTGTGAGCAGTAAGCCTTAAGATCACATTAATACACGATAGTGTGTCGCTGTGCATCAGACTGTGAGCAGTTAGCCTTAAGATCACATTAATATACGATAATGTGTTGCTGTGCATGAGACTGTGCAGAGTAAGCCTTAAGATCACATCAATATAGAATAGTGTGTCGGTGTGCATGCGACTGTGCACAGTAAGCATTAAGATCACATTAATATACAATGGTGTGTCTCTGTGCATGAGACTGTGCACATTAAGCCTTAGGATCACATTAATATGCGATAGTGTGTCTCTGTGCATGAGACTGTGCACAGTGAGCCTTAAGATCACATTAATATATGATAGTGTGTCTCTGTGCATGAGACTGTGCACAGTGAGCCTTAAGATCACATTAATATATGATAGTGTGTTGCTGTGCATGAGACTGTGCAGAGTGAGCCTTAAGATCACATTAATATATGATAGTGTGTTGCTGTGCATGAGACTGTGCAGAGTAAGCCCTAAGATCACATTAATACAAGATAGTGTGTCGCTGTGCATGAGACTGTGAGCAGTTAGCCTTAAGATCACATTAATATACGATGGTGTGTCTCTGTGTATTAGACTGTGAACAGTAAGCCTTAAGATCACATTAATATATAATGGTGTGTCTCTGTGCATGAGACTGTGCACAGTAAGCATTAAGATCACATTAATATCACATTAATAAGACTGTGCACAGTAAGCCTCACATTAATACAAGATAGTGTCGCCAGCATGTATGAGACTGTGCACAGCCTTAAGAAGACACACATAATACAAGATAGTGTGTCTGTGTGTATGAGGCTGCAGTAAGCCTTGTAATCACATTAATATATAATATTGTGTGTGTATCTGTGCATGAGACTTTAAGATCACATTAATATACGATAGTGTGTCACTGTGCATGAGACTTTGAGCAGTTAGCCTTAAGATCACATTAATATATGATAGTGTGTTGCTTTGCATGAGACAGTGTCCAGTAAGCCTTAAGATCACATTAATACACGATAGTCTGTCGCTGTGCATGAGACTGTGCACAGTAAGCCTTAAGATCACATTAATACACGATAGTGTGTCACTGTGCATGAGACTTTGAGCAGTTAGCCTTAAGATCACATTAATATACGATAGTGTGCCGCTGTGCTTGAGTCTGTGCACAGTAAGCTATAGGATCACATTAATATACGATAGTGTGTTGCTGTGTGTGAGACTGTGCACAGTAAGCCTTAGCATCACATTAATATATGATAGTGCATCGCTGTGCATGAGACTGTGCACAGTAAGCCTTAAGATCACAATAATGTATGATAGTGTTTTGCTATGCATGAGACTGTGCACAGTAAGACTCTACATGAACTATGAGTATGATGTTGCATGTCGTTTTAAACATTTGTGATCCAATAGGCCATGCTATGAAATGCTGTAGGTACTGTGCATCTCTTTTCACACAGAATGGACAACAAGGTATGACCATCCCTAGATTTAGTGGCTAAAGATAACATTTTCTTAAACCTGTGTCCCATTGTTCATTTGCTGTAAAAATGTGATTGCAAAACTGTAGGGGTAATGGGCAACAGGTGTGTATTGTTCTTGGAGTGCAATAAATATTACTTCGAGCATCATGCTCCTGTGTAGTTTATAGCATCTCTCTCAAAATAGCATTATTGTGAACCTCTCTGCCCTGTATGATGTGTTTCTAGAACTTTGTCAGCTCTGGTTGGGACACCACTACCGCATTGTAACCAAAGGGCCAAGGTTCTCACTGTAATGACTTGTTACAGTGAGAATAGCAAAATGAAATAGCATGAGACAACCATTTAGAAGTTGTTTGGTTTGACATCGGTTGTTCTTTCATGTTACCTCCACAAGAGAGAAATTGGCTGTCAGCTTTCCAGAAGGACTGTGTTTTGTCTAGGTGGCATCTGAGCTGCTTATGGACATCCACAGTATGAACATTTTTTTACTCTGTTTTTTTGAGGTCAGGAAAACAGACAGAGAGATTACTAGACTGGCTCAAGGTAAACTTTGATACCACTTTAGGCATAAAGAATGATTAGTTTTCAAAGAAACCCTGTTCTTGTTAAAAATGAGGTAGGGTTGACTCACCATAACAGCTTGTAACTCAGATATTCTCCTAGCAAAGGTCAAAAATGAGTAGAACGGTCATCCATGTTAAGAACTCAATTCAGCTAGATAAGCCAGCTCAATATGCTTTTTCAAGCATAAAGTTAAAATCCTAAGGAGGGATACATAAACCCATTTCAAAAACTGTTTGACTTGAGGACATGTGCAAAGGGTGGGTCCAAGGGCAGAAAAGCTGAAATGGCAAACAAATGAACCTTGACAGAAAAGTAAGAAATGACTGAGGACAATAACTCACACACCTGATCAAGAGCCAGAGGCAGCCCGGCCTTAAAAGGGTCCTGGTTCTTAGAATGACACCAACTAGAAAATCATTTCCATTTACACATATATGATTCCCTACCAACAGGTCTTTCAGCTTCTTCAATGCCTGCTATACATCCTCAGAAAAAAAATGTGCTGAAAAGGTATAAAAATTCTATAATCGAGGTAGTCAAAGAGTTTTCCAGTTGGGGTGTATCAAACGACCCCTGTCTTCTGAGAGTATATTCAGTCTGTGGGAAAACCTGTTGTTTATGTATCACATCACTGTGGTGTTGTCTGTGAAAACTTGTAAAGGTCCAGGAGACTAAATATGATTTAGAGCTTTCAAAGCATTTACTACTGGCAATATCACTTTTATATTTATGTACTTTTGTCAGTATTGCTTGTTCCATAGACCCTGCACTTTCACACATTTGATAACTGCTCCCCACACTAGATCTGAAACATATGCCACAACAAACTTGCATAGAGATGGAAGGGAGAGTGGAAGATCTGGATTCTAAGACAACTGTTCTACCCATCATAGAACCTCCCTCCTTACAAGCCCTGAAATGAGGATCTGAAAAGAAGGGTAAATGCTGAGTTCAGACTAAGAACTAAAGTCTAACTAAAACTAAGTTCAGAAAACAAAAGCTTCCTGAAGATGTCAGGTCCCAAATTTTAAATGTCTCTCTGGAGAATTACTTTTTTGAAATTCCTTGGTTGAGGTACTTAAAAAATTTAGAGGAGAACAAAATTATAGGAAAGAGGAACACCGATGCAGTTGGTGAAACAGTTCTTTTTAGCCCTGTCCCTAAGTCCCCAGGCCTAAACTGGTATGTGACTTTACTTTACTTCCAGCCCTGAGCCTTTCTTTCATACATGTCAAAGCATTTGTGAGTAGAAGTTCTTTAAACAGCTCAAGAAAAATGACAGAGAGACTCAGAAAAGAAAGAGAATGTTTCCTAAGGGTTCTCCTTTCATATGAAAAATGCCCCACTACCTTTCTACATTATCCCCTCCTTCCCCTTCCCACCACGCCATCTTTCCAGGCTTGCAAGCCATTTCCCTCTGGATATAGAACATCAGGTGATTAGGTACTGAATATAATTCACCAGGGCTACAAACTTCAGTGGGTATCTCTTCCACTTTGTACACAAATTCCTCTGCTCCCAAACAACCAAACTTATTTGCTTCCCCAAATCCTAACTTATATTTTTTTTTCCATGTCATGATAGAGCCTGTTCCTCCTTCTCTATAGGGCAAAGACTTTTATTCAAGAATTGCTCTAGTACCCAAAATGAAAGGCACGTGGAGATCAGTTTTGGACCTTTCAATACCAAATACCTTTTTTCTAATACCATAGTTCAAAATGTTAACCTTACAGCCACTCTTTTCCTGTTCTTCCTCTAAATGCCTTCTTAACCACTCTGGACCTCAGAGATGAAAGCCTACAAATCCCAACTTGAACAAGGTGAGAAAGAAGCTTGGCCCTACTAATATGACTAGCAATGAGGCTGAAGCATTGAACTTAGTTACTAATATGACTAGCAATGAGGCTGAAGCATTGAACTTAGTTAGATCATTACCAGTTTGTTTGTTAAAACCAGACAAGGGTGGAGGACTGGTGATTATGGACAACGACCAGTATGAAACTAGAATGTTAAAAGTCTTAGACAGTGAAATTTATATGAGGTCTAGTGTCAGTGAAATGAACACTGTATATAACAAAATGTATTCCTTTTTCAGGGATTTGTTGATTGAAGGCATGGTTAGTATGGACATCTACAACTATCTGATGGTGTTGAACCCAAAATTACCTAACTTGTTTGGGTTACCTCAACTTCACAAAAACCTTCAGGATCCCCTTATGAGAGCCTTAGTTAATGCAAAGTCTTCTATCACATATGCTTGTTCTAAGTATATAGACTCTGTTTTAAAGAAGTATGTAGTTAAGGAAGACCAGATCTGTACGGAATCTTGGGCCTTTTTAAAAGCAGTGGACAGGTTCGAGTTCCAAGACAATGTAATGTTTTTAAGTATAGATGTCGTTGACCTATATTTTTCTATTCCGCATGATGTAGGTGTCGAGTATGTAGCAGAAAGATTGTTATTTTATGGGGCAGACAGTAAAGAAATTAGATTAAGTCAGGAGATGCTGGATGTTATTTTGAATAGTAATTTTGTCAAATTCAACAGTGAAATTTACAAACAAGTGGTTGGTGTAGCGATGGGCTCCCCATGTGGGTCGAGCTACGCTAACTTAGTGTTGTCACATTGGGAATGTGAGAACATTTTCAAACAAAAGGTGTACAAGAAGGTGACGTTATACAACAGGTATTTGGATGATATCTTTATTATGTTTGAAGGTAATGAAAATGAAGCAAAGGTGTTTGTGGAGTATTGGAATAATAGAACTCCTTTCCTCAGATTCACTTATACCTTCCACAAAGACACTATTAATTTTCTTGATGCAGATCTGAAAAAAGACACAGCTGGAAAGAGATATTTGGCTAAGATTTGCAGGAAACCTACGTACTCAAACACCTTTTTACAAGTTGTCACCCTTTCCATCAAAAAAGGTCTGTCTTAAAAGGTCAGTTAGTAAGGGCAACTGGGATGACAACTAAGATTCATACTTTTGAAGATGAATGTAGTTTGTTAAGAAATATGTTTTTGAGTAGGGGTTATCCTGGAAGTTTGGTGTTTGAATTGATAAGTGAAGTATGGCACAAAATACTTTGTGGGACTTACAGGCCAATTCTATCTAGAAGAGCTCTAAGTATTAACGGAGAGGATGTAAATAGTGTTGAATTGCCCATATTTCACCATTTGCCTTTGGACAATGTAGATGAGTCTGACAAACCATTTTTTTAAAAGAGTTTTATTACACCTTTTTGTACAGAAGCAGATGAGATTGGTAATATTTTGAGAAGGAACTGGAATTTACTGTTACACGAAAGGGACTTAGTGGAAAAGGTGGGTAACTACCCTACTATAATTTTTAGGAAGGGTAGGAACTTGAAGAATATAGTGGAGACCAACATTAGGAAGTCCCACAGGATCGAGGGTACTTATAAATGTGAATCTTGTAATTACTGTAGGTATATTGCCACAAGTATTAGTTTTGTAGTCAATGACTATGTTTATAAGGCTAGAGCTAGATATAACTGTAACTCTAAATCAGTGGTTTATTTAGCTTCCTGTCAGTCATGCCCAGCATTTTATGTTGGAAAAACTGACAGGAAGCTTAAAGAAAGGATTTACGAACACATTTATCACATTAAGAAGATTAGCAACACTAATGCACTGGCAAAACACTGTAATGAGTACCCGACCCACCATTTTCTGTTCAAAATTATTGATCAGGTAGTTATAGATGGTAAAGGTGGACCTTGCCAGTTGTTGTTAGAAAAGTGGGAATTGTTATGGCAGCTTAGGTTAAATTCCTATACCTTGCCTGGTATTAATGAGATCACTTCTTTGTCTTGTGTTTTGAAGTTGAAAAGTCTGCTTCAGTAGATTTTTTTCCTTTTCCTTAATATTTTTTAAATTTTTTATTATTGTACATGTGACTAGTGATCTAAAATTTCTTATTTATTGCAACAAACGTATTGATTTTTATATAAAGTAGGTAAGACTTAATATATTATGTTATATATTACATACTATTTATTGTTTCTTTACATTTTAATACAATGAAATTTATGAGGTTTGGGACTGTTTTTCCATGTGGGTGGTAGAATATGTATGTATTTTTATGTATTTTTATATCTTTACAACTTCTTAGCATTTTTTATCAGTATATTTGTGATGTACCTTTAAATTTTCTAATTAATGCTGGTTTATTAAGCACAGGAGCCAATTGGTTTGGATTTGGCGCCTTTTTGGCTTTGAAAAGGTTGTTACACTATTTTTATATGTTTGTCTGATGAAGTCTACCTATTTGGGTAGACGAAAAGCGCTTCACTATATTAAAGTTTGTTTTGGTGTTTCAGAGACTACTCGGTGGCTATTTTTGTGTTTTTCAATGCCTGATGTAGACCTAGAAAAGGAATCAAGATTATAGTACTTTGTAAAAGTATGTACAGTGGACCATGTTGCAGCTCCTAGAGAATCTAACCCTTTCCAAAAAGTCATAGATGAAGTCAAGGCTCTGGAAGAGTGGGCTTTGACCCTGCCTGGAAGAGTGGGCTTTGACCCTGCCTGGAACAGTGGCCTTGACCCTGCCTGAGTACTTTTGTTATGGTGAGAATAACAGAAGTGACAGCCTTAGACAACCATTTGGAAATAGTATGTATTGACAGAGATTGTTCCTTCTTCTTGACTTTACAAGAAATTAACAATTGAGCCAAAAATTTGAAAAAATTAGTTCTGTCAAGATATTGCTTGAGTTGTCTGTAATCATCCAAGGTATGCAGTGTCCTTTCTCTGTCATTTCTGGGTACAGGAAAGAAAATGGGTAGACAAATAATTTGATTAAAAATAAAGTCAGATACCAGTTTAGGCAAAAAAAATGATTATGAGATCTAAAAGAAACACTTTCCTTGTGGAGAATGAGGTGGGATTCATGCACCATAAGAGCTTGCAATGTAAATACCTTTTTGCAGAGATCAGAGCAATCAGTAAAACTATTTTCCATGTTAAGAACCGTGTTAAGTCAGGCAGCTTTGCTGGTTCAAATGGTGCACATGTGAACTTCTCTTAAAAACATCTTGGCATGAGACTGCATTAAAAGAGGAAGGATCCATGAGCAGACATGCTGAAATGGCGTATAATGAACCTTAATAGTAGAGTAAGAAAGGCCATAAGATAGTAACTCACACAAATATTGTAAAACCAGAGAACAACTAAGCTTGAATGGGTGAAAACTTTTTCCATTTGCCAATATATAACTTTCCAGTGCTAGGTTTTCTTCCTAACCCTAACCCTTAACCCTAAGTGGTTTTTCGTAAGGGATGTAATTTGAAAGCACTTTTGGAAAATAATAATTCCAATGTGCACCGCCCACAAAAAGGGATGTTCAAATGTGAAAATTGTCATTGGTGCAAGTATATAAAAGTGAGTAACTCATTTACAGTAAAAGGAAAAAAGTTTTACATCAATGGGAAGTTTAATTGTAACACTAGGGGGGTGGTCTATCTTAGTTTGTGCTCTAAATGCCAGGCTTTTTATATAGGGAAAACTGATAGACCACTGAAAAACAGAATTTATGACCACTACTATGCAATTAATAAAGGGAACACTACCAATGCCCTAGCTAGGCACATTTTATCATTCCCTGAGCATGAATTTTTATTCATGGCTATTGAAAAAGTATCTGAGAATGAAAGAGGGGGACCGACTAGCCTAAAACTTGAAGAAAAAGAAGCTTTATGGCAGTTGAAATTAAATGCTTTAGTCCCACCAGGTTTAAATGATGTAATCTCTATCAGGAGCATTCTAAAACTTAAAGCTTTATTAAGATAAAAAACATACTGAATTTCACGAGAAAGTAATTTAATATAGTAACTATGAATAGATTTGCATAGTTTACACTTTACATTTTATGTTCTTTTACTTTAAATTGAGGTAAGGTTGTTCCAGGAAATGATGCTTCAGGAAATGATGTCATGTTTTTTTAAAGTATTTAAGGGTTGACTTTTGTTTGTGAATTGTCTGAAGAAGTTTACATATTTTTAGTAAACGAAAGCGCTAACACACAGTTTTTGTTTCCTAGCGTGGTGCTTTTTCCATGTTTTATTTTTTATTAACATGGCTAGTCTGCAGAGGGGATATGCACTGGTTCCGCTTACTTGCTGATGTACTACAGGACTCTGGTATTGTCCTTAACAACTGGAAGAGGTTCAGAGAGTGGAGTACCTTGATCAGGACAAGCATTTCCTTCATATTTATGTGCCTGGATCTGTCCTTGCTGTCCCACACCCCTTTAACTTTTATCTTTCTTGAAACTGCTCTCCATCAAAATTTGAGGCATCTGTGGTGACTGACTGCTTTGGAACAGGGAGGGAGAAGGGGAGACCTGGATTTAAGGACATTTGTTGTCTCCACCAAAAGCTTTCTGACAAACCCCAAAACTGGGATTTGAAAAGATAGTGTGTTGATGCTGTGACCAAACAGATCGCAGATACCACTTTGTCTTGCCAGGGATATCATGAGAATCATAGATGCCACGAGACCCAAAATCCCGAGGTATTCCCTTACAGTGACAAAAGTCTGAGTGTAAAACCTTAGAAATACATCTAAATAAAGATATATATTTTTTTTTTTTTGAAGAAAAGCTATTGAAACTGAGGTGTGAAGTTGACATCCCAGGAACAAAATCCTGTGTGAGGGAGTCGAGAAAAACTTTTGAATGTTTTCTTGGTATCCCAGCTTGTATGAGAGATCTCACCAGTGAGAGAGAGAGATTTATGACAGTTTTAAAAAGACTTTGCAAAGATAACCAAGTTGTATAAATGTAGGAAATATGGATACCCTATAGCCTGCAATGAGCTACAACTGGATCTAGACATTTTGTGAACACTCCTGGTAAAGTGGATAGTCCAAAGGGTAAGGCAGAGAAATGATTATGTGATCCAGGCACTCAAAACCTTAAGAAATGCCTGAAGTCTGGATGAATAGGAATGTGATAATAAGCATCTTTTAAATCTACTGTTACCATGAAATGTGAAGTAACAAATTATGAAGTGACATAATTTTAATTTTATTATTTATGTATTTATTGATTGACATTTGATTACCAAGAAAGTCCAATGAGGTAGGAGCCCATTTTCAATGGAGACGTGAGGAGAAAAGCTGCAAAGTATTACAAAACATTTTAAGAATAATAATTTTATAGTCTTTAAATATAATACAAAAACAACTATTTAAATAATAAAAGAATAATAAACTGACAGGAAAAAAAGTGCTCCCATTTAAAAGTACAGTACAGTCTCGTATCAGTTTGTTAAAACATAAACTCCTAGCTTTAAAATAACTTCCCTGAAGAGGAAAGTATCAATAATATTATTAGATGGAAGTTTTTCCCCAAAGGAAACTTATCTGTCTAGCAAAGGAACAGCACAAGCCGACTGTCAATCCTCGAAAGCCTCAGAGGAGCATACTCTTTGGTGGCAGTAAAGCTCTAAAGGGCTTTACACCCAAAGTTGTCTTTTAGTCAGCTCAGCCTGAGCTGCCTGACAGTTTGGGTGCGTGGAAGATGCCCTGAGGCTTTGGAAGCTGGCCGGCTGTTATATCCTTGTCAGGATATAACCCATATAGCTAAGGCTACTGCAGCAGTGATCATTTGAACATCTACTGTTATGCTACAATTACTTACATAACTGCACTGTTTGTCAGAGCAGAACATAGTAGCTAACTCAATGAGAAAATCAAGGACAGCCCCCCATGAATTGGGAATGCGATCCAGGGGTCTTCCAATAGATTTGGACAGCTACCAGAGTAGATTTGTTTGCCTCCTATCAGAACTGAGAGTTACAATAGTTGCATGCCAAGACATCTTGTAAGGAGGCCTGGAAAACAGATGTATTTTCTTTCCCATTGATGGGAATGTTCTTTTATGCCTTTTGTCCCTCCTCTAATAACCAGAATCTTAGCAAAGATAAAGATGGACTCTCCAGAAGTACTTATGTAATCCCCTTTTGATCCATACAATATTGGTTCTCCCTTCTTATGCACCTGGCTGGGGCATTTGCCAAAAACTTCCTCAGAGTAGAAAAATTCACACAGGACAAAGGATCTCTCATCCAACCTTCTTAACCTTTATCTGACTGTATGGATAATAGTTTTGTGATTCCATTTATGCACCTGTTTTCAAAGTACAACAAGTATTAAAGGAGGCTAGGAAACCTGCAATTAGGAAATCATATTTAACCAAATGGAAGAGATTTTCTAACTGATGCTGTGATAAAGACCAGGATCCATCCAGTGCAGGGTCACCAGTATTTTTTTCATACTTATATGAATTGCTAAAGTCAGGCCTTTCATACACTATTGATCTTTGAATTCTGGGCATTTCTTCCTGTTGACCACAGGATTGCCCTCCTTTCTGCTTTGTTGCAAATCAAACAATTATTGGAAGAGGTTTTACATCCTGGAATATTATTTTTTTTTTGGAGAAGCTAACTCTGTCTCCCTTTGAATTTGCAACCAGCTGTTCCCTGAAATGTCTTACTTGGTTGAGTGACTTGCTATTGCTCTGACTGATAGACAAAGTCCTTCATGTCTTCTCAACCATTTTTTTAAAACACCTTTATTGAATTATCACTTGTGACATAGGCAAACCTATATTTATATAAAAGTGAGGAAACCATGTTAACAAGTTCACACTTTCAACATCATACTTCAGATATATTCTTCTATACAAAATAGTCAGTCCAAACATTACATAAATTGTTCAGTTCCTGCCTTTTCTTAAACCTCATTTCTCTTCCAAAACATTTTTTCTGACTGTATTGTTCCCACAATTTCCTATCTTCTTCTGTGTAATTTGCTCCTATGCTTTTCTAAAGATCTTACTTCCAGTTCTTTTATCTCTGTTACAATATTCCGTACTTCAAATACGGTTGGTGTTGACTTTGATTTCCATTTTCTAGTAACTGCTTTCCTGGCAGCCTCCAGAATTAAACTTAATAAGGGCTTAATATGTCTAGCAATTCAGAACCTGTATTCCAGCTCAAAAATAATTTCTTTTGTTACACCCATTACTCACCCAATATTTATGATAGAGTACTCTGCAGAGGATTTTTAAATTCTGCTAGTTCATTACACTCACAAAAATCTTCCCAGTTACCTCTTTCTTCTCCATAACACCTCCAACAAATGCTATATACCTGAAGAAAAATTCTGTGAAGTCTGCTGCTTGGGGTATAAAAATAACCATACAAACACTTCCAAGCAAAGTTCCTAAACCTTCTAGACTTGGTTGTGTATTTGGGGACCATACATATGTCTTCTCATTGTTTTCTTGTAAATTGCTTTTCCAGTCTGTGTTCCCAATCTTTTGCAACCTTCTCTGATTGATTATAATCTTATAGTTATGTAATATTTTATATACCCTACTTATTATCCTTTTTAACAGCTGTGTCTGTTCTTCATTCAATTAAAAATCTACCAGAGTAGGCCTTTCACTTAAAATTCCTCTATCCTTTTCTCTTTGCCTGTCCTCCGAGATCAAGCCCTGGTAGGGAAGGCAGTCTCTAGCCTGCAATCCATATATCTTCTTGACCTCATCCCATTCTACTACCTCTCCTGCTTGAGTTATTTGCTCCCAATATCTTGGTTCCCTTGCCAGGAACAGAAAGGAGACATTTTAATCCATGGCAAAAGACATGAGGAAAAGTCACTGTGTGAGGAATGGTGAGATCGGCAGTATTTTCTACACTAAAAAGTATAGTCAGTAAATTTGAATCATATGTTCTTTCCAGCTATTTTCTACACTAAATAGTGTAGTCATTAAGTCTGAATAATATCTTCTTTCCAGTTATTTGGAGGACATACAGCTGAATTTATTAACAGGGCCATTTAGTATAAAACCTGTTGAGGAGCACAGGGAAAAGGGCTACAGGATCAGAAGATGTACTTCACAAGGGAAAGATGCTGCCAAGTGGTTATTGAGCTTTATAAATGCATTAACAATGCTGGTCTTTTTCTCTGTCTCTCTGTAAATGACACATGTACAACAACAAATACAATCTAAAAAGTAAGGGGTTTATTACAATTACCATCCAAGCATTGAGTCATTAATTTGCTTATTTACATAATCCATTTCAGGGCTGCGGAGGGGCCTTAGTCTGTCCCAGAACTCACGCATATGTCCTCCCATGAAACATTGTGTCCTGGTAAGTGCCTCAGTCCTAGTAAACATAAAAATAAAAAGGTCTCTTCGCTGCCTCTCTCTCTCTTTCTCTCTCTTTTTTTCAACCTACACTAAGAGTCAATTAAAGATAGGATGTAATCAGCTGACTCCAGGTCCATTCTCAGCTGCTGTTTTGTTTTGATTTTTCCTCTACTTTAATTGGTTCAAATTTAAACCATATTTGAGCCAAAAACAGCTGGAGCTATAGTGGGGAATGCTGAGACTGAGGACACTAGCTCTTTGTGGTAAGCACGGGAGCAGGAGACACATTGTAGCTGGACAAAAGACAGTCTGGTTCCATTTGCAATTCTGGCATAGATACACACACACACACACACACACACACACACACACACACACACACAGACACACACACACACACACACACACACACACACACACACACACACACACACACACACACACACACACACACACACACACACACACACACACACACACGCACACACTGCCAGAAGCTGGAAAAAAATTTAGATTTGAAAGTAAGAGCAACAAGTGGAATGATGAAGCTACATAAAGGTGACAAGTCATAGAAGGTGGTAGGCAGGAAATACGTGTGTGTGTGTGTGTCCATCTAAAAGTCATTAACATAGTCGCATGGACTACACAGTGGTGCAGAGGTAGTGTTGTCACCTCACAGCAAGAGGTTCTATTCTCAGCTGGGGTGCCTTATATGCGGAGTCTGCATGTCCTCCCTGTATTCGTGTGGGTTTCCTCCCTTGTTACAAAGACATGCATCTGGAGCATTTCTCTTTGGACCTCAGCTGAAAATTAGCTTAGTTCTAAGTTGGACTTTCCTAGTAAACAAATAATAAATAAATAAATAGTACACAAGTTTCAGAAAATGTATTTAACTTTTTCTTTTGCTGTCTTCTTTTTTCATTTATTTTGTTAGGTAGGTAAAACAAACCTTTCAGGAGTCTGGTTAAGTGACTTGTTCAGAGTCACACAGTAAATAAATAGAAGAAGAAAGGGTCAAATCCTGTACCATTTTCTACAGGAAGCATCTCATTAAAAGCTTAGTGCCTTAATCCTCTGCAGTGACTGCCAGATGTTTACTGATGTCTTCATTTTATGATGAACGACTGAGGTTTACATTCATTCAGTGTGATGCCACTCATTAGAGTTTCATGGTTCTTGTTGTTTTGTAAATGTATGCTGATGCAAAATTTATTTTTGCTAACTTTTTAAGTGAATTAATGTTGTCTGCCACTTAAGGCTCAGAGCTGTTAATGAACTGCTTTCTTTAGACAAATAGGTTTTGAACTTTTCACCTTTATTTGTCTACTGAATGAATTTCAGCTAACATTTAACTAAACATTGCTCCTGTGCCCCTCTGCAAAGTAATGCTTAGTGGATTTAGTTGGTTAACAAATAGCTAAGATAAAATAATATATAAAAAAAATGTTCTTTTTTTCTTGAGTATTTCAGCTTAGTCCAGAATTCTTGAGCAAAAATGTTGATGTGTATTTTGGTCTGTTCCTTGTAAAATGTATGCCATTCTTGCAAGCCGTATATTGTAGATAATGACAGTCACGTGAGTTTCAGACTTTGTATCCTTCAGAAAATGCTTACTAATACAACTCTTGTTCTAGCAATTTTCTAAGTATATAGGCAAAATATTTTATTTATTTTTATTTTACATTTGTTTACTGGGAAACTCTTATTGGACAAAATGTCCTTTTACAGGGGAGGCCCGGGAAGAAAAGCTCCACATTTGTAAATAACAGTAAGATACATATACAACATATGGATACAAATATTGATTCAATCTCAGATACAAGTACAAAATGAAAGTACATGATGTGTTGTTGTCCTGTCTCACCTTCATTCTTCACTGGTTGTGTTCGGAACCGATCCTCTGCTCTGACTCAGCCGTATACAAAAGCTCAAGGTCTTCCACTAGCTCGTGGCTGAATCCCATACCCCATCATGCTCTAGTAAGTCTCCTCAGATCTCATTTGCCACTAAACAGATCGGGTGCTTCCACATTGGCTCTGGCTAAGTGGGAAAACTTTTTATTCATTATTAAAATTGTCTTTTTCTCTCTTATTGTAAATTTAGCGATTAGGGTTTAGTACTATTTTAGTTAGCTTTAGAAAGTTTGTTGTTATGTTTTTTGCTTCAGGCCATCGTTTTACCACTAGACCTTTGTTCCCTTCCCTATCCTGGCTTAAATTTCTGTCCTACAAGCCCATTTTTAGTTAGAGGGCTTTCTGCTGTGTTTACTTGTTGATTTTTTTAAGTTTATAAGCAGTTTAACCTTCCTACCTTTAAAAAAAAAAGCGTCAACTCATTTAAGTTAGAGGGCCGCCACTGCCCGTTTGAATTAGAGGACTACCTAGTTTCTTCCCCTTCCCCTTATCTATAGGCAGCTTTGTTTAACTTAGAAAACTGCCCTTGTTTGTTGAATTTATTTCAGTTGTTTAAAAAATTTATATATATATATATATATATATATATATATATATATATATATATATATATATATATATTATACCTTTTGCAGTGATATCTGTATTTTGACTAGCTAGTCTGCTAAGTTTGTTGTTGCTGTTATTCTGCTTCTTTTGTGTGAGTGACTGTCATTTTTGAATATGTCCAAGCAGCATAAGGAAACTAAGCCTCCTGGCTTCAAAAAATGTTGGTAAATGCAGCCAAAAGATGTCTTTAACAGATGCCCATACTGTTTGTGTCTACTGCCTGGGAACAGTGCATCTACAGGAGTCATGTTCAATCTGCCATTCTCTCAACTCGATAGTACTGCTTGAAAGAAAAAATAAGTTGATAGTGAGAGGTTTACTGAAGTTCCCCTTCGCAGAAGCACTGGAAGAAGGTCCGGGCACTTCAAAATCAGTGAACTCTCCATCTGCAAAATCTGACAAATACGGAAAAAGATCATCTCCCTGTTTGGGGCAGTTGGAACTAGCAAAATCTCCTTCATCAGCACCAGCTGTGTTAGTGCTGATGGAGTTTGAACTACGGAGCCAGTCCCCAGAATTGGAGTTAGTTACTCCTGTTCTAAGGTCCCCTGTACTGCAAGCAACTAAATCTCCTACTGACTCCTCCCGGTACTCCAGGAGTCATTCAAACGATGATGTGGGTCGGGTAGTGCATAGACTTTTAAGGACACCGGTGCTGGCCAAGCTTCTTTAGGCTCCAACCCAGAGAGATTCGAAGCCGGCCAAGACTTCCCCGTCAACATCGATTCCTCCTCTGAGCTGACCCGGGACCTCGGAGCCGGAATGCCTGGAACTGATTGCAGTGGAACCATTGATGCCGAGACCTATCCTGGGATCTTCAGACCCGATGTCTGCTCCAGTATAATTGGTTTTATCTGAACTTGAGTCTAGGAGCCAACGCTCTCTGGTCATGTCAGTGGAGGGGAGTTGGATCTGACGACTGTCGGATCTGAACTTGCCTCTCGGGGCTTCAGTGTTGGTGAGCTCAGCTCCTACATCGGCCTTGTAGCCAACCTTCCAGGTCCAGGGGATGCCTTCTATTTTTTTGGAGCCGGGGGTTTCCTCGCATCAGGGGCAGGGAACTTTTGAGGTGATGAGGAGAGTGCTGTCTCCTCAGACAGCTCCACTCTCGGTTCCTGTCATTCTTCCCTCTAAAGCACCGGCATCTGTCTGAGCACTACACCATCCACAGACACGAGGAGACCCTAGGCTTCAGGATACCCCATTGGGTGAACCCCCCCTTCCAAAACATCTCCAGAATACCCTTGTGAAGAGATCCCTTGTAAGAGGCTTTGCAAGAGGAAGCATTTAGACTCCCCAGAGGAGTCAGTCACTTCTGATACAGACCTTGATGAGTCAGAAGGGTCCCCACGGTCACCCTATGAGGATGTCTCCTTTGCAGACATCCTGGAAATTCTTAGGCAGAGAGGTCACTTGGAAGCCCATCAACCCTTCTGAGGAGGAGTCTGTGTACCTCAAAGCCTTTGGGTCTCACCCTTCCACCACGTGGGTGTCTCCGCCTTTTGATGAATTTATGAATTTAGTTAGTCGAAAGGCATGGGAGTCTCCAGATGCAGTGGAACCTGTTCTTCGAAGGCCAAACAAGTTTATTACCACCCCATTAGACAAGGATTTCCTCATGAAGGGCATTCCAGTAGATGCTATGGTGGTGGTGGCAGCCACCAAAAAGGAACTTTCGTTGACATCCTCATCTGTCCATCTGCCGAACAAAGAGTCCCTCATGATGGACAGATATGGACAGTGCACGTTCTCTTCAGCGACATTTGCACTCAAATCACTGAATTATTTGATGCACTTTACAAGGCTACAAAGAGATCTCCAGAAGGAGCTAGGAGATACTCTCCAAGGTTCAGTAGATGCAGGGGTATCAGATAAAGTTTCCTCTCAGCTCTCCACCTTAAACTCCATAGCTAACTCCTCCATGAGGCTCATTTCGTATGCAGCAGATGGAGCAAGCAGAGTGGTGGGTTCAGGAATTTCCCTAAGGAGACATTCCTAGATGCGCCTGTGTAACTTTGCAGAACCCTTTAAATCTTCCTTTATGAATGCCCTCTTCAATGGTTTGTCCTTGTTTGGGCCAAGAAGGAAAAACTCTCTCTGCTGTAGGGGTCCATTTTTCCTCTGCCTTCTAGACCTTACCCAAAAGGTCAAAAGGGAGGAAAAATGTGGTTCCAAAAATCCCAGAGAGTTTTTCAAGACACACGTGGTGATTCTTCCCCCAGGGGCGGAGGGGGAAGCAGTAGTGGAAGGCACCATCCATATGGCAGAGGGAGTCCGCAGAATCAGGGCAACAGAGAGTCATTCCGTGGTAAGCCCTTTCAGTGTTCCTAAAAGGAGGTCTGCCTGTCCCTCTTTGGAGTCAGTCGGGGGTCACTTGCCTTTGTACCCAGATGCCTGGCTAAAGATAACAAAAGAAAAATGGGTACAAAGTATTGTATCCAGAGACTACTCTATACCATTTACTTCCCTGTCCCAAACATAAAAAACATCTCGGATGTTCCACCCAGTCAAAGGGAACAGGTAACTCTGGAAATTCAAAAGTTGCTAGACAAAAGAGTCATCCAAACAGTCCCTGCAGACCAAATAGGAACCATAACTTACTCAAGATTCTTTTTAGTGCCAAAGAGAACAGGGGACTGGTGACCCATACTGGATCTCAGCAGATTAAACAGATCTGTGAGAAAAACAAAGTTCTGGATGGTGACACTGCAGTCAGTATTACCATTTCTCAGAAAAGATTATTGGATGTGCTGTATAGACCTCCAGGATGCTTACTACCACATAGAAATGGACAGGCCATCCAGGAGTCATCTGCACTTTTGGCTGGGAGCCAGTCACTACCAATTTCGGGCTTTGCCCTCTGGTCTCACTACATCCCCCAGAGTGTTCACCAAGTGTATGGCAGTAGTCATGGCTCACTTGAAATGCCTAGAATTCTGAGTGTTTCCATAGCTAGACGACTGGCTCCTAACTGCCACTACCGAGCATCTACTGACACAAGTGAGAGATGCCACCATACACCTTTGTTCTCACCTGGGGATCACAATAAATTATAAAAAAATCTGTCTTGTTGCCATCTCACCATATCATTTTTATAGGAGCAGATCTAGATACAAAACAAATGATGGCAAAGCTTCCCCCTAAAGGGTTCAAATTCAACAACTGGTCAGAAATTTACTTTCCAACAAAAATGTTCGAGAGGATCGTCCTGAATGTCTTGGGTATCATGGCAGCAGCAATAACCTTGATACCATTGCTGTGGCTTCACATGAGATTGTTGCAGTGGCTGCTGTTCACTCAGTAGTCCATGCAGACCTACCCATGTCTCAGCAAATCATAATAACAGAATCTTGACCTTTGCTGGTAGGTTCATTCCACTCATGCGACTCTAGGTTGACCATTTTTTTCTCCCACAACCGCTAGCCACAGTGACCACAGATGCTTCCCAGATTGGGGGGGGGGCATTATTTTGGAAGGACAGTCCAGAGTACTTGGCAGAACCACGAGGCACATTTGCACATCACTGTCCTGGAGATGAGGGCAGTGCTTCTGGCATTGCAAGCATTCCAAGATTCTCTTCCTCTAGGAACTATTGCAATTCAGACAGACAACATGTCAATTGTATGGTACCTAAACAAGCAAGGAGGAGCCAGGTCTTACCCCCTCTTTTGGGAGGCCCTGAGAGTATGGTAGTGGGCAACCTCTTCCCAACGTTTTCTGATAGCAATGCACATCTTAGGGAAGTCCAACGTGATAGCAGACAAACTTTGCAGAGCAATTTTGATGCCTCATGAGTGGTCTCTAAAACAGGAAGTAGCGGATCAGATTTTCTGCAAGTAGGGCAGCAGCTACTTTGCCCTGATCCCCCTCCGGGGAGTCACCAAGGGATGCACTTATAAACAATTGGCTCCCGGGCCTCCTCTATGCCTTTCCTCCATTTCCGTTGATACCCAAAGTCCTTCAGAAAGCCAGCTCTTTGGGAAAGAGCTTAATACTAGTCACCACATTCTGGGCTCATCAAATATGGTTCCCCTTTCTTTGGCGTCATCTCCAGGAGGAGCCGTGGATTCTGGACCCAGTTCCAGACCTCCTGACTCATTTGTCAGGGATGCTTCATCCAGTTCTTCAAACCCTCAAGTTAACAACTTGGCTGCTCAATTCCATACATAGCCAGGTTACTTGATATTTCCCCATCAGTGAAACATATCTTGATCTCTTCTCATAAGGCCTCAACTAGGAAACTATGCATGAGCAAATGGAGGGGATTTTCCCTTTGGGCATTGGATAATCACATCGACCCCTTCTCTACCCCTCTATGCTCGATATTGGAATTCTTTGTGAAACTTTTTAATGAGGGCGCAACTGCAAGAGTCTTGGAGCTATATCCAACTTCCATATAGGTGAAGAGTGGCCGAATGGAATATCCCACAGACTCTGCAAAGCCTTCCTGAGGGGTACTATGTTATTGAGACCACCCATCAGAGACCCGCCTTTGTTTTATCATGTTTGATCCTTCCCCCCTTTGAGCCCGCAACATCTTGTGACCTGAAGTTTTTGACTTGGAAAACAATTTTCTTGATTGCCATCACTTCTGCCAGAAGAGTTTCAGAACTGCAAGCTTTATTGATAAAGCCCACCCTACATGATTTTCCACAAAGATAGAGTATCCCTTCAAACGAACCCATCCTTCTTAACAAAAGTATGTTCGGAGTCTAATTTGAATCAATCCATAGAATTACCAGTCTTTTTCCCTACCTATGGCAACAAGGCAGAATACATGCTGCACCAGCTGGATGTGCATAGGCAATTACAATTCTTCTTACATAGGACAGAGGACTTTAGAAAGTCTGATCAATTATTTGTTTCATTTTCAGACTCTAAAAAAGGTGGTCCTGTATCAAAGGTCACACTCTCAAAATGGGTACCAGATTGCATTATTTTTATATACAAATCTCATAACAAAGACTTGGGTTTTAGAGTCAGAGGTCATTCTGCAAAAGCCATAGCAACCTCTTCGGCCTTCCGCGCTAGACAAACAATTGACACTATTTGTGCTGCAGCTACGTGGGCAACATTACAATGTGAATTTGGCCTCCAGGAACAGGGCCACCTTTGGGTCCACTGTTCTGAAGAATATTCTCCTGTGAGCCACCCAAGAAAAATGGTGCTAGTGACTCTGTCCTAACCAATGAAGAATGAAGGCGAGATAGGACAACAACACATGAAGACGTTATGTACTCACCATAATGTTCCATGTGTGTTGTTCATCTCACCTTCATTCTTACATCCCACCCTCCTGCCCCCAGCCTTCGGCTTCTGGAGGACCCAGAGGTTACAATTGGTAACTAAGGAGCTCTGACCTTCTTCAGTACTCTATGTGGTATTGTATAGGTTTATTTGATACCCTTTGTTGTATCAGCAAGCAAGATCTGAGGAGACTTACTAGAGCATGATGGGAGAGGGGATTCAGCCACAAGCTAGTGGAAGACCTCGAGCTTCTGTATATGGCCGAGTGTTCCGAACCCAACCAGTGAAGAATGAAGGCGAGATGAACAACACACATGGAACTTTATGGTGAGTACATAACTTCTTTTTATACATTTCACTGATACAATCACATAGTCTAGATAGGATACAAAGAATAGCAGTACTGTGACTGTAGGGAGAAAGCAAGCAAGTTAAGTGTATATATGCTTAGTAGGGTATAATACTCAAATACAAACATATCAGGTTGTATTCCTTTAGCTGCCTTAAGACATCTATTTCCTAACCAGGTTTGTGCAAGAGCAGGTCCAGGATTCAGATAGGTGTGATTTCAGAAGTTTTTTAAAGTTGGAAGTGTTAGTAGTTGCTTTGATATTTAGTGGCAGGGAATTCCAAGTTTCGGCTATGCAATTGGAGTAAAGGGAAACTCCAGGTGCATTGTTAGGTCTGGACATATTTAGGAAGGATTTTTTACTGGAATGCACTACTCTGTTATTGGAGTAGTGTATTAGTAGATTTTGTAGTACTGGTATTTTTTTCTGGCTGATTTAGTATCAGATAAGCAAAGGTGAGTTGATTATAAGTAAGTAGATTTTGGTAGTTCGAGCCAGAATAGTTGTTTTAAAGCTAAACAATGATGGGATCTGAAATTTGTTACTGTGGCAAACTTTGTAATTTTATTATAGGAAGTTGTGAGTTTTGCTAGCTTAGATTTCTTAACGTTTGTAAGAATTTGCGAGGTGTATAGTAGAGTAGAGATAAGATGAGTTCTTGCTATAGTGGCCTTTGAAGATTTATTTAGAAAGTGTCAATTTCTGTACAGGATTTCTATTTCTTTTGTGAACTTTTTTATGATCTGTGATATGTGTATGTCAAATTTTATATTATGATCAATAACCACTCCAAGTAATTTTGTTTGGGAAACTGGAGAAATAATTTATATAATTTATATTTATTGATTAAATATTGAATGGTGGGTGGGTGTCTGCAGCTCTAGTTGGATAGAAGAGCATTTGTTTTGTTTTGATAGATTAAGTACAAGTTGTGCATTGTTTAGCCAAGATTCCACAACATTAAATGACTGCTGAGTGACTTTTTGGAGCTTTTATAATGTTGGGTAGGCATATATCAGGGTGGAATAATTCACATATTGAACTACGGAGGCAAGTGGGGTGGCAGTATGAAAGCTGTTAATAAAGATAATAAAAAGGAGAGGGCCCAGAATAGATCCTCGTAGAACTTCCAAGGTTACAGGCAGTAATGAAGAGAGATTTTGTTGCCATTTTACAGCTTGCTGATGACCAGTTAGATATTGCTGGAACCAAGTAAAATATATAAAAATCGATTCCTGATTTTGTTTTTCTTTTCTTTCTCTGGTTCTTGATCTAAGAGGTTGAGAGGGCAGAGAAGAGTTGCAATAGGTGTTTTCCCTCATATTTGTGGTCTATTCTTTGAAAAGGTTGTTGCTTTCTGATAAGGTGTTGTAGATCGCAGTCACAAAATGATGAGAAACACAAGAGTTTCAGACTTCATACCCCTTCAGAAAATGTTTGCTATTGCAAAACCCGCTACACTAGCAACTTTCCAAGTACATATAAAATGATATTTAGAATCTCTTCCCAACTTTGGGTGTTTGTGTCTTCTTGCATTAAGAGGCTGGGGGGACACGTAGGGGTACAGCAGTGGGTTGCACTGTACGGTTCTCACAACGTATGTCTCGGTCATTATTCTCTATTTATTCATGCATTCGATCATAAGCAAACATACAAGAGGCTGTAGGTGATAGTCACATCTGTGGTGTGTGGCATATTTATGTACCTCATGGAATGTGGTAATTATGCTTAGATATTGTGAAAAATACAAATCAGTTAACTGCTGATTTTAACAAATATTAAGTAGCCCTACTTCAGTTGTAAAGATCGGGTATCATGCTGGGCAGTTAAATCTGCCAATACTGGCCAGCAAATGACAGCAGCAGATTGAAAACATTTGATTCTACCTGGTATCTGTGCCAGTAATGTGTCCCTGACTTTCTGTAACATAAGAGAATGTGTTGCACTGTCTTTCTGTCATCATCAGCCCCCTTTTTCTTATTTTTCTACATTGGGTCAAGGTATCGTGTTAACTGTCACCAACTCTCTTGATTCAGTGCTACACTCCTGCCTTCTTCAACACTCATGCATGACTGTTGCAGATCTTCTTTCACACAATCCATCCACCTCTTTGCTGGACATCCTCACTTCCTCTTACCTTCTTCCTGTCTGTCCCAAATCTTCCTCACCGGATTGTCTTCTGCTTTTCTACACATGCCCAAACCTCCGTAATCTGTTCTCTTTGATCTTTTCTGCAATTGGAGCTACTTTGGCTTCTGCTCTTATGTCCTCATTTCTTCATCTGCCCACAGTATGCATCCTACCACCTTTCTCAGGCACTTCATTTCCATCACCTCTGGCTTCTTCAACTGTTCTGCCTTTACTGCCCAGGTTTTGTGCCATACAGTAGTACTGGTCACACCACTGTCTTGTACACCTTACATTTCAGCTTCTTTGGCATTCTTCTGTCATAGACTACACCTGATACTCTATGCCAGTTAGCTGCAGCCCCTCTGATTCTAGCTTTGATCTCTTCATTCAGACTACCCTTCTCCTCAACTACCCCTCCCAGATACTTGAAACTGTTTACCTGTTCCACTATCTTCCCTTCTGTCTCTATTCTCAGCTTCTTCTGATTTTCCCAATTTGCTGCCATTACCACCATCTTATCTATGCTTAACTTCACCCCATATGCCTTCAGATTTGCATTCCATTCTCCTATCTTTTGCCGAAGCTCTAGCTCAGAGTCTGCCTGTACTGCCACATTGTCTGCATACAGCAGCTTTGTTGATTCGTCCCCGCCACCTGTTTGCTAATGTAGTCCATCACCAGTGTGAACAGCAGTGGGCTGAGAGCTGAACCCTATGTACACACACTCCCACTGGGAACCCCTCTGTGAGGCCAAACACTGTTTGTACTTGAGTCACTGGGTCTTTGTACATAGCCTGCACTAATTCTACCAATGTTTCTGAGACTTCAAACCACTGCAGTACTGCCCAGATCAGCTTTCTAAGGACCTTGTCATATGCTTTCTCTAAGTCTAGGAATGCCCAGTTGGACTCTCTCCTCATATCTAGCTTCTTCTCAAGTATCTGCCTCAGTGCAAACATCAGGTCAGTTGTGCTGCATCCTGATCTCAATCCAAACTGCTCATCTCCCATTTTACATTCTACTACTGTGCATATCCATTTATCAATCACTTTCTCCAGAACTTTCATGCAATGTGATAGGAGGTTGATGCTTATGTACTGCCCAAAGTTGTGGATGTCCCCTTTGTTCTTTGTACATGGGCACAAGTATGCTTATTCTCCAGTCATCTGGGATACGCCTTTCTCTACACACTGCTATTAGTACCCTCAGGAGCCATTTCTCCCCCAGCATCTTTATCATATCTGCTGTGACCTCATCTTCCTTAGTGCTGTTCTTACTTCTTGTAGGGTGGGCTCCTCTTCTTCTCTCATCGTAGGCTGTTTCTGGGACAGTACAGCTTCTGTGTAGTTTTCTTCATTCAGAAGCAGCTGGAAATACTCCTTCCATCTGCCTTTGTAGTCCTCAGGACTGGTGAGCAGGTGATTGCTGGCATCCCTTATCAAGGGTGTCTGACTGTCTTCTTTATCTTTCTGCCTTTGCCTTGCAACCTGATATTGTTTCTTTGTGCCCCTTACTGAGTCACTTTCCAGAAGTTGATACAGTGCCTCCGATGCCCTATTTTTGCTATTGCAACTTCTTTCTTAGCCAAAGAGTAGTCCTTCCTAGCCAGTCTTTTCTATCTCCCATTTCTTCCTGCACTCCTTCTTTCTTTTGATAACTTCCTGGACTTCTGCATTCCACCACCAGCTTTATTCCACCACCAGCTTTCCTTATGTACCTTATTTCCATACCTGGCTTGGCCACATATCTTTTCTGTAGTCCTAACACGTGCTGTTTTTTAGGTGCTGCCATTCTTGTTCAACTCCACCTATTTCCCCCTCTTCTTGGGGTGCTAGAGCCCTGAGTAATTCCTTGAACTGATGTACTTTCTCTCCAGTTAACTTCCAGGTCTTTATCCTTGTCTCTGTTGACCTTAGAGCCTTCTCTGACCACTGATTGCAGCTGATTGTGGCAACTAGTGGTTTATGTTGTGGGCCGACTGTTTCACTGGGGATGACTTTGCAATCATGGATTCTACCCCAGTGCCTTTTCCTTACTAGGATGAAGTCTACCTGAGTTGCATGTTGACTACTCTTATATGTGATCTTGTGACTGTCTCTCTTTCTAAACGATGTGTTGGCTACTATCAAGCCATTTGCCAGACAGAAGTCTGGAATGACTTCTCCTCCTTTATTCCTGTTGCCCCACCTGTGGTCAACCCAGGCAGTCCTCATATCCTGTTCTGTCTGTCCCAATATGTGCATTCAAGTCCCGCATTATCAACACCAATTCACATTGTCCTGCTTTATCTAGTAGGTCCTGCAACTGCTGTGTGAATGCACTCTTTTCCTCACTATCACAATCCTGCTGTGGGGCATAGGCTGAGATTATGAATACTGCCCTATCATTACACTGGAGTCTGACTGCCATGAGTCTGTCATTAATTCTGATGATATCCCTTACTGCTTTCTGAAGCCTCTCTCTCACCACAATTCCTACACCATTTCTAGCCTGCCCTCCACCTGAGTAGTAGACTCTGGATCCCAAGCCAAGTAGCTTTGCTGCACTGCCCTTCCATGTCATCTCTTAGATACACAGGATGTCTAGCCTCCTCTGTATCATCTACTTCCAAGCTGCGTCCTGTCAGTGAACCTACATTAAACGTAGCAATTCTCAGTTCATGCTTGGCAGGTTGGATGGTTTTGCATCCAGCTTTCCTCAACAGAGTTATCTCAGGTAACCCAGGCTGGGCAACTAGACACCGGCCAGCCAGTAGCTTATTGACCCAGGGCTGCTGGGCTTTATGGCAGGCACACACTGGCCAATACGGGCACATATACCCCTCCCACCATTAACAAGGGTCCCTGGTGTGGGTCAGAGTAGGCTGGATCCTCAACCCACTTATCACTGGTAACTACACATGCCCATTTTTGGTGACATTAACATGACCGAATCACCTAGAGCCATATTTTACACCATTGATTGGCTAGCCCTGCCACAGCGTGGAGTCTGTGATCCATGTTCTCCTATCTTGAGGATACTGCGCACCAGAGTAGATGCCCAAAGCGGTTGGTCTGTACAACTCTTCCCCCTATAGGGCACCATGTAGAGTCTGTCCTGCTGCCCACAGCTCCATTCATTGGTGAGTTTGAGATGGAAACCATGTTTTTTGGAAATGGGAGAAACCCTACAGTGACACAGGGAGAACATGCAAAATCCAAACAGGCATTGGTCGGAGGCCAGGATCAAACCTTGTACATGGGAGGCGAAGATCTTAACCACTAAGCCATCTGGTCTCTTGATTCACTGTCTTTCTGACAGTGCTCACTAAATGCTTTATAACTCTGAAAGCCAACAGAACACTTTTTTGTAACCAGTAGTACATGTAACAGATAAAGCTGCATGAACTACAGAGTTATGTTTGGGTGTCCTGTCATAATCCTTTATTATGTGTTTTCAACATGGATGCCAAGATTCATCTTTCAAGCTTCAGTCTTGATGAAATTTCTTGACATCGATGTCTCAAACACATAATAAGATGGTTGTGATTGGTGAGCTTATCATAATCCTCTGTATTATAGGGAGTGTGTATGTGTGTGTGTGTGTTTGTATGTATGTGTATGTATGTATGTATGTATGTATATATATATATATATATATATATATATATATATATATATATATATATATATATATGGGTTACCTTTACATTATTGAACGTTCAAATATTCGACAGTCATATGGCCAAAATCATATCATCGAACATTCAAATGTTCGACAATGTAAAGTTAAAAAAAATAAATAAATAAAGCCAAATAAAATGTGTATAACAGAGGAGCAAGCCCCCCTGCACCCCCATACCCCCACTACTTAAATATACCAACTCTGAGATCGCACTACATTGCGGTAATGGGAAATATTCCCATTCCACACTGTATGGAGATCTCCATTGTCATTTCCCGTTACTGCAATGTAGTGCGATCTCGGAGTTGGTATATTTCGGTAATGGGTGTTCAGGGGGCTTGCTATACACACTTTATTTTATTTTCTTTCTCCCGTGTTTTCTTACCTTTACATTGTCGAACATTCAAATGTTCGATGATATGGTCTTTGCCATATCATTGGCGAACATTTGAACATTCGATAATGTAAGGGTAACATATATATATATATATATATATATATATATATATATATATATATATATATATATATAGATATGTGTGTGTGTACAAATGCACACACCTATATAGTTTACTTTCACATCATCAATGACTGCAACTTCAAATCCAATACTGCCGGCAGCAGCATCCTTTAAACTCAAAATAGTATAGTGTAAGAACAAAAAACAAAAGTGTGACAAAGACAAATAATGAAACTGGACCTAGGAACAAGCTGCAATATGGGTCCTGCAGGGGTTGGGGCATTCTGGGAGTTCAATATTGTCAGTCTTGGAAATTTCAGCTATTCAGAAGCTGTTGTCATTGTTATTAGTTTCAACGTTGGTGTTGTCGATTATGTTACAGTAAACTTATATGTGTATGGGTAAATAAGTAGATATAGATATACACACATATGTATATGTATTATATATATTGTAGCGTAGTTATGGTGTAAAAGAAGAAATTGATTGTAGTAAACAGGAAGCTCATCATCTGAGATGCGTTCTTTGGATATGATCCTTCATTGTCATGTTTTTTTTTACTGTTAATAAACTGGACAGCATGAAGTCTGTTGAGTTTAATGTTAAAATTATAAATATGAAGTATTTTTAATTTTGCTTGTTTTTTAGGCATGCTGGTGAGAAACATGCTGTGTTTGGAGCACAACAGTTTATCTGGCACTCATTATTGCAGATGAATAAGTCTGTGCATTTCCAGGAGTGCAGGGTTTGATTTTCTCAGCATCCATTTGTCTTCTGTGTGTCTCTAACCAAATCACTTCACTAGGCAGTGCTTCTGAGCTGCTCTTGAAAAGGGGCATGTGTATTTAGAGCATGTCCCAGGCTGTCAGCAGATGTGTTACACATTTGTTTGAATTTCTGTACCCTTCACATAGCTATTTGGCTCTGATTCTCAGCATGTCTCTTGTAGTTTAATGGGTTGCCAGATGAATTTCCAACAAATGTGAACTGTAAGGCACTTTTGCTCATGCTAAGTTTGATTCCAGTTTGAGAGTGTTTGTTCTCTTTTATTTTGTATAGCAAATTGCTGTCAGTGTTTTTGCTGTAAAAATTTAAATAAGTTTTAATTAAATCCAAATTTGTGATAAGTCCAAAATATACAACTTGCATTTCTTGAATATGAGTTATGAAATTCTTTTTTTTTCCCCCTGAGGCAGAAATGTGCGATTCTCCCACTGCCGTTATTAGCTGCAAACATGTTTGGTTATACTGTAGCTTAATAACATTTCATCCAAACCGTAATCCTCGAGAACTACAAATGTAGTTATTGTCTATATTGCCAGGATACATAAAATATGCAAATACATTATTACACTGTCACGCTTATTATTTTTTTCATAGGCATATGTAGCTAAATAGTTGTTCATATTCAACAGTGGATCACCTTGCATTCTGTACTTTATTTTTTTTCTTTAGATTTCCTACATGCCCCGCCAGGTAGTGATTGTGCCCCTATTGTGCCTTAGCAAGGAAGGAAACCTGCAGCTGCTCAGTGGTTACAAGGCACACACACACACACACACACACACACACACACACACACACACACCACCTGTGAGTAGTTTTGAAAGAAGGCCATTTCACTTCTAACGTGACTTTGGAATGTGAGAATAAACCAGAATATTTGGTGAAAATCCGTGTTAACATAGGGTGGATGCCCAGACACTAAACAGAAGGTGCCCTAGTCAAGAGTCAAGCTGAGGATCCAAAATTGTCAGATAATTCCTCTAACCGCCATTGCACTTCTATGACATTATGCTTCCTATTTGTGAGATAATTCCTCTAACCACCATTGCACTTCTATGACATCATACTTCCTATTTGTGAGATAATTTCTCTAACCACCTTTGCACTTCTGTGACATCATACTTCCTATTTGTGAGATAATTCCTCTAACCAGCGTTGCACTTCTGTGGCATCATACTTCCTATTTGTGAGATAATTCCTCTAACCAGCGTTGCACTTCTATGACATCATACTTCCTATTTGTGAGATAATTCCTCTAACCAGCGTTGCACTTCTATGACATCATACTTCCTATTTATGAGATAATTCCTCTAACTACCGTTGCACTTCTGTGACATCATACTTCCTATTTGTGAGATAATTCCTCTAACCAGCGTTGCACTTCTGTGATATCATACTTCCTATTTGTGAGATAATTCCTCTAACCACCGTTGCACTTCTATGACATCATACTTCCTAAACTGCATAGGATATGCAATGGGATGAAGTAACAACCAGAGAGATTGAAACAAAGTTAAGAAAAGCTCCTGATTGGAAAACCCCAGGCCCAGATGCAGTACCTGTCTTCTGGTTAAAACTATTAACATCTTTACATGAAGATTTTGCTATGAGCAAAAACTATCTATATGCGCACCCCAAACGGACACCAGCCTGACTAACAGGAAAAACAGTAGTCCTACTTAAGAGTGAACCTGCACTCTATCCTAAAAAACTATAGACCAATAAGTTGCCTTCCAACGACATATAAACTGTACACTGGAATTGATACTGGCAGAGTTTATAATAATTTAGAAGAAAACTCAATCATGGCAGTAGAACAAAAGAGTAGTAAAACAAAGTCATATGGAATGAAGGATCATTTGATGCTAAATCATAATGGAGAATTTAAAAAGAGGAAGAATCTGAGTATAGCATAGATAGACTTAAAAAAAAGCATTTAACAGTATCCCACATTCATGGATAAAAAAGTGCGTAAAATGTATAAGATGCGCACCCTACATTGAGCGATTACATTACAGTCACCATGAAACAGTGGCAAACCACTTTGCGGTTAAAAAATGATGAAGGACAATTTATTATTCCAAGAATAAGGATTCAAAGGGGGATATTCCAGGGTGAGTTTCTGTCACCACTGCTCTTTTGCCTTGCCCTTAACCCATTAAGCTGTCTACTTGACAGATTAGGTCATGGCTATAATTTGGCTCCCAGAAAACAACAACATGTAAAGACTTCTTATTATCTTTTTGTAGTTGATTGAAAACTGTATATTTCATCAGATGAGGAACTGAAAGCACACCTGCAAATGGTTAAGATGTTTTCAGGTGATATAAGAATGTCATTTGGTCTTGATAAATGTTTGAAGGCAACCTTTAAAGCAGGAAAGCTGTATTACCAAGAAAACATCAGTCTGGGACAGGAATGTGATGTAAAAGAAGTTGAGCAGGAGGGAGTGTATAAATATTTGGAGATTGATGAAAAGTAAAGAATATTTTAGAAGACTTAAATTAATACTAAAAATAGCATTGACGTGTAGGAACAAAGTCCAAGCTATAAACCAGTTTGTTCTTCCTGTCCTAACTTACACTTTTGGAGTGACTGATCGGCCCTAAAAGATGTTAGATTGTTTGGACAGGAAAACAAGAAGGATGCTTCATGCTCATCAGGTGAGTTATAAAAATCAGTGCATACCAAGACTATATATTCCTCGTTCTGAAGGAGGTATGGGCCTCCTCAAAATTGACTACATGTATAGCTCTGCAATAGTGGGACTGCATACATATCTGCTGACCGCACAAGACCCAAACAAAGTGAAAATATTGAAACATGAGGAGAATAACTCTAAGATGACTTCCCTGCTTAGTTTAGCAGAAGCATATCTGTGTCATGCAGGAATGGAAATCAAACTAGAAGTAGATAAAAATCAGGTAACAATTGAATGTACCAAAAAACAAATGAAAGATTATAAGGTGAAGGATCAGATGGGAAGGTAAGACATGTGGAAAATGCATAAATATAGTTGCAAGTATAAAAAAACTCTTGGAACAACCTCATATTGATCAGGATCAAATGCAGGAATGGTTAAAGAGAAGTGAACTTAAACCAAAAGACGAAAGGTTAATATTGACAGCCCAAGATAGTGGACTACTTACACGTTGGTTTACAAAGTCCATTGAACATGTGGGAGAACTGGACAAATACAGGTTTTGTAAAACAGAATTGGAAACAGTTGCATGTCTTGTTACTGGTTGTTATATACTGATGGCAGAAGGCCTGTATACTGAAAGGCATAATAATGTGGCAAGACTGTTGCATTGAGGATTGTGCAAACATTATAATACTGAAGTAGCTGAAAAGCACTGGAAACATGAGCCACAAAGTATCATAGAAAACAATTAAGTTTATATCACATGGGATGATCCATTACCAATAGTTCATAAAATAGATGCAAGAAAACCAGCTATAGTAGTCCATGAAAAGAAGACAAAAGTAGCATTGATTATTGAAATTGCTACACCCAGTGACTACAGTGAGTTAAGTACAGAGGGATACAAAGTCATAAAATAGCAGGATTTGCAGGCAGAAACAAGGACAATGTGGAAGAAAGATACCTAGACAGTTCCAGTAGTAGTAGGAACAGCAGGTCTTATAAAAAGGTATTTACAATCGTATTTAGATATGTTACCAATACATGAAACTCCATACGAACTGCAGAAGGAGTCATTACTGGGCACATTGCAGGTGCTGCGAAGATCACTTCTAGCTGACATCAAAGATTGAAACAATACTAATTTCATGAATTTTAATCGTACTTTGACTTAGGAATGGGATCAATTCCTATCATGGTATTAGAAACCCAAAAGACTTGGAGAAATTAAAAAAAAAAAAACAGGTACACGGTTTAAAAGGGAGCTTTGCTGCAAATGTTATATAGTTTCTGGCAGTACTTGTGTGAGATTTAGAAGTGAATGAGAGTCTCCACAGTAACACAGTAGTAATAGTTGATTGTGTTCTGCAAAATACAGCCATAATAGATGCTTAGGAAGCAGAAATATTTTTTCTGTGATGAACCTTTTTCTTATGTATGTATAGCTTTTTTGTGCCAATACACTACTAACTTTTCTTTTTTTTTCTTGCTTATTCAGGACTCCTTGGGAGGAAACACCAGGACAGTTATGATCACACACATTAGTCCAGCAAGCACATCTTTTGATGAGTCAAGGAGTACCCTGATCTATGCCAATCGAGCCAAGAATATAAAGACAAGGGTATGCATGCAGTCATCCTAAATCTGAATAATTATGTTGCTTAAACAAGAGATTACAGTTTAAGAACGAAATCAGAATAAACACTTTGGTAGGCAGTGGAATAAAGATCATAGTCATGAAAAGAGCAAAGAATGCATCAGCTGATGTAACAATAACTAACTTTGTTCAGATTGTCAAAAAGTCTGGCATTCAGGTAAAAGGTAGGAAAGTTTGTGATTTGATAAACAGTGTTCACTGAGGTGTAGAAAATGGCTTCCATTCAGAAGTATGAGACCCAATAATGTGAATTCCCAACAATTTAGAAATTAAAGTATGATTCAGTTTCAAATGCAGCAAACTTTTTAAGTACTGTTGTAGGGGGGACTTAACCTCCTTGTACTCTAAAATGTGGAGCTATGTGCCTTACACCTAGCTACTATATGTTAATTCAGAGATTGATGTGCCTCAATGTAAGAGCAATACTTTGAGATTAAACAGTCTCACAGTATCTAGTATCCATGTTCACACTTAACATGTTCATGCTTCAGAGATCACAGATACTGATCCTCAACTTTTCATTGGGAACCCTAGCAAAAAACCCGACAAAGCTGACTGAAATGAAAACACAGTAGATTGAGTATGGAGCTGGACCTGGAGTATGTAGTTTGAGAGAATATCCAGAAAGTATGGTTAATGTGAGTATTTAGAGAAAATGGAGCTCCTCCTTAAGGGTAGGAATGCAACGGCTGTAACTCATGTGGTGTGGAATGATGTATGAAGAAAGGATTATGGATAAGTGGGATTACAGCTGGCAGATAGAAGTAAAATTTAATTTATATGAAGAGGTGGAGCCTTGGATTCATTTCAGAGTTTGGTGGAGTTATGTGAGTAATTAGATTGTAGGGAAATTGAACAAGAACACATAGATAAAGTACAGTGATGAAGAAATAAGTATGTAAGGATATGCTGAATCATGGGTAGATTAAATGAATGAATGGTCTCCTTTGACTGACATTCTTCATATGAGTGTGAGGTTTAGGTGTGAAAAGGTAACAGCTTAGGAAGATTGCATGAGAAGTCAAAGGAATGGACAAAAATAAATTTTTTGGGGAGTTTGACTCTCTTCATCTTATGTCCTAATTGTGTTTCCTGTTGGTATAGGTAAAACGGAACTTGCTCAATGTTTCTTACCACATTGCACAGTACACCAGCATAATTGCTGAGTTGCGGCAGGAAATTGAAAGGCTGAAGGGGAAGATTGAAAATCAAGGGCCTGAACGGATCAAGAAGGACAGAGCCAACATCCGGGATGTTCAAGGTATAGCACTCACCTCATACCATCCTAAGGAACTTCCTGTAGTTTGCTCTGAATTGTTGAGCATATGCATTCAGTGCTTAATGGCTGACATTTCATAACTTCATGTGCTCTTCCATAAGATTCATTATATTCATTATGTGTCTGCTTGTATGAGTGCGTTTCTTTTGATGTATTGCAGGATTAAACCCAGCAGCTGTCTGTCAGCTAAACTACAGTTTGCAAGAAACTGCAAGAGTTGGAACTAGATTATAACTTTTTTCAGTGACAGGAAGCATTTTCAGACAAACTAAGTGGTGTTGGCCATGTTAACTGCTATATTAGTGCAGAACGTTACTCTAGTCTCAGCTACTTGATGGTGAGATCATTGTAAACAATGTGTAAGGTACGGGGTACAGTCAGTTCCTTTAATACAAAGTCAAAGATATTGGCGGGGGAAGGCCCAACTCTTAAATATTGCTCTTATAAACTTAGAAAGTTGTTAAGAGTAGTAGGTTTTGTGTTAGCATACATTTGCTGAAGGATATGATTTCAGAAACGTGAATGCCAGTCACTACTTCAGTCCCCAGTGATTTGCTAGAAAACACAAATTTTATGAGGAACAGACCAAAAATATGAGGCAAAAATTTGGACAGTCTGTGAAAATCTGGAAATTTGAGAGACATAGCTATGTATAATAACTAGTCCAATTCCTGTAGTAATAATGACTTTGCTTCTAAAGCAGTACATATATTTCACAGCAAGAATTCCTGTATGTGATAGCATGTGAGTTTTGGTGGGAGGGGGTTTATTGTTGGCCCTGATTTTAATTCATGGTAGAGTTTTGCTGCAGGTAGGAGCTTTTTGAGCTCTCACTCCCTTCTTTACTTTCCCTAAGTATGGATTATACTTTCAGTTATAGCCCTTACTACAAAGGTACATCTGTAGCCTACGTCAAACAAACTGCGCTTCTTAATTTTCACTTTGAAGATTGTGTTGTTATAGCATCTGCACTCGCATAACTAGTCCATTGGCATTACTTCATTTTTTTTTTACTTTTTGGAAACAGATAAATAAAAAAAAATATTTTCACTGACAGTATTTCTTGCTATCTCAATAACTTCTTTGATTCAGACATTTATTTAATTCTTCCGAGGATTTAAATGTTAAGTAATAAAGGCCACTCACAGTCATGAGTGTGGAAGGTGACTAGCACACATGTACTACAGTGCTAAGTGACTTTTCTGTTTGTCTGAAGCAAACCATGAGAGGTCTGTATAAAATTTAACCAGACTAGTAAAATAAGCCACAAAAATTAGAAACTTGAATAGTCTTGATGTCTAATGTTGAAGTTAAAAATGTTTGAGAAAACAGATGATGATGAGGTCAAAAAACATACACAAAGAAAGTGAAGGCAGCAAAATAGGAGAAAATTTGAACAGAATGTTAAACAACTTTTTCAGACTCTTCTTGCTTTATTATGTGCCTCTGGCATACAGAGACCTGTCAAAACATTATCTGTTCTGATTGTTTCCTCCCCGGGTTACAGCAGTCAGGCATTATTGTTATTTGCCCTCATTTCTTTTGAATGAGGCTTTCCCATCTTACATACTGAAAGTCAGTTTTCCCTAGTAACAGTCAGGATGTTTTACTTCCAGTTGAAGATTGCACAGTTTAGCACAGTTTATAGCTACCTAAGTAGGTACTTCCAGTTGAAGATTGCACAGTTTATAGCTACCTACGTTTTACTTCCAGCTGAAGATTGCACAGTTTAGCACAGTTTATAGCTACCTACGTTTACCGTACACCTCCTTACTCCCCCTTCTTCTCCCACTTCCTAACTCCAGTTTCTCTCGCCTGACTTTCTCCCTCCGTTTGTCATAACCCTGTATTTTTTTCTGTCACTTCTTGCTGCAATGCCTATTTGTATTATACTAATGTACCTTTAACTTCTCTAAACTGGAAAAAATGTATCTAAATTTTAAATCATTGTCACGTAAGTTGTATCTATTTTTAACCAATGCTGTCACATTATGTCTAATTTGGTATAATTATTTAAACTGTAAATGTCTTTTGTATTATTTTTGAAGATTGTAAAATTATTGTTCTTAAAATGTTTTGTAATACTTTGGAGCTTTTTCCCTTGGGCCTCCAATGAAAATGGGCACCTACCCAGTCATACATTCCTGGTAATCAAAGTCAATAAATTAAATAAATAAGTAAATTAAATATTTCAGGATAGTTAAGATCCCATTCATTACTTAAACTTTCAGAGTTCGAGAGAATGAACAGTCCTAGTCTTACTTTATAGGGCCTTCAAAAGATGATGCAGGCCTGATTTATATTCAGACAGCAGTGATTGTAACCTTCCCCAAGACCATTCATACAAATATGATGATGTAAGGACATGGTGAACAGCACATTTTAAAGAAAGTTAGTTCCACAAAAGGTATTCATCAAACCCATACCACTGCAGTACAAAAAAAAATGCACAAAATAATGCTTTACAGCCCTGCATCTGTAAACATACTATCCAGAAGGTTGCATAACAGTGGAAAAAGGGAAAAACTTCCCTGTAATTCTGTTTCAGAGATGTTTCAACAAAATACAAATTAACTAAACACAATCAGTAATTTCTATCTTTTGTAAAATGAAAATTCAACCAAATTTAGAGACTCTCATATTTATTTTATTTTGATTTCCTACAGACTCATGGTTCAGTGTTTTCTTTTTAGACGTTTACTGCGGTGGTGGTGCTGCGGTAGCGTTGTCGCCTCACAGTAAGACGCTGTCCGGTTCAATTCTCAGCTAGAGCGTCTTCTGCGTGGAGACATACGCGAATGGGCGTACCTTCGTTGAAGGTTGTGCGTCAGAGCTGGCAACTCGGTACGTAAAAATCAACTGCCAATCATTAGCGGACCGGAGTTCCATTGTAGCGACCCATAACTGGGAAAAGCCGAAAGACACAACAACATCAGTAGAAAAACAAAGGTAATCTGACTGTTAGTGAGCACCATCTGTAGTGTTAGTCCACTGAAGGTCCACAAAAGGTCAAGTAAAATGTTATTGCCTTTGTCTTCAGATTATGTGCTTTGGTTATACAGTCAGCTTGGGGCGGGGTACTTTCTGGCATCACATTTTTTGTAATAATAATGAAATGCAGCCTTGAGGGCTGTGATTGGCTGCTTATATATGACATGCATGGGTAAACATGGCCTCTAGGGATGAGAGTTTTAAATTCTGTGGCCACCTCCTTGAATAGTCAGGACAGTTGTTTGTCTGCATTATAGAGAGTTTTCCATGAAATATATATAATTAACAAAAAGGAAGAAAAATAAATATTTCCCAAGTACAAGATGAGTACAACAATGGTTTTCTGCATTCTTACGTGCAGAAATTATTGTGTTTCCTTACAGCTGATAGATGTTTCAAAACACAAGATGTTCAGCTAACATACTGCTTTACTGGCATTTGGGTATTAATGCCCTGGTACCCTCCTCACTGCATGTCTGTGGGTGTGAGAGGCCAATCTCCTGGCAGTACACAGACTGCTATGCACACCCATAGACAGGACCCTTTTAGTTTTCTAGTGCCATCGTAAGAGAAAGATCTTTTGAAGACTGTTCCTTACTCTGGATTTATTCACCTGCTGAGTTCAGATTAGAAACCCTTCTGGGTTTTTATTTCCTCCCTCTGTTTTTCCTATCACTGCTTGAATAGTGAATTCTGATTCTTTGACTGTTTTTTTTTCTGATTGGAAGTTTGTATATGCCTACACAGTATACGACTTATACTGTTTATGATAAGCTGATTGTTGTTTTTGGGAATATTTAACCACTGAAATGTATCTTATGGCCATTTATGAAAGTATAGCTGAGTTTCTGTGTTAAGGCCATTTTAGTACAGCTCCTGTCATTACCTCATGCTTCCAGAACCATGAGTTTATCAGGCCTGTTGTTTCTATTGATTAAAAGCTTCAGGTGGAACTTTTTGACAGGAAAATTTACCGAATTTGCAGTTTATTCTCTGGTGTTATTATTAGACGTGATTGAACAGGGATTTTTCATTTAAATCATGATTTAGGAGGCATTGTTTATGTTAAGCATTTCTGACACTTTTTTTCAAAAGTTTATGCTTTATTTCTTGTCTAAAACTGGTTTATGCTGCTTCTTATCCTTTGACACTGAAAGTAGAATTTTATTTATTTATTTTTTTTACAAAAACTGGGGGGACTTTTGTGCATGTAGTTTGTGCTTTGAACTATGTTACTGAAATTACTGTCTTTCTATCAGTGCAGTATTCAGAATAGTATCCCTACAGAAATAGACTTCAGATTGCCATTTAGAGGGAGATTAGTGGGATTTGTTCTTTTTGTTGTTTTATTGGCTGATCATGCAGCCATTATTTTTTATTTCTTTAGCTATTTTTTTTTTGTCCCCTGACTTGATGTACTCAGATACATGCATCCACCCCCACCATCTACCCCTTGTGCACCTAAAAAAATAAAAGTTAATCAGGAAATATGCCTCAGCCTACTCATCTGACTCCACAATAGCCTAGGGAAGGCTATCGATCCACTCACCTTCTTTTGCCTCCAGGTACCCTGGTGTGGTGGAAGTGCCACAACTGTGCATGCCACAGGATTAGGCATGTCTTCTGGGGCTGTACCATTGCCTGGTTCTGGTATGGGAGAACCACATTCTTTAGGTGCAAGGGAAGTCTTGGGTACATAATCTGTTGCCAGTATTGATATGCCTCCCCCTGGGGATTCTCCTACTAGCGTAGTGCATAAAAAACAGAGACAGAAGACCCACCACATTGCAGGGTAACAGTCTCTGAGCTGTTGGCTATGGCTAGATTCATTATTCAGGCTACTGATTACAGGGTGCTAACCCAGGATGTTATGTGATCCTATCTCGCCTACATTCTGACTGATGGGTTCGGAGCCGATCCCTCGGCTCCGACTCGGCACGCTTATGCCAAAGAGCGAAGTCTCTTATTGGCTGAGCTTACTATATCCCAGGATGCACCACTACCAGTTCCCCAGATCTCATTTGCCGCTAACTAGCAAAGACGTGGTCTCGAGCTGGCTGAGCTAAGTAGTGTCTTTTCACTAACTTTTTCTGTCAGAAATTTGCTAATTCTTTAACAAAAAGCTGTTTTAACGGCTATTCTGTGCTGTTGTGTGTGTTTTGGAAATTTTTTGTGAAAAATTTGTGTGTGATTGGTGTTTGTTCTGGCTACAGGTCCCCTTGTTCTGTAGGGCCTTCCCTGTCAGTCAATCCCTTTTGAACCTTTAAAGGTTCTTGGATTCCCTTAGATATATTCACTGTTGGCCTTAATTTAATTGCTGGCTGTCATTCTTAACGGCAAGTTAATCCTTGTAGTGTCAGTCTTTTTCAAAGAGTTTTGTCTGTGAGAGAGTTACTCAATTCTACTTATAATGTCTCAGGCGCCTAGGCCTTCGGGCTTTAAAAAGTGCACTAAATGTAGTTTTAAAATGTCTATCACGGATGACCACTCTCTCTGTGTATATTGTTTGGGCGCCAAACATTTGCAGGAGTCCTGCAGCGTGTGTCACGCTTTTTCCTCGAGGGTCCTCCAAGAGAGGAAAAATAAGCTTATATTGAAAGGCATTATAAAACCCTCTTTTGAAGAAGCTTTAGCATCCTCTCCTTCTCCTGCTAAAAAGAAAAGGGCGGCTCCGACCAGTCCTTCGGACCCGACCGCCAAAAGACATAGACAGGCTTCTCCTTCGGCTCCAAGGACTTCGGAGCCGAGGGCGGAACGGTCTGCCTCGATGCCTCCAGTCTCGACTCCTCTGGCTTCGGAGCCGATGGCTGGGGCATCGAGGCGGGTCACCTTCATCGGCTCCACTGATCTCGGAGCCGATGAAGGTTGTCCGCTCAGACACTTCCTCCTCGGCGCCTAAGTCCTCCTCGGCACCGATGGAAACTGGCTTGTGCATTCCTTCGGCGCCGATAGTTATCGAGTCACCTCGGAGCCGGTCCCCTAGCCCCTTGGGGCCGTTGGAGAGGCCAACTCGAACCTGTTCAGTCTCCTCTAGGTCATCGAGGATGTCAGATTCGGACATAGACAGGGTGCTCCAAAGACTGTTCCAGTCCCCAGTCTTTCAAAAATTTGTTTCGGCTCCGACCCAATTGGCTTCGGAGCCAATAGCCCATTCCATTGCCATTCCTCCTCCGACCACTACAGCTCCGTCGGAGCAGGTGCTGTTGGAGCCGGTGGAGATCCTAGGGTCGGCTCCGACCCTCACTCCAACCCCGGCTTTCGGGTCCGAGTTTGGCACGCGGACTTCTTCGGCTGGACCCGGGGGTGACGTTTCGGGACCAATGCTGTCGGTTCCGAGCCTCCCTCTCGGTGCTTCGGCTGCAGGACTTCCGTCTGCTATCATGGCTCGGGACGGACACTCCCAGAATTCTGGGGTCCGCTTTCAGAGCTATGAGGAGTGCCTTGGCCAAGTCTTCTTCGCCATCTCTACGGCTTTACCGGCACCTTCCCTGGGCGTGGAGACTAACTCTTTCGTAGTTACCCTGTCCCTAGGCAGCGGCGCCCCGGGGCCTGAGATTACCCCCACTGGGGTTCCCTCCTCCTGAGGGTTCTTCGGAGTTGTCTTCGGAGGAGCCCCCAAGGAAGAGATCGTGCAAGAGGAAGCACGTGGACTCCCCCGAGTCTCTTACATCGGACACTGATCTTGATGATGCGGAGGGGTCCCCAAAGTCGCCCCTCGGATGATGTCTCATTCGCAGACATTTTAGAGATCCTTAAGCAACGAGGTGGCTGGATATCCAAACCCCCCTCTGCTGATGAGTCAGTGCTTCTCAAGGCCTTTGGGGCTCAGCCCTCCGCCTCCTGGGTGTCTCCGCCCTTCGATGAGCTCCTGGACTTGGTTTGTCGGAGGGCGTGGGAACATCCAGATACTGTGGAACCAGTGCCTTCGCCCTAACAAATTTTTGTCTGCCCCACCTGAGAAGGAGTTCTTGACAAAAGGCGTGGCTGTAGATGCCATGGTGGTGGCATCTGCTAAACAACAGGACGTGGCAGAGGCTTCAACGTCCGTCCATCCTCCTAATAAGGAGTCTAGGAGCATGGACCGGTACGGGAAGCGCACCCTGACTTCAGCGGCCTTTACACTAAGGTCCCTGAATTATTTGGCACATTTTACCAGGCTACAGAGGGATCTGGTCAAGGAGCTGTCAGATTCCCTTTCAGGTAACCTACCTGAGCAGCTAGCCCAGTCGGTTAGCTCTCAGTTGGCTATCCTTACCTCGATTTCTAACTCGTCCATGAGGCTCATTTCATATGCGGCCAAGGGGCGGGCAGAGCGGCAGGCCCCGGCGTAGCCCTTCGGAGACCAGCCTGGCCCCGTTTGTGTCATTTCCCGGAGGCCCTCCAGTCTTCCTTCACGACGCTCCCTTTGATGGGTCCTCTTTGTTTGGACCTAAGGTAAAGACACTCTTACCTGCTGTGAGCAAGAGGGAAAAACTTTATCTGCCATAGGTGCACGTTATTCCACTCCCTTTCCGCCTTATCCCAAGGCTAAAGGAGGAGGGAAGATGTGGTTCCGCAAATCACGGAAGTTTTTCCTCAACAGCAGGAAGATTCCCTTCCAGAGGCAGAGGACGGGAAATTTTTCTGGGAGACGCCGTCCCAGAGGCGGCAGAGGGCCCCGCAATTCTGGAGACCGTGAGTCCTTTCGTGGCTCTTCAGCCTCCCACACTTCATGAGGGATTGCCCGGCTGTGCTGCTCGAGCCAGTCGGGTGCCATTTTGCCAAGCACCTAAAAGCCTGGGAGTCTATCACTCAGGACAGATGGGTGCTTCGGATTATTGCCGGAGGTTACACCATTCCCTTCATACACTCATCCCCACCGTCCAAAAATCCCGGACCCACCACCCAGTCAAAGGGAAATTGCAGCCGCAGAAGCTTCAAAGCTGCTAGAAAAGGAGTCATCCAACCGTCCCCACAGACCAGATCGGATCCGAAATTACTCAAGGTTCTTTTAGTGCCAAAAGACAGGGGACCTGAGACCAATATTGGATCTCAGCAAACTAAACCAGTCCGTCATGAAGTCCAAATTCCGAATGGTCACTTTACAATCCATTCTCCCATTATTGGAGAAGGATGTTTGGATGTGCTCCATAGATCTCAAGGACGCCTATTATCACATTCCGATACATCAGGCGTCCAGGAGGTATCTGCGCTTCAGCCTGGGAGACAGTCATTTCCAATTTTGTGCACTGCCCTTTGGTCTCACCACAGCCCCCAGGGTGTTCACCAAGTGTTTAGCAGTAGTGACTGCTCACCTGAGGAGTCTTGGATTCCAAGTGTTTCCCTATCTGGACGACTGGCTCCTGACTGCCACCACCAGGCATCTACTAATAGACAACCTCAAAGCCACCATCTCCCTGGGTGCTTCCCTGGGAATTACATTCAATTGGTCAAAGTCTGTTTTGCTGCCCTCTCAGTGCATAAGATTCATAGGAGCAGAGATAGACTCAAAATTGATGCGCGTCTTCCTTCCTACCGAAAGGATTCAAACTTTACAAGGTCAAGTCCAAGCCCTGCTTCCAAGATCCAAAGCCCCAGCCAGGATGGTCCTGCAACTTTTAGGTTCGATGTCTGCCACGGTTCTCCTAGTTCCACTGGCAAGATTGCACATGAGGATTCTTCAGTGGCTGTTATCGACACAATGGTCTTTTCAGAATCTCCCCCTCAATCATCTCATACTGATTACAGAAACGTGCAAACGGGACCTCCGCTGGTGGCTTCAGTCATCCAATCTGAATCAGGGAAGACCTTTTGTTATCCCTCCGTGGCCACCCTGTCAACGGATGCCTCCCAGACAGGGTGGGGGGGGCATTGTCTGGGCAGGTTAGTTCAGGGTTCTTGGCTTCCAGACGAAACCTTTCTCCATATCAATGTATTGGAAATGAGGGCTGTACTTCTGTCCCTACAGGCCCTCCACAAGTTTCTCCTCAAGGCATTATCGCCATCCACACAGACAACATGTCGGTGGTCTGGTATCTAAACAAACAAGGAGGGACCAGATCTTACCCCCTTTGCAGAGAGGCCATGAGGGTGTGGGAATGGGCTGTAGCTACCAACCGTTTCTTGGTAGCGACCCACATTCCAGGGAAATCCAATATTTTGGCAGACAGATTAAGCAGGACGATTCTCTCTCCTCATGAGTGGTCCCTGAACGAAACAGTAGCAGCTCAGGTTTTCAGAAGATGGGGGACTCCGTGCTGCGACCTGTTTGCAACACCACAAAACACAAAGTGCAAAGGTTCTTTTCCTTGACTCAGCGTCAGGGGAGGCAGCTACGGATGCTCTAGCCCAACCTTGGCCAACAGGACTACTTTATGCCTTTCCTCCGGTTCCACTCCTCCCCAAAGTCATCCAGAAAGCTTCCCAATTGGGGTCCACAATGATACTAATTGCTCAAGACTGGCCTCGTCAGGTATGGTTCCCCTACCTAAAGAAACATGCTCTGGACGGTCCTTGGTTTTTGGATCTAATTCCGGACCTATTGATTCATCAGTCGGGACGACAACACCAGTCCCTTCACACTTTGAAATTAACAGCTTGGCTCCTCCACTTCCGACTTTAGTCAGAAATCACAACTTAGACCCGGAAGTTATTCACATTTTATCTTCGGCCCACAAACCCACCACTAAGAAATTGTACCTCAGTAAGTGGAAGAGGTTTGCTATCTGGGCTCAACTCAGGGGCTTAGACCCTATCACTGCCCCGATACCAGAGGTCTTGAAATTTTTAACATCCTTGTTTACTCAAGGATCTTCAGTCTCTACTATTAAAGTCCAACTAGCAGCTATCTCCAAATTTCACGAATCCATGGATCCACCGTTGATGAGCAGCAGATTATGCAAAACTTTCATTAAAGGTGCTGTGCTGTTAAGACCCCCAGTTTTTCATCCTGCGCCCCCGTGGGATCTTGATTTGGTACTTCATGCCTTAACATCTTCCCCTTTCAAACCGGCTGCTACATGTGAGTTAAAATATCTGTCTTGGAAAACTGCCTTCTTAGTTGCAATTACCTCTGCAAGAAGAGTTTCAGAGCTTCAAGCCCTATCTATCAAACCACCGTACTTGATTTTTCACAAGGATAGAGTATCACTTAGGCCTAATCCATCCTTTGTTCCAAAGGTTTGTTCTAATCTCTGTCTCCAACAATCTCTAGAGCTACCAGTTTTCTTTCCAAAATTCTCAAATGAAGCAGAATACACCTTCCATAAATTGGATGTTCACAGGCAATTGCGCTTCTATCTAGACAGGACTCAACAAATTCAAAAACAGACCAGTTGTTTGTGTCCTTTTCAGATAATAAATTGGGTCAAACCATCACGAAAGCTACTATCTCCAAATGGATTAGAGATTGCATAACTCAGGCTTATTCCTCTTCAAATAAGCAACTTACAACATCTATCAAAGCTCACTCTACCAGAGCTATGGCTACTTCTATTGCTTTTCATTCCAAGCTCGCTATCTCTGAGATTTGTGCTGCGGCTACTTGGTCCAACCGGCACACTTTCATTTCCCACTATAAATTGGATGTGGCATCTAAAGGGCGAGCATCATTTGGTTCCACGGTACTCAGGAGTGTTTTCCAGTGAGCCACCCAGGATTCAGGTGCTAGGGACGCTGTCCCATCAGTCAGAATGTAGGCGAGATAGGATCACATAACATCTTTTAGTTATGTACTCACCATAACTTCAGATGTTTGGGATCCATCTCGCCTACATTCCTAATACCCACCCTCCTTCCCCCTGCCTTGGAGATCAGAAGAGATTGAACGGTTTTGAGTTCTACTGTTTTTTATCTTGTTTCATCTGACGATGTTATATAAGCAGCGTGTGTGTCTGTGTATGTGTGCGGACAAACTAGATCTGGGGAACTGGTAGTGGTGCATCCTGGGATATAGTAAGCTCAGCCAATAAGAGACTTCGCTCTTTGGCATAAGCGTGCCGAGTCGGAGCCGAGGGATCGGCTCCGAACCCATCAGTCAGAATGTAGGCGAGATGGATCCCAAACATCTGAAGTTATAGTGAGTACATAACTAAAAGTTATGAGTAATGACGGTATTCCCACCCCCATTCAGTTTCCCACGGATCCTGATTTTGAAGGGGATTCAGAATCTGAGGTTTTAGAAGTGTGAGACTCTGACTATTCTGTTTCCTCTGAGGACAAACAGGTTCAGAAACCCAAACAGATGTTTTCTTCTTTCCCAAATGCTGGCTAATTTTAGTGATGTATTCCGTTGGGAGCAGCATCAGATCAGCTAGGTATATGTTCCTTTGGAGGATGAGGACCCAGACATGGTGACCTTCATTCCCTTTATCCCAGCATTTGAGAATGTTTTTAGAAAGATTGTAATTTTCCTCTGGTGAACAAGTCTCTGTCTAAAAAATGTATAAGAAATTCAGGGTGTGCTTGGCCATACCTATCCTTCAAGCCCTCATGTCTGTGGAACCTGCTTCTGTGTCCCTTGTGACCTTTTCCAATAAAAAGACCATGTCTTCTTCAAACCCCACTCCCTCAAGATAAGCTAGGCAGGTGCCTTGAATCTCAGGGAAAGAAGATGGAGCAGTCCAGCATGGTAGCTTTTGAAGTGTTAAGCACCAGCATTTTGTGTGAAAATTTGTGTTGAGGTGTAGTATAAATAAGTTCAAGGCATTGTTACCTGCTGAGCAAAAAGACTATGTGAAAGACATTGTTTCCATTGGTTATCAAGTGTATAAACATGCTTTAAAGAGTGCTTTGGAGGGGGCTAATACTGTTTTAGAAAAGCAGCAACATTGGTTGTGGTAAGGAGGTATACTTGGTTGCATGCCAAAACTTTTCTGATGAGAAAAAAAATGAGATTATGAGTGCTCCTCTTGATTCTAATTGTGTGTTTGGTATAGCAGCTAATCAGATCCACAAACACTTGGATGATGGAGGTAAACTGATGTAAGAGATGTCTAAAATGTTTCATATTCCCAAAGCCCCCCCCCCCCCCCCCCAGTAAGCAGGCTAATGTTTGGCAGCCCAACAAGCAGAAATCCCAGCCTAATGTAAGGAAATGCCAGGATGAGTACTCTGCCAAACCTAACAAGAGGGGGTCCTTTCCTAATCAGGATAACTGCACTTCCAACCTATGACTATACCAAGGCTTGGCTCCTGTCATTACCAAGTTCCCATCTGAGTGCCCTGTCTCAAAAGTTAGTTGTCAACAAGGCAGCCTGGCCATTGGTGGTATCCAACAAATGGGTGCTCAACATTGTTGTCAGAGGTTAGAAGTGGCAATGGAAGGAACATCTGCCTCTGTTCATGGGAGTTTCTCTTCATCTGCCAGACTAGACTTTATTTCCTTCTGTACTTTGGCAAATGGTAGATTCAGTGGTCATATAGCCTGTCCCTCCTTTGGAAAGAATAAAAGGTTTTGTTTACAGAATTTTCCTGGTCTCCAAGAAAGAGCAGTCATTGAGACAGGTGTTGGGCCTATCTTTTCTGAATACTTTTGCCAAGGTCCCAAGTTCAAGGTGTTCATCATGCAGACATTCCCTCCTCTTCTGCCAGACCACTGCTTCATGGTAACCCTGGACTTAAAGGATGTATATCACCATATTACCATTGTTCATCACTTCAGGAGGTATCTGAGATATGTTGTGTCAGGTCTCTGCATTGCCCTTGTAACTGTCGACTGCACCTTGAGTGTTTAACAAATGTATTGCTTTCAACACATTGCTCACTGTCAGACTCTTAGCATTCACTTCTTTCCTTAACTGGATGACTTGGTGATCTGTGCAGAGTCTGTATCCAGGTGTTTGGAATCACTAGAGAAAGTCTTGATCTTACTGTCCCAGCTAGGGTTCAAGTTGAACCTTCAGAAGCCATGCTTGACACCTTCACAAAGACCTGTCTTCCTGGGGTGCTTAATCAACATCAACAAAAGAATGGCTTTTCTTTCTAAAGAATAGGTTCTGTCCTACCAGCCAAAGTTTCAGGAATTTTCCAGGAGGAGTGTCACCTTGGCAAGAGAATTCCTAAAAAATTTAGAACTGATGGCATCCATGATTCTCATGATACCACTGGCCCATCCCCTACATGAGGAAAATTCAATGGTATGTACAAAATTGTTGGACCCAGCACCTATATTCCCTGGACTCCCAGTTGCCAGTGCTGCCCTTCTTCAAGAGTTACAGTGGTGGAAAGCACAGCTGAGTATCAATCCAGGACTTCCTTTCTTCTCATGTTCTGGCACAATCGATTCAGACAGATTTGTCTGACTTTGCTTGGGAAACTGTATCAATGGGAGTTCCCAGTGCAGGCCACTTTGATGCATGAAAGCACATTAGTTTCATGGAAATTTTGGCAGTGATCCATTCCTTGAAATTCTTTTACCAGCTATAGACTTGGAGTCCTCTTCTTGTTGTTATGGACAACAGAAAATGATATGCTACATCAAGAATAAAGGGGTACAAAATCATACCCTCTGTGCTAGTTGACAATGATAACCTTAGAGCTGGTTTTACAGCATTCCCTGACTCTTCAGCTATCATACATCCCTTCTGTTACATTTTCCCTTGTACGTCCCCTATACACCCTCACTATTGTAAATTAAGTTCCAGTCCCCACCTATAAGTAATATTCTATGCCAAAAGCTGATTATTTCTACAAAAATGTTCTTAAGCTCCGTAACAGCAGATTTTGGTAGAATATAAATACATGACAGAACAATCCTCCTCCCTTGCCAATGGCATCTTACTACCACAAATCTACTATTATTGTATTTTTCTCTCTTCTATCACTATTGGAGCCTGTCTACTAATTAGTATAGTCACAGCCCTTTTCGTCTGTCTCTGGTATTCTGCTGAATAACCATCCTAAAATCACTTCTTTGTCAAATTCATATCCTCATTTCTTTCCAAATGTGTCTCCTCCAGCATTGCTCTTTGCACTCTGCATTTCTTAATAAAATTCAGTACAATTTAATTTTTGTCTATGCCTGTAAGACCACTTAAGTTCCAAGATAATATGGCTATCGTAGCCATTATGATAAAAAGCTATTATTCCCTCTTGTTATGCATGACAGTTTTTTGAATGTGTATATCCAGTATTTGTGTTATGTGCACACACTAACGTCTGGCAGGCTGATATTTTGTACAGTCATTTTTTCTCTTCTCCCTTTGAAGCTATGCCACATTTTAAAGTCTTTTTGTTTTAATGAAAACCTTAAAACAAAAAAACTAAATACATTTTCAAAACACCCTCATCTTCTATTAACTTAGAACAAACATGCAAAACTATGTACATAATCACAAAATTAAATGCAACCCTCCAGATAGGAACAATTGCCCCAAATCAACAGCTGCACACACAGTCATTACCTAACCAAAAATTAAGGTTATGCCAAAGCATGCTACAGCCTGTGTTCTGAATTATGCTGATTGCTGTTTTTGTATCTGTATTCCCCTCCCAGATGTGAAAAAACAACTTGTATGCTTTCAGACAGCATTAACCTTTAGTCCTAAGAAAAAGTATATTGGCTATATTTAAATAAAATGAAATTGCACACTGCTCTATTAAATGCATTAAACTATTAAGGCTGATAGGGAGGCTGCTATCTCTAATTTACTTGCCATAATTTCACTATTTATTTTTAACTATACTGCTTGCCATTGTACCTTTAAATTTTCTTCAACAAAGAATGCTCAGCACTCTCAAGATTAATTGATTGAACATACAGAGAGCTCATCTCCACGGAAAACTACTCAGCAGCTTCAGCTGCAGACTTCTTAACTCCCACTGAACATTTGCTAATTAAATAAAACAAGCTAATATCTCTGTGGTTGTAAGAAAATTAGTATTTTCATGGTTTCCATCATTTTCTCTTATTTTTAAAGCCTACTTGCATGCAGAAAATATTTGTTTATACCTTAAGCCAAAGGCATTAATATAAACATTCACCTTTGTACAAATAAGAGAAAATAATTTAATTCTACACACACACACACACACACACACACACACACACACACACACACACACACACACACACACATGTAAAATGAGTGCACTTTTATACCCCACCCCAGCAGACAGAGACCACAACATATTAACATTAAACTTTCTTTTGTCCAGCTTTTTTTCTCTTGTTATTTTGTAAAGTCAATATTTCTTGCAACTAAAAAAAGTACTTGTTTACTTTAATATCTTTAACACATACAACAATCACTAAAAAGAGCCCCCCACATTTAAAATCTTCCTGACTACACATTTACTGCTTTGATATATATATATATATATATATATATATATATATATATATATATATATATATATATATATATATATATAATATGCAGTTTATATCACAAAATGTTTTTATACAGATACTAGTAAGAACAAAAATTGTTTTACTTACAGTTACTTTCCCCCTTTTAGTGTCCTTCTAAACATTCATGACATAAATTGAATTATATGTTTTATGGGCCACCCACAAGTTTAACAAAGTCTAGTCTTTTTCATCCACTTTTTCTTACAAAGCCATATTTCATTAATGTGATTGATGCTTTATAGTTTCCAATTTATTCACTGATTTCAATGTTGCTAGTCTTGTTCCTGTTGGTCTCCATCTCCCAACACCAGACTTTGGTTCGAGTCCAAAGCACTACTGATTCCTCTAGTCAACTCCTGTGCTTTTTTTCTGTCTCTCATGCATTTTCCTTTGGAACATTTGAAATGGTTTTGCTGGTAAAGTCTCCATATGAACCTCACTGTCAGAACAATGAGAAGCAGAGTCCCCTTCTACTTGCTGGCTCACTTTTTGTTGAATAAACATTTTTTTTTTATTTCCTCCTTAGCCTGTCCTGCCTCAGAAAATGACTTTGATCCCCCAGGAAAAAATACTTTGAAGACAGTTGGATACAGCAGTTTAAATCTCATACCTGCCTCTTACATTCCTGAATGTATGGATAAATTTGTTTCTCTTCTGCCTGGTGTAGAGAGAATAATCATTTTCTACACACACTTTACTGTGCCAAATTTTTAATGCTTTGGACTTCTGCAACAGTTTTGTTAGGATTCACTTGTTCTGCTGGCATGATTATATCTTGACTAATATAGGTCTTGGCTGCTTTCTCATGGCCAGGTTTGGAGCATACACTCGATGTGCCCTTTCAGTTAATAGATCCTGCTGTGGAACACCAGTCCAGTTGCTCATTTATGCATTCATAAAATGAATACAGCTTGTTCCTTTGCTTTTCTGTGGTATGGCAGAAAAATCTCAGTTTTTTTTTTCTGAGTGCTCTGTCTTCTAACTCTACTCTTTTTGAAACAGCTCTTCTTAAGAAGCTTCATACTCAGCCAACTTTTCTTGATTTCAACTTCTGATTTTTGCAATTTTATTTGTTCATCTGAACAGCTAGTTAATGTTTGTATTTTTCCAACCTTTTATTTGAGTTAATATATTCCTTCTATTTATTTATTTTAATCACCTCTGAGTATATTTGATTTATTTTTCCTCTAAATTACTGTAAGCCAACTCCTGGACCAAAGCTAAAGTTTAAACTGGTTTTATCTGAACAGCTGCAGAATTCTTCCCAGACACTGTTGTCTCTTCACCTTTTATGGTCGATTTTATTTCAAGTTTTCTAAATGTATTCTTTGCTGGCATCCAGGCAGTGTACTTACTAGCCATAAACTGAATTTTACTCTAAAAACAGTTTGTCTGGTACTGCTTTTTTTCTCCGTTTCTGTTTTCACACTGGGAGAGCTAATGTTAAGCTTCTGATCAGTGTGCAGCCATCTTGGAAGTCCAAGTTTGTCTACATTTTCAATAATAATAGCATGAGCGACAGAGTCAGAAGCCTTAACCAGGTCAAGATAAACATTGTGCATAGAGTTATCACTGTCTACAGCCTCTGTAGTATTTTTAAAGAAGCTTATTAGATTCAGGAGTCATGATCTGCCGTTCATATAACCAGCCTGAATGAAGTCTAGATGAGTTAAGTTGTCTGTATCTGCATAAATGAGTTCTGTTATGGTCAATTCCATGGCCTTACATATAGAGCTGATGAAGCTAATGGGCTTATGATTACTTAGGTCTGTATTGGATGTGCCCTTGTATAGGGAGTCACTGTGGTGACTCTCCAGGTACCAGGGGCACAGTCTGTAGACAGAACAAAATTGAACAGCTTAAGCAAAGGTCCAGATACTGTATACTTGGCATTGATGAGAATGCAGCCTGGTATATTGTCTGGTTCTATTGTAGTATTATTTTCAGCACATAACAGGGGATCTGAAGTAGGCAGACTTCATTTGTCTGCAACCTGTGGGTATCTGATCCGACCTCGGATCCGAGCCGGCATTTCAAAAGCTTAGGCTCCGAGCTCCTAGCTCCTCCCTCTTACCCATAACCCCTTGCCAAGCCCTGACTGACCCCAGATTTCGTTTGCCGCTTTCAAGTTGCGACGGATTCCATTGAGCTCCTGGCTAAGCTAAGTTTTTCTGACAGGAAAATATTCAATAATCTAAATTTTTTTGATTTAAATTGTTAGAAGTGTTTGTGTTAGGCTTTCCTCTCTCTTTAGTTTAAACTTTTCTCGGGTTTTTGCATAGTTTGTGTGTGTGTGTTTGTTTTAGGCCTGTTAGGGCTTAACATGACTGAAGCCCATAAGGCTGTATTCTCTAAATGTACCGAGTGTGGCCATAAGCTGTCCCCAGCAGATGGCCACACTCGGTGTGTTAAATGCTTGGGGGTTGAACACCTGTCATCTGGTTGTACCATTTGTGCAGGGTTCAACCCCCGAGCTTTGAGGGAGCGGAGGTCGAAGCTGGTGCTGGTGGGACTTCTCCCTCCAGATACCGCTTCGGCTTCTGCCCCTTCTACTCAGCAAGCAGTTGCTGTGGGCTCTCCTCCTCCGGCTGGGACTCAACCTCCCTCTAAAATGCCGGAGGAGAAAGAGAGTCTTCTAGGGAGAGAGAGAAGAAGGAGAGGCACAGGGAGAGGCACCACAAACGGAGAGCCGAAACCTCCAGTTCGGCTCCTCCATCTAAGCGGGCCTCCCCTGTGCCTTCTAGCTTTCCTCCTCCTCGGCTCCACTCCCCTCGGTTCTCTCCTGGACCCGAGGAGGAGGAGGCTAGCCCTTCAGCGAGGTCCCCAAGGCGGCTATCTAGGTCCGCTTCGGTGGCCTCCACCAGATCCACTTTTTCTATGAGTGAAGCAGATATGGACCGGATGATGAGGAAATTCATCCAGGCCCAAATGCAAATGGGAGTGCTCCTAGACCCCCCATCCGGGAGGGGCTTCGACCCCTTTTTTCGCCCCCTTGGCTCCTTCTCCGACCCATACCATGGGTTCGGAGCTGTCGGCACCGGGCAGACTTGGATCCGGGGGTGGGTCGGATCCGATAGGTCGGCGCACCTCGGATCCGTCCCATCCCTTGAGTGCTTCGGGTACTTTGGACCCGACCTCTCGGAGCCGAGGACTGAGCCTCGGATCCGAGGGAGCTGGTGTGTCTTCGGCTCCGTCCAGGTCGGAGCTCACCGGTCTCTTGGATCCGACGGTCTCGGCTCCGGCTCCGATCCGTGCATCGGATCCGAGTGGGGGTCGGCTCTCGGGGTTTAGAGAAGCTGGCTCCCCCTCGGCCTTCGACGTAGTGGAAAGGGCACTGTTGAGGACATCCGGACCCCCGGTCCCTGCCATGGCTCCATCCCGCACTCCCTTGCAGTTGGGCCAGGCTCCCACCAGCCGGTCCCAGGGACAGCCCGCCTCGATGTCCCAAGTAGTTCCCTTGGAACATCCAGCTGCGGAAGAGGACTCCTCGGACAGCCCCCCCGATGAAGTACCTCGGAAGCGTAAGTGCAAAAGGAGGCACATGGACTCCCGAGTCCGCATCAAGATACAGACTTGGATGAAGGGAAGGCTCCCAAGATCACCCCTGAAGACGTCTCATTTGGAGACATTATGGAAATGTTAAGGATCGGGGGGGTGGTCTGCCCCAAGGCTTCCTCAGACGAGTCTGTATTCTTGGAGGCATTCGAGGCGGGCCCATCTACCTCTTGGGTGTCCCTCCGCCGACCCTCTGGTGGACCTTATATCCATCAGAGCGTGGAAGGATCCGGACACCGTTGAGCCTGTACCCAAGCGTCCTGATCGCATCCTTTCCCCACCGGCGGACCGCACTCACTGGAGCAAGGGCCCCCCAGTAGATGCCATGATGATGGCTGCAGCCACTAAGAGGGAATTGGCCCAGGAGAGTCCCTCTATGCATCCTCCGGGCAAGGAGTCCCGCTCGATGGATCGCATCGGGAAGCGAGTTTTCAGTTCAGCAACCTTCTCTTTGAGAGCGCTGAACTACATGGCACACGTCATCAGGATGCAGCGGGATCTGATTAAAGAATACGCTGCATCTCCCCCAGAGTCCATGTCGGGTGAGGATAAGCAGGTATACTCTACCCGAATGGCCACTCTTAGAGCGGTTTCTAATACATCTATGCGGCTACTTTCTCACGCTACCGAGGGAGCCGCTAGAGCCAGCGGAGCAGGCCTAGTCATGAGGCGGCAGGCCTGGCTCCGCCACTGTGATTTCGCAGAGCCCTTCAAGGCGACTTTCGAATGCCCCCTTTGATGGTTCTGCCTTGTTTGGCAAGACTGTTCGCGAAACACTGGTCCAGAGCGAAAAGGACGGGAAGACGCTGTCTGCCGTCGGAGTCCACTTCTCAGCTCCCCAGAGGTCCTTCTCAAAGAACCAAAAGGGACAGAAGAAGATGTGGTTCCGGAAATCGCAGCAGTCCCAACCTGCTCCGGATAACCAGTCCTCCCGTGGCAGAGGAGGACAAGGAGGTCGCCGTCCTAGAGGCAGAGGGGCTCCTAGAAACTTTGGGTCCAGAGAACCTTTCTCTGAGCGACGCATGCAGCAGCCCTGAAGGGTTGCCTGGCTGTCCGTCTCTGGAGGCAGTCGGGGGGTGTTTCTCGAGGCACCTAACTTCTTGGGAGTCCATCACATCAGACCGTTGGGTGCTTCGCGTGATATCCAGAGGTTATACAATTCCCCTGTACAAAATTCCCAGATCTCGCAGCCTCCCAGATGTTCCACCCGACCAAAGGGAGGCAGCAGCTATCGAAATCGAACAGCTGCTAGGAAAAAGAGCTATCCAGTGCGTCCCCCCAGATCAAACCGGGTCAGGGTTTTACTCCAGGTTCTTTTTGGTGCCAAAGAAAACGGGGGACTTAAGACCAATCTTAGATCTTTCCCTGCTGAACCTGTCAGTAACCAAGCAAAAGTTCCGGATGGTCACCCTTCAATCTATACTCCCCCTCTTGAGGGAGAATGACTGGATGTGCTCCATCGACCTCAAGGACGCGTACTACCACATTCGCATGGACAGGCGGTCCAGGAGGTTTCTTCGCTTCCAGCTGGGAGCCAGTCATTACCAGTTCAGGGTCCTCCCCTTTGGTCTCACCTCAGCCCCCAGGGTGTTCACCAAGGTCCTAGCGGTGGTAGCGGCCCACCTGAGGCTCCAGGGATTACAGGTCTTTCCGTACCTGGACGACTGGCTCCTGACGGCATCATCAAGGCATCTTCTGTGTTCAGCCAGGGACTACTTTCTTCGAATAGCCCCAAGGCTGGGCATCACTGTCAACAGAAATCTTTACTGCACCCCACACAAGTTATAGATTTCATAGGAGGAAGGCTAAACACCAGGTCAATGCGAGCCTTCCTCACTCCAGACAGAATTGCCAACCTGAAGTGTCATATAGCAGCGGTCCTGCAACCATCTCCGACTGCAGCTTCGGTCCTGAGGGCCCTAGGTTCAATGGCAGCAGCTATCCCGCTTCTTATTCATGCTCACTTACGCATGCGGGTTCTTCAATGGACCCTTCAGGTTCAGTGGTCCCCTCTCTGTTCCCCTCTCAACACTCCGATAGCGGTCAGCAAAGCGTGCAAGGATTCCCTTCTTTGGTGGCTTCTTTCTCCGGAGCCCCTGACAGGGAGACCTTTTTGTGCTGCATTTCCCCGAGCCACAGTGACCACGGACGCTTCTTGCCTCGGGTGGGGGGGGCATTCTGCGGGAAAGATTGTCCAAGGCACGTGGAACCCCACAGAGACATCTTTGCATATAAATGTCCTGGAAATGAGGGCGGTGCTCCTAGCATTGCAAGCACTTCACCACGTTCTTCCTTCAGGGACTATTGCTATTCAGACAGACAACATGTCGGTAGTCTGGTACATCAACAAACAGGGAGGAACCAGGTCCTATCCCCTTTGTCGAGAGGCCATGAGAGTCTGGGAATGGGCAATTTCCACCAAACGCTTTCTGGTAGCAGCGCACATTCCGGGCAAATCCAACATCCTTGCGGACAAACTCAGTCGCACCATTCTTTCACCTCACGAGTGGTCTCTCAATCCTCAGGTAGCGAAGAAGATTTTTGCCGTTTGGGGGCAACCCCATTGCAATCTTTTTGCCTCTCCCTCAAACGCCAAATGCGACAATTTCTTCGCTCTGCTTCCCCCACCAGGGGAATTCCCGAGAGATGCTCTGGTGCATGCTTGGCCTCCCGGTCTCCTTTATGCCTACCCTCCACTACCTCTGATGCAGAGGCTTCTGCAGAAAGCCAACAGTTTGGGGAGCAGAATGATTCTCATTGCCCCATTCTGGCCTCGTCAACCCTGGTTCCCCTTTGTATGGTCTCACAAAATCAATCCACCCTGGATTCTGGATCCGACTCCGGATCTCATCTCCCACCCTCTGGGAATTTCGGTTCCCAACCTACACACCCTGAAATTGACAGCTTGGCTGCTCCAGTTCCATCCTTGATTAGGACTCCCGGTATCTCGTCACCGGTCAAGGCCATCTTAGTGGCAGCTCATAAACCTTCCACCAGGCAGGTTTATCAGAGTAAATGGAAGAGATTCTCTATTTGGGCGGTTCAGAGAACTTTGGATCCTTTCTCAGCACCTATGTCAGCAGTGCTGGATTTTTTAACAGACCTCTTTCATCAAGGGGCAAGTTCTTCCACGATTAAGGTACAATTGGCAGCCATCTCGCATTATCACATTGGTCATGAGACAGCTCCCCTCATGACGGCGAAATTGTGCAAAACCTTTCTCAAAGGGATTTTCTTGTTGAGGCCTCCAGTCAAGGAGGTTGTACCACCTTGGGACCTGTCGTTAGTTCTGCAGGCCCTTACTGCTCCTCCCTTCAAGCCTGCAGCTTCTACAGACCTAAAGTACCTTTCCTAGAAGACTGCCTTCTTAGTAGCTATCACTTCAGCCAGAAGAGTGTCTGAACTTCAGGCTCTATGTGTCAAGCCGCCTTACCTTTCTTTCTTTCCAGATAGGGTGTGCCTCAGGACCAATCCATCTTTTCTTCCGAAGGTCTCTTCAGAATCTAATATTAACCAATCAATCAATTTACCTGTGTTTTTTCCCAAATACTCAAACAAAGGAGAATACAAATTGCATTCCTTGGATGTTCACAGACAATTACGATTTTATATTCATAGAACAGCTGGTCACAGGCAATCAGATCAGCTGTTCGTCTCCTTTGCTAAATTTGCTTTGGGTAAAGCAGTCTCTAAAGTCACACTATCTAGGTGGATTGCTAATTGTATTCTGCAGGCTTATGACACTTCAGGTAGACCTGCTCCTCAGAGGGTTATGGCTCATTCTACTAGGGCAGTCTCCACGTCAGCCGCTTTTAAGTCCCGTGTGTCATTGGATGATATCTGAGCGGCAGCTACTTGGGCCTCGCCTCATACTTTTATTTCTCATTATAAGGTGGATGTTGTTTCCAGGGGAAGAGCATCCTTTGGCTCAGCGGTGCTCCGGAACATCCTTCCATGACGGCCGCCCAAGATTCAGGTAGCTGGGGACTCTGTCCCACAGGTTGCAGACAAATGAAGTCTGCCTACTTCAGATTTAGAAGTTATGTACTCACCATAACGTTCCATCTGAGTAGGTGACTTCATTTGATGTAACTATCCCCTCCATCCCCCTGACCTTTATAGAGCGAGTATTTATGCTTTTTTTAGTATACTGTAGTCAGTATTATGTAGGCAAACTCAATCTGAGGTCAGTCAGGGCTTGGCAAGGGGTTATGGGTAAGAGGGAGGAGCTAGGAGCTCGGAGCCTAAGCTTTTGAAATGCCGGCTCGGATCCGAGGTCGGATCCGATACCCACAGGTTGCATCCAAATGAAGTCACCTACTCAGATGGAACGTTATGGTGAGTACATAACTTCTAAAGTTTGTTTGGGGCCTACCTCCTACTTTGTATATAACGACTAAGTATTGTGTTGTAGTCTGCTTTTTTTAGGAATTGGACACATATTAACAATTTGACTGTGTTTTCATTGGAAGTAATTACTGGACTGTCATTCTTCTTGTTGTTATTCTAGAAAATTGAAACTGCTCAAGCCGAAATCAAGCTGGCTAAAAATGTGTGGCACAAACAACAGGTCAACCACAGTTCCTGTGTCTACTGTCTTGGTTACCCTTCTCCTGCTCTATTTGTCACTCTGCTCTGGAGGTCATGACAGGGGGCGCAGAGGAAACTGATGGAGAGGACGCTGAAGAGATCTGCACAAACCCTCCTTGATGGATCCTCGATGCTTCGGAAGTCTTCGACCAGCGAAGCGAAGTGAGCCGCCGTCAGCGGCCCGAGAGGCTTTGGATCTCCGGTTTCCACAGACTTCGGTAGACACGTTCAACGAGGTTTCACTCCCCGCTGTTCTAGCCCTCCCCAAGTGGACGGAGCTCCTCCAGCTCCTCCACCCACTCTGTTGAGGTCGCCTTCGACTCGATTTCAGAGCCGTTCTTCACCGACTTCTCCCGCGTGCAGAAACTTATGAGCATACGGCCCCGTCCAGCTTATTTCTGGGTCTCCTCTCTATTTCGTCCGAGTAATTCTTCAAGGCCTGCCACTATGAAGGGTTGTTCCCTCTCCGAGACCTCTTCGCCTGTTCCTCCGAAGAACTGACTCCGGATAGATTATTGAAGGAGATGTCGTGATGCTCGTGCCTTTTCTCGGCCCAGACTGGCCTCTCTTTACTCCATCTCGTCCGTACCAGATCCAATCCAATACATCTGTCCTTGGATCTGGGATCCCAATCTGTCCCCCATGCGGACCGATGGACGCTTCCCGATGGCTTGGTTCCGGGGCTCGATCTCGAGACGCCTTCGCGGTGCCTTCGGGCTCCGGTTTCCTTTCTTCCCATTTCTTCGAACCTTCCCACCTCTTCAACCCTCTTCTCTCCCCAGGCTACCGGGGCCGCTGTCTGTGAGGACTTGACCACCAGCAGGCGCCTCCTCCCACCCAGGACTCCTATCCTCGGTGTTCCTGCTATCCTCCCAAGCGCTGGCACCAGTGTCTCAAGCCATTCTGTGAGGGTGCCCCTCTTCACTCTTTCTCTGAGGCTCCTTGCTCCTGTTCCCAGGAAAAGACTGGCCAAGACTGACAGAGACCCAGGAGGAAGAATCTTGACTCCTGATACATTGATCCAGATGAGCCAGAAGGGTCAGGAAACTCACTCTCTTCACATGTCTCTGTCTTCTCTGTTTCTTGGACAGGAGAAAGATGAGGTGTGATCTGAGATCTCCCTTCTCCCTGAGAGAGAGGTTTGGCTGAAGGCCCGGTGCTCTCCCGTCCTTCCTCCTCCTGTCACTCCGCTTAAGTGATGAGTTAATCCTATTGTTTCGAAGGCATGGGAGATTTTGACATCGGGTCGGAATTACCCTAGGAAGCTATGGGGGTATTACTGGGCCAGGACAAATGTAGCCTACCAAAGGACTCCCAGTAGAACGGTACCACAGAGCGTGCTACTTAAAAAGGAGAGATGTCGGGTCCAAATCTGCTGTCCAAAGATCTAACAAAGAGAGACAGATACGGGGATACGGGACATTCAGTCAGGACAGCGGCTTTCTATGCGCCCTATTTGATTTGAAGCTACGCTACACGCTATTAGACATTTTGTCAGTTTTTTGGAGATACAGGGGCAAGCAGGATTTCGCTGTCAGAGAGTTATGCGGTCTTCACATTTCATCGCCTCCACTCAGAAAATCTCCATGAGAGTGATCTCCCATATGCAGTCAAGATTCAGCTAGGCAGCCGCAGCTTCTATGCTGTTCGTAGGCTCAGCTCCCATCCTGGATGCGCCATGCTCAGCCAGGGAGCTTCAAGTACTAACGCCGATTGTCCCCCATAGGGAATCTGGACGCCATTGGCCCTAAAGTAAGCACCCGCGGATTACAGCCTGAACAGGAGGGAATGGAATGCCCATGTCGGAGTCCGTTCCAGACCGTACCTCTCTGGGTCAAAGCAGGGAGTCCTAAATTAAACCCCAAGGGTCCGGTCCAAACAGGAGGAAGATGTGGAAAGCAAGAGGTGAGGGGGGTGAGGGGAAGACAAACACCGTGCAGAGGGGGTCCGCATAAGGTGTGTGACAGAAATAACCTGACTGGCAAACCTTTTCAGGGGTCCCAGGAGGCCCAGACATCCTGGGATGGAGGAGTGGAATGCCAGCTGGCAGCACTGAGCAGAGCAAACAAACCTTTGACTTCAGACAATTGCTGCATTCGCTTTCAGGCAGTGTCAGAAAATCCCATTTTTCCACCCTCTTCCAGGTGAAACTCCCAGCAGTAAGCCCACCCCTTACATGCAGACCCAGCAATCCACCCCATTTCAAATAGAAAAAACCCATTGTCATCCAACCCCAGATGGACTGGGACCAGCCTGGATTTTAGTTCCAACAGAAACCAGATTTGAGCACAAAGAAAACAGGGGACTCAAGGCCACCTCCTGGACCAAAGCCCCAATGGTCTTGCTCAATCGATCCTTCCATCACGCTTTCAATCGATCCTGGAATTCTAATAGATCTGAAGGACCATGTGCTCAATAGGGAAGTGGAATGGACACGCTACCATATTTCAGCCTCCCGCTGGCCCAGGGATCATTTGCGCTCCGCGAATGCCAGTCACTATCAGTTCCGCAGCCCCTACCCTTTCAGGGCGCCACCAAGGCCCCCAGGGTCTTCACCAGGCACTGGCAGTGGGCAATGTTTCAGATGAGGCCTACTGCCTTCTGGTTCTCCACCAGGGACGACTCCGATACACTGGCCGCCACCAGGCGCTGGCTGATCCAGAGCGATCTTGGATCTACCTCGGTATGCCACTGGCTCTTCAGTAAATTTCAAAAACAGCTACAAGGAAGCCATCACAGCATATACATTCATAGGAGGGACACATTAATGGCCAGTTAGTTCTAAAACTTCCTTACAGAAAGAATTCATCACACATTCATCAAATCACTCATAAAGGTCACTTCAGAAAATCACCAGCAAAATTGTTCTGAAAGTCTAATGCCAGAAAAAGATTTAGCAATCAGTTTGTTCAGAAAAAATATGAGTTGCAAATCAGTCAATCCTTTTGCACAATGGTCATTCCAACTTCTCCTATCATCCTCATATGAAATCACAATATTAAGGTGGTGGTTCACACCATGGTAGGTATCCAGCCCAAGCACCCCCACAACTGGAAGACCATTTAGAAAGTCCCCACACCACAGCTGCACGGTTTAGGGGGGGGGCAAGCTTCCCTGATAGTCCAGGGCTTAACGGTGCAACCTGACAGTCCGCGCACATCAAAGTGCGGAGTACAATCATTTCATCACTGGGTGTTCTGGACTTGAGGGCAGTGGGTTTGGGCCGCAACACTTTGCAGTTCAGACATCAGGGATGTGGGGTGTTCAGCAGGACAACATGTCCGTAACCTGGCATATAAATTATGTAAGGAGGGGGTCGCAATAACTATTGGCAACATGAGGGTCCACTGTCGTTTTGGGGCAGAACCCACCGCCGGGAAGGTCGATCGCGAAACCCATCGACAGTCATCCAACAACATACGACCGTAATCCTCAATTCAACTATTCAATAGGGAGTGGCAGTGCGATATTGCTGCAAAAGCAGGGCATCGCAGTAAATGGGGCCAGCTTCACCAGGATCTGTTGCCATGGGCAATGAATGCGGGATCAAGGAGCTACTTTGCCCCCAGGCCCTCCAGGGAAGTCCACGATTGGCCCCCACAATGGTCATCTTTTTCCTCCTATGCTTTCCATTTCTGATTTTCTAGTTTCTACAAAGCCAACAACCAGAGACTGACTGCGTTCATTGCCCCCCGTTTGGCCCTCTCATGGTTCCCTTCATTGCATCACCCCATTCGGGGGAGTTGATGACCTCTATGCCAGATCTTTCCACTCCATCTACATTCTCACCTGACCCGCCTCTCTCACCGTGATTTCTAGCAGCTTGGCTGTCTGGCCTCTTTTAGCCAGGTCAGTTTGGATACATCGGCAGTCCAACTCTACTTAGATCCATTAGTCACTGCAAGACTTCACCGGCTCTGAAACCAGACCGGGCGAATCACTGTCGTCAGACCCTGTTCACAGGTCAGTAACCCGTTACCATTCCATGACTGAATTGCTCCATGAATTCTTGTGGCTACTTTTAAGATTACAGTTAGCCTTTGGAAAGAATCATGTAGTTAGCTGTTAAGGCCTTATATTGTACACACTGTAAAGTTTTTAAAAGGGCTTTCTATCAGACCAAAGTACAATTACTTCACATCACCGTGGAATTTAATTCATTACTCTAAATTGATCACCGTTCTCTTTAAATTGTAAACTGCTGCACATTGAAATTTTTGTCATGGAAAGACCAGTTTCTAGTGGCCATTACATGTCATGATATACCGAATGTCTAGTTCGGTCAAAACATGGCTATTTAATATTTCATTCTGAGTTTCTATCGGAAAAACATGTCAATCCATCCTTTCTTTCTAGTGGCTTATCCATTAGACTAATTAATCAGTTTCTTGAATTAGTTTCCTTCTTTAGTAATACTAATATAATTGGAAGAGAATAAAATTCTTTAAAATCAACACTTTAGGTTTAATATTTTATTCTAACAATTCAAGCAGAAATAGATCATTCTATTTCTTTAGCTTTTGCTGATACAGTGCAGATTAATCAGAGCAGTGACTTAAACGAACGCTTTAAAGCAACTCCTGTCTGACAAAGATATTATGTCAAACCTCTGAATCAACCCCTCTATTTTCAAACCCCTAGGACATGAAACCAGATCTTGCAATTACTTTCAATTTAACTCTAGTCAGCTGGCAGAGAAATTGTCAGCTTTTAAACCACATACATCATTCTCTCAGACACTCTTGGACACTATTTCTAGGGGGCTACCACCACAGGTTCCCGAGCCATTCTCGTTTAAACCTTGGTCTCTTTCAGGATCACATGGAGCTCCATACTGGCTTAAACCTCTGATTGAACCTTGTCATTAAAACTCAGACAGGGTTACCACAATACTCCATGGGAGGTTCATCTTGCCTTGGAGATTACACTTCCTCACTTTTATAACCATTAAGTTTCAATTTGGATTCTTCTGCTCTTAGATATCTACTGTTATTTATTACACTGGTATGTTTGTAAGTATGTACTCATATAAAGGTTGGTAAAGAAGTGTATGTCTTGTTTGGTTTAAAAACTAGATCTGATACTTGCGTATGTTTGAGTGGTGTTACCGTCTGAAGTATTATCCTTTGGCTGTTGTGTCCTTACTGCCGAGGATCATAAACCTGGTATTAATAACCAAGCGTACTGCTCACCCATGGGTGTTAGAGTGGTAAGGACATAACTTCTAATTCTAAGAATTGATCCAAGACTTGCTCCAGGTAATTTCAGGGGAAACTAAATTTTCAATATGACAGGAACAACAGTGTGAGCAGGTGGGTAAAGGTAGCACTAAATTTGTTGGTTAACTGAAGTAAGATGTGTATTTTTCTCTGATATCTGTAGCAAGAAAAAGCCCAAACTCTGATTTACATTTTCTTATAGTGCTCTTATGTTCCTTGCTGGCATGTCTCAGTGTGGTCTAGATGGAGAAGGAATGGAGATTTTTGCAACTTTACGTAATTTTCCTTCATTTTATGCAAATTATTAATTTGAGAGTTCAGCCAGAGATTTAGTCCTGAAATTACCACTATATTTAGAATGGATGTATATTGACTTTTCTATGCATCTATTTAGGTCCTGCTACAAGTTGGAGGGGAATGCAGCAACCCTGCCAGTTGGGTTCTTTTGTGGGGTATTGCTTGGAATTTGTCATAGGACTTTTACAAGCTGAAGTAGGTTTGTTTTAAAGATGTCCCTTAAGATGATTTAGTGGTGGGGGCAGTACCAGTAGACTAGATGACTGATTTGTGATCACATGTAACCAGGGATAAGGGGATATGGGGTGAGCTACAGATGGAGACTAAGCTAAAAAAGACCAGGTCAAGAATGCGAAAGTTTCTAGTGGATAGTTTTACAGTTTGCTTTAGCATATTGATATTAGTAAAGCCTAGGAAATGCTGAGAATATCTGTTTTTAGATGTAAATAACTAGGTAGTTATGGACAACAGAGGCTCTGATTTTAATACTTTACTACAGAAAAGAGAGTTACAGTGGCAGCTAATGCCTGCAGGCTGGTAGACCACCCTCACTGAAAACAATAGTGTTATGGAAGTATTTTAAAATTAAATCACTTTCATTATTTTCTTCAGCCTTCCCCATAATTTATTACTTTTTAAATGTAATTATTTTTGCTTATTATAGTTAACAGTTTATTTATTTTTGAAAAGATATTGTATTGCTGTCATTTTATCTGGTTGCACTCTATTTCTCAACCCTAGATGGCGGCATTAGATAAGAAACGATCTTCTGAATTTGCCTTTAGTTTCTGGATTAATTCCTATTTTCATGTTGTCATTGGATGCATCTTTGGATCATATTTTGCCCTTTATGTTAGTTAAATTGAGGATATGGGTTATGTTGTTTTATTTGACAAAGTCTCTGTTATATTGGATGTAAACTCTTAAAGTTTTATTTTTTCTTACATTGTTTTTCTTATTAGTATTTTCACTGCTGGATTTATGTTGCCCATGTTGAAGTGTGTGTGCCAGTCAGTGCTTGGTTAATTGATGCCCCCTAGCAAGAAGGAATTTGGTTTGATATTTAACACCACCTTGTTGTTAATGTAATATCCATTACTTCATGGTGTACCGTAATGTAGCTCTGTAGCTAGCAATGAAGGTATAGTTGGATTTGTTAAGGGGTGATATGGATTTCCAGGAGCTCCATGTTAGGTTTATGGGTAGGTTAATGTGAGATGATGGTGCTTCTAACAAATGAAGATACTCCCCTACAGTTACCAGAGAGCCTGAAGGCATTACAGGAGCTGAATCCTGATATAGTGTAAGTGCTGTCATTGCACTGAAACCATGTCTGAGTAAAAAAAAAATATATATATATGTATGAATGTGTTCAAGTTTCAGAAGAGCCTCAATTTCAGGTGTCTTTCTGTTTAGACTTATAGTATTGAGTAGTGCCACTAGGATGTCTGAATCCGAGTTTCAGTTTGCTATAATGGAATGTCTAGTTGGAGAATCTGCCTAAAAGCCAATATTGGGACATAAAAGGAATTAGGCAGTATACAGAAGCCCTGGTATCTACAATCTCATCTCAAGCCAACAAAAACTGTATCACCTCAGAATTTAGAAGGGCATCAGCTACATAGCCAGTTGTCTTGGTATCTAGGCATCACACTCGCACACACACTGTAGAACAGGTGGTATGCACTGAACACTATAAAATTGGTTTACAGCACAGAATGATCACAAAGAAATAACACTGAACTGCTAATACCTTAGAAGTAAAATTTGTGTCAGAGATGCTGGGTATTCAGTGCAGTAGCTAGGGTTATTTACTATAGAACTATAATCAAACAAAACAGAACTGTTAACCTTATACCTCTAATTTGTATAGTCAAGGATGCTTGCACACACCACAAAGCTTTCACTGGTCACTGACCACGATAGCTATAGCCTGTTAAGGCAGGACAGTCACCAAGCAGTAACATTAAACAAGACAGCAATGCACCCATAAGAGCAATATTCAGACACTGGTCCCTAAATAATGTATTCAGCTAAGAGAAAATACTCTAGGCACTGGATGCAATGACTCTAGCCTTTAAAAGCTTATCAGTCACTCAACACTAATATTGATCAGGACCGCAGTGCACCTACAAGAGCACTTTCTATGCACTGGTCCTTAAATAATGCACTTAACTAACAGACTATGCACTGTACACTAGTAGGATTGCAGCAACATTTCAGTTTAACCCAGTGTTTGGTTACACACACAGGGCAGTAAGAGACATGCAATGCACTGAACAATGCAAAAAGTAAGGTCTGCTTAGAATAATAACTAGTGGTGACATGCCTATTGGATACTACTACTAGGGTGGTCTCAGTGCATGCTTAGAATAATGACTAGTGGTGACATGCCTATTGGATACTACCAGCGTGGTCTCAGTGCATGCTTAAAATAATGACTAGTGGTGACATGCCTATTGGATACTACCAGCGTGGTCTCAGTGCATGCTTAAAATAATGACTAGTGGTGATATGCCTATTGGATACTACTACTAGGGTGGTCTCAGTGCATGCTTAGAATAATGACTAGTGGTGATATGCCTATTGGATACTACTAGGGTGGTCTCAGTGCATGCTTAGAATAATGACTAGTGGTGATATGCCTATTGGATACTACTAGGGTGGTCTCAGTGCATGCTTAGAATAATGACTAGTGGTGACATGCCTATTGGATACTACTAGGGTGGTCTCGGTGCATGCTTAGAATAATGATTAGTGGTGACATGCCTATTGGATACTATTTCTAGGGTGGTCTCAGTGCATGCTTAGAATAATGACTAGTGGTGACATGCCTATTGGATATTACTACTAGGGTGGTCTCAGTTCATGCTTAGAATAATGACTAGTGGTGACATGCCTATTGGATACCACTACTAGGGTGGTCTCAATGCATGCTTAGAGTAATGACTAGTGGTAATATGCCTATTGGATACTACTATGGTGGTCTCAGTGCATGCTTAGAATAATGTCTAGTGGTGGCATGCCTATTGGATACTACTAGGGTGGTCTCAGTGCATGCTTAGAATAAAGACTAGTGGTGATATGCCTATTGGATACTACTAGGGTGGTCTCAGTCCATGATTAGAATAATGACTAGTGGTGATATGCCTATTGGATGCTACTAGAGTGGTCTCAGTGCATGATTAGAATATTGACTAGTGGGGATATGCCTATTGGATGCTACTAGGGTGGTCTCAGTGCATGCTTGGAATAATGACTTGTGGTGATATGCCTATTTGATACTACTAGGGTGGTCTCAGTGCATGCTTAGAATAATGACTAGTGGTGACATGCCTATTGGATACTACCAGGGTGGTCTCAATGCATGCTTAGAATAATGACTAGTGGTAATATGCATATTGGATACTACTAAGGTGGTCTCAGTGCATGCTTAGAATAATGACTAGTGGTGATATGCCTATTGGATACTACTAGGGTGGTCTCAGTGCATTCTTAGAATAATGATTAGTGGTAATATGCCTGTTGGATACTACTAGGGTTGTCTCAGTGCATGCTTAGAATAATGACTAGTGGTAATATGCCTATTGGATACTACTAGGGTGGTCTCAGTCCATGCTTAGAATAATGACTGGTGGTAATATGCCTATTGGATACTACTAGGGTGGTCTCAGTGCATACTTGGAATAATGACTAGTTGTAATATGCCTATTGGATACTACTAGGGTGGTCTCAGTGCATGCTTAGAATAATGACTAGTGGTAATATGCCTATTGGATACTACTAGGGTGGTCTCAGTGCATGCTTAGAATAATGACTAGTGGTGATATGCCTATTGGATACTACTAGGGTGGTCTCAGTGCATGCTTACAATAATGACTAGTGGTGATATGCCTATTGGATACTACTACTAGGGCGGTCTCAGTTCATGCTTAGAATAATGACTAGTGGTGACATGCCTGTTGGATACTACTAGGGTGGTCTCAGTGCATACTTAGAATAATGACTGGTGGTGACATGCCTATTGGATACTACTACTAGGGTGGTCTTAGTGCATGCTTAGAGTAATGACTAGTGGTGACATGCGTATTGGATACTACTAGGGTGGTCTCAGTGCATGCTTAGAATAATGACTAGTGGTGACATGCCTATTGGATACTACTAGGGTAGTCTCAATGCATGCTTAGAATAATGACTAGTGGTGATATGCATATTGGATACTACTAATGTGGTCTCAGTGCATGCTTAGAATAATGACTAGTGGTGATATGCCTATTGGATACTACTAGGGTGGTCTCAGTGCATTCTTACAATAATGATTAGTGGTAATATGCCTGCTGGATACTACTAGGTCTGTCTCAGTGCATGCTTAGAATAATGACTAGTAATATGCCTATTGGATACTACTAGGGTGGTCTCAGTGCATGCTTAGAATAATGACTAGTGGTGATATGCCTATTGGATACTACTAGGGTGGTCTCAGTGCATGCTTAGAATAATGACTAGTGGTGACATGCCTATTGGATACTACTAGGGTGGTCTCGGTGCATGCTTAGAATAATGATTAGTGGTGACATGCCTATTGGATACTATTTCTAGGGTGGTCTCAGTGCATGCTTAGAATAATGACTAGTGGTGACATGCCTATTGGATATTACTACTAGGGTGGTCTCAGTTCATGCTTAGAATAATGACTAGTGGTGACATGCCTATTGGATACTACTACTAGGGTGGTCTCAATGCATGCTTAGAGTAATGACTAGTGGTAATATGCCTATTGGATACTACTATGGTGGTCTCAGTGCATGCTTAGAATAATGTCTAGTGGTGGCATGCCTATTGGATACTACTAGGGTGGTCTCAGTGCATGCTTAGAATAAAGACTAGTGGTGATATGCCTATTGGATACTACTAGGGTGGTCTCAGTCCATGCTTAGAATAATGACTAGTGGGGATATGCCTATTGGATGCTACTAGGGTGGTCTCAGTGCATGCTTGGAATAATGACTTGTGGTGATATGCCTATTTGATACTACTAGGGTGGTATCAGTGCATGCTTAGAATAATGACTAGTGGTGACATGCCTATTGGATACTACCAGGGTGGTCTCAATGCATGCTTAGAATAATGACTAGTGGTAATATGCATATTGGATACTACTAAGGTGGTCTCAGTGCATGCTTAGAATAATGACTAGTGGTGATATGCCTATTGGATACTACTAGGGTGGTCTCAGTGCATTCTTAGAATAATGATTAGTGGTAATATGCCTGTTGGATACTACTAGGGTTGTCTCAGTGCATGCTTAGAATAATGACTAGTGGTAATATGCCTATTGGATACTACTAGGGTGGTCTCAGTCCATGCTTAGAATAATGACTGGTGGTAATATGCCTATTGGATACTACTAGGGTGGTCTCAGTGCATACTTGGAATAATGACTAGTTGTAATATGCCTATTGGATACTACTAGGGTGATCTCCGTACATGCTTAGAATAATGACTAGTGGTAATATGCCTATTGGATACTACTAGGGTGGTCTCAGTGCATGCTTAGAATAATGACTAGTGGTGATATGCCTATTGGATACTACTAGGGTGGTCTCAGTGCATGCTTACAATAATGACTAGTGGTGATATGCCTATTGGATACTACTACTAGGGCGGTCTCAGTTCATGCTTAGAATAATGACTAGTGGTGACATGCCTATTGGATACTACTAGGGTGGTCTCAGTGCATACTTAGAATAATGACTAGTGGTGACATGCCTATTGGATACTACTACTAGGGTGGTCTCAGTGCATGCTTAGAGTAATGACTAGTGGTGACATGCATATTGGATACTACTAGGGTGGTCTCAGTGCATGCTTAGAATAATGACTAGTGGTGACATGCCTATTGGATACTACTAGGGTGGTCTCAATGCATGCTTAGAATAACGACTAGTGGTGATATGCATATTGGATACTACTAAGGTGGTCTCAGTGCATGCTTAGAATAATGGCTAGTGGTGATATGCCTATTGGATACTACTAGGGTGGTCTCAGTGCATTCTTAGAATAATGATTAGTGGTAATATGCCTGTTGGATACTACTAGGGCTGTCTCAGTGCATGCTTAGAATAATGACTAGTGGTAATATGCCTATTGGATACTAGTAGGGTGGTCTCAGTCCATGCTTAGAATAATGACTGGTGATAATATGCCTATTGGATACTACTAGGGTGGTCTCAGTGCATACTTGGAATAATGACTAGTTGTAATATGCCTATTGGATACTACTAGGGTGGTCTCAGTGCATGCTTAGAATAATGAGTATTGGTGATATGCCCATTGGATACTGCTACTAGGGTGGTCTCAGTTTATGCTTAGAGTAATGACTATTGGTGACATGCCTATTGGATACTACTACTAGGGTAGTCTCAGTGCATGCTTAGAATAATGACTAGTGGTGACATGCCTATTAGATACTATTAGGGTGGTCTCAGGGCATGCTTAGAATGATGACTAGTGGTGATATGCCTATTGGATACTACTAGGGTGGTCTCAGTGCATGCTTAGAATAATGACTAGTAGTGACATGCCTATTGGATACTACCAGGGTGGTCTCAGTGCATGCTTAGAATAATGACTAGTGATGACATGCCTATTGGATACTAGGGTAGTCTCAATGCATGCTTAGAATAATGACTAGTGGTGACATGCCTATTGGATACTACTAAGGTGGTCTCAGTGCATGCTTAGAATAATGACTAGTGGTGATATGCCTATTGGATACTACTAGGGTGGTCTCAGTGCATTCTTAGAATAATGATTAGTGGTAATATGCCTGTTGGATACTACTAGGGTGGTCTCAGTGCATACTTGGAATAATGACTAGTTGTAATATGCCTATTGGATACTACTAGAGTGGTCTCAGTGCATGCTTAGAATAATGAGTATTGGTGATATGCCCATTGGATACTGCTACTAGGGTGGTCTCAGTTTATGCTTAGAGTAATGACTATTGGTGACATGCCTATTGGATACTACTACTAGGGTAGTCTCAGTGCATGCTTAGAATAATGACTAGTGGTGACATGCCTATTAGATACTATTAGGGTGGTCTCAGTGCATGCTTAGAATAATGACTAGTAGTGACATGCCTATTGGATACTACCAGGGTGGTCTCAGTGCATGCTTAGAATAATGACTAGTGATGACATGCCTATTGGATACTAGGGTAGTCTCAATGCATGCTTAGAATAATGACTAGTGGTGACATGCCTATTGGATACTACTAAGGTGGTCTCAGTGCATGCTTAGAATAATGACTAGTGATGATATGCCTATTGGATACTACTAGGGTAGTCTCAGTGCAACTGTATGCAACTAGAAACCAACCCACTTCTCATTTCTCTCTATTTACTTCTATGCTTGTCCCTATCACTAATGCTTCCACTCTTCTGCAACTATCTACTATCCACTTGGATACTACTTTACCTCTGCAACCTGTTATCCCCTCATATTTACAGGTTGCTCCCAGCTATGCTAATCTGCCTCTTAATATGTTGCCCTGGCACAAAACCATTATAACAATTGTTATTACTGCAAATACCTAAAGACTCTTATGTAATTTACCACTTTCTTTCTTTTATGGCTGTATTATTCCTACTACAGCGAAGAATTTGCAATTATAAATCATCTCTCTATGTTATAACTATAGCTTTATTAAGTTTGCTAATTATAGTTTCATTTAAGTTTGCTAATTATAGCTATTGTCATTTGCTTTAGTATCATTACTATACTTCATTAGACTAATTTTCTTATCATGTTTATAATTTTCTATCCCGGTGTACTATTTTTTATGTTACCTTCTAGTATATAGTGGAGCTTTTCTCCTCGGGCCTCTGCTGAAAATGGACATGTATCCAGCCAGACTAGCCCGGTCAACAAATGTAAAATAAAAATAAAATAAATAAAATAAATAGCTTGCTGCTCATTTAGTTCCCAGCATAATTCCAAGCTCATTCCTGAGAAGCAGGTCATTGGCTCTATTATGATCAGCAGTCTCATCCCAGATATTACAGGGACCTTCTTCTGCTAGATGCTATTGGTAGTACAAACAGAAGTTCAGAACAGAGTGCCAAGCTGCACAACCTCCCCAAATTAAAATGGAAGATATTTCCACTGAAATGGTAACCAGATCAATCAGGGACAGTCAGTACTTCTCTGCTCAGTAGGAGAAAAACAGTAACATTAACCCAAGCTGAACTATAAAAAGTTCTCAAGTTTTCCAATGATTTGTGGTCTGTAGGAAGGCTGGGAAAAAATGCCCCTGTGCTTCTTCTTTTACCAGGAATAAAATAGAAGCACTAATCCCAAGTTCATTCCTGAGAAGCAGTTCATAGGCTCTCCTGTGATTGGTAGTCTTGCCCCAGATGTGGCAAGTTTTAAAAGTAAGGTGGAAAAAATGGTTAGCACTATAGGCATTATAGTGTGCAGTACATAAATGGAACGATATGAAAGAGAGGGTACCAAGCTTTAAAAGCCTAAGGGAAAGGCCTTCCCAATTTGACCTTCTAGTGCTCACCAACATTAGTAGACGAGAGGAGACTGTGAGGAGCTTTCAAAGTCAAATTTACATTACGGATGAGCAAGCTAATGGCCACTGAGTTTAAAAACATAATATGAACTTAGTGTGGTGAGTGTGAAAAAATCAAAAATAGTCACAGAGCAGTGTCATCTCCCAAAGATTAAAAACTTTTCCTGCTCTGCTTACTTTAAAAAAAAAAGTTACTTTTTTACTCTACTCTGCTTCTGTCCATTATGACTGGTCCCACTTAGGTGATGTATGAATGCCGTCTTGTACATTGGAAACACCATTTAAGTAACTTGCCTAAAGTATAAATGCTGAATAATACCCCTCTCTGACCTTTCACTGTTAATGGTCATGCCTTCAGAGTCCAAAAGACAAGCTCTAGCCCAAGTGAAAGCTTCACCTATCCCCCGGTGGATGTTCTTACCTCATACACATGTCTCTCTAAGTTTAATGTATGTACAACCTGAAGATGCTTGTTCAATTTCTCTATTACTGAATTCCTAACAAACAGCTCCCTCGTACATCACCCCTCACTGCTCTTGTCCCTCTCTCTCTCTCTCTCTCTCCCTGTTTGCCTCCTATCCTCAAGCTCCCAGGCAATATACACATCCTTTTTTGCAATAAACCCCCTGTACTTGACTTACTGAACTTCCCTAATCTGCTATACTATCTCCATCTCTCCAAACTTATTTTTATTTTAGACCTTCCTCTTTCCTTTCTTTTTTCATTTCCCTTTTGGGTTTCTCTCTCTCTCTCTCTCTCTCCCCCCTCCCAGACTACTTTCCCTTGCCCTTCTAACTGCCTCCTCTCTCATTAAGTGCACTCCTACTACTGCAAATTGCCCTTTACTACAGTCTGTACCATTTTCCCTTTTCTAGTTCTTAACTTGCTGATTCTTTCTGGTTGCTCGGTAGGGTACCAGGGCCTACCCACCCCATTCACCATTGCTAAGCTTGGGCTCACTTTGCTGTTCTACCCTACCCCCATTCCCACCCACCCCCAATATCCTTAAGAGTTATACCTATCCACAGGCTACACCTACCTCCAAGTCTTCCAAACACATCACACCTACTTTGTCATTGTCCGCTTAACAAATCATTTCATTTTATCCCAGCCCCTCCCTCGCATTCTAGTACTCACTGGTATACAAGCTTCTACCACCTCCCAGAAAGATAAGAAATGCACCAACCTCACACACTGCTACTTCAACACTTAACAAAATATGTATCTTGCTCACCTCTACTTACCTCTTCACTACCTATCACATCCATCTTATCCCCACCCCATACTCCCAACTAACCCACTCTCATCCCCCCATTCCATCCTGTGCCCATCTTTATTATTACACCACACCTCTTCAGCAGCACCACTATATTTTCCCTTATAAATACATCTACACTAAGAAAACATCAACCCTATCACTCATAACTACTAAGCCACCTCCTAAGCTTACCCATCTTTTCCTAGGTAACTCAGCACATGTGAAACAAAGTGGGGATATTCACCTCAATCCTGGCTCCCCCCAACCACATCACTACCAACTCACTCAAATCCTACCACACATACTCCCAACTTAACACAACCCCCTCAGAAAAGCTCAAATCTCCTTATCCTAAACATGAACATGAGAAGCAGCTTAAATAAAATATCAGAAAATTCCATGAAACTCTTCTTCAATACTCCCTAGACATATTTATACTCACAGAAATCTGGCTAAAACCACACACACACAACACCAAAATTATAACCCCTGGGTACAGCATCCTGCGACAAAATACAACTAATAAAAAAGGTGGTGGTATTACCATAATCTATAAGGATAACCTCAAAATTGAGAGGTTGGCCAACAACCTGCCCAACTCCAACAATAGTGAAATTCAAATATCCTGTCTTCAAAGTAACCACAACAAATGCATCATTATTTTAGCCATTTACATTCCTGTTGGCAATAACCTTTCCACCACTGAAGACCTACTTTACTGGTGTTCTACATCTTACACTCTGGAAACCATAATACTAGGTGACTTCAACATTGACTGGGCAACCATCTCCTCCAATAATCCCATCAATTTTATAAACGTACATAGGTTCTCACAAGTAATTCAATCCCTCACAAGGCTGGACAAACACAGTAATAAACATTCACTACTAGACTGGATTCTCTCAAATAAACCCTCCCTCTAAGGCCAACATGTTTGTGTCCCACACAACCTAAGTGACCACCTACCTTCTTACATATACAGGGAGCACACCACTACCTTTAACAACTTTGTCTAAAAATACATTCACAGTAAGAAATACTTCTCTCCAGATGTTTTTAAAACCCTCCTGCAAAACTGTAACTGGACCCCACTAAAATACCTTCCCCTAGACACAGCCGTACAGTACTTCAATAACAAATTCATCCATATTCTTGACAGCATAGCCCCCCATCAGAAAAATCCATATTAAATCCAAACAAACACCTTGGCTCCCCAATGAAACCATAAAACTCCTAAAATTAAGAAACAAATCCTGGACCCAATACCAAGACCCAAAAAAGGCAACACTCCTACAATATCGCCAAATGCACAACCTTGCTAAAAAAACAAATTAGGACAAAAAAATCTTTCTACACCACTCTGCAAGATAAACACCACAACAACCCCAGAAGTTTTGGAAAGCCATCAACCACTTACTAAAACCAGGCCACAGTTGCACTCCAATCCCATCCACAACAGAAACTACCATAAACATAGCTACCCAGTTCAACTCTCATTTTATCAATTCTGTGATCACTAATAAAAAAATAATAAAAATAGAATCTACTTCTCCACTATCCATACTTACACACACAACAGATTACCTAAATTCCTTCTTAATAAAACCAATCCAAACTATGATAAAGAAACTCCTGGCCAAACTAAAGGCATCATCACTTTCAGCTGACCAGCTCCCTAATGAACTCCTTACATTAGCATCAGAAGCCATCACCTTCCACGTATCCATCCTTATAAACTGATCTATAAAAGAACAGTATATTCTCAAGCTGTGGAAAATCTTTTACATCATACCTCTGCATAAGGATGAAACATCCGCAGATTTTACTATCATCCAATAGCCATAGTTTCCCCTTTAACTAAAATCCTTAAAAAATACATCCACTCACAACAATTTGATTACCTAACATAAAATAATCTCCTAGCCTCATCTCAGAATGGTCTTAGACCCAAACACAGTACCACTACCACACTTGTCAGCTTTACCAACTCAATCAATCAAATCCAAAATTCTGGACAACTTGCATCCTCCATCTTTCTCAATATGTCCAAAGCTTTTGACACTGTCTCACATCAGAAACTGTTTAATGAGCTAGCCTCCTTAAACCTTTCCCTCACAGCCTTTCACTGGTTTAAAAACTGCCTGCCAGACAACAAGCAGTAAAATGACAAGGTGAACTCTCCTCTCTTCTACCTATCTCTGTCGTTGTTCCCCAAGGATCCATACTTGGTCCTCTACTAGTCATCATTTTACAAATAAACTCCACTTGGCTTCCAATCATGCAAACATAGTCCAATATACAGATGACTCCTCACTTATATGCTCTGCACACTTTTTCCCTGAACTCCTTCAGACTACTCAAAAAGCCTTCCCTGACATCAAAAATTTCCTCTCCAACTGCCAAGTTATCTTGAACCCCAATAAAACTAAACTCATGCTCTTCACTGATAAAAAATATCACTCTCTAAACCCTACCTTCATTGTCCACCCCACTAACAACATTAAAATTGAGCCTGTTGAACACACCAAACTCCTTGGTGTTACTATTGATATTCTCAGATTTAAAAAAACACATAGCTACCACCATCAAAAAGGTATACATCAAACTAGGGGTCACTCTATAGGGTCAAACCTTTCCTCACTAATGCCACCAAAAACGTCCATAGTCAACATACACTTACTCTTCTCCCTGCTGTATGCCTCACCTATACTCACTAATCTTAGGAAAATGGACCAAATAAGATGGAATCTTCCTGTAACAAAATGGCAAAATTTGCCACTGGCCTCCCCTACATTTCACACCATTGGTAACTCACTACACCAGCAAAAATGGCTGGAACTTCCAAACCTACCAACATTCAACCAGCTAAACTTCACACATACCATCCTAGCAACTGCACCCCCCCCCCAAAAGACCTGATTCACCCCTATAGCACCAAGCAATCCCTAAGAACAGCCAGCAAACTACTTCATGAAGTAACTAAATCCAGCAGTTACTACGGTGACTTCCTCATATCAAATAAGATATCCAAAATCTGGAATTTCATACCCCAAGCAATCAACACTAACTGTGTTAAAGTTTAAAACACTTCTGAAAGAACACTCTACAAATAAATGGTTATGCTATTGCACCAACCCTGGATGATTAATCCCTTCTCTACTGCCTCCCATTTTTTCACCCTCTTTCTCAAACATTATCTCTAATTCCTTCTTCAAAACGTCTTTCTCTTGCTTTCTCCTTTTATACCCTCACTGAAACCTACCTAACCCTCCCCTCCCTTCTCATCCTCTCCACTTTCAAAATACCCCTCAGTTTTTACTACATTTGTTCTTCAGTACTTCTGTCAGTCTATTACCAAACTGTTCTGACAATTACTCTAAGCTTTCTGTTTCCCAATAATGCTTTCACAGTATTACTTTCACCAACTTTTTTTCAGTTTGCTACCTCTGGCCTATTCATTTCACTCCTCTGCTGTACCTCTCCAAGCTCAACTCATCCACTTTGTCTCAAGCTTACACTCTTTCTTTTCCATTAGCACAATTTCCATGCCACATCTACTATCAGTGCTACTACTGCTGTTAACTAACATTTACCTTATTGTCACATCTACTATCAGTATTACTACTGCTAACTAACATTTACCTTATTGTCACATCTACTATCAGTGCTACTAACCAACATTTACCATATTGTCACATATACTATCAGTGCTACTACTGCTAACTAGCATTTACCTTATTGTCACATCTACTATCAGTGCTACTACTGCTGTTAACTAACATTTACCTTATTGTTACATCTACTATCAGTGCTACTACTGCTGTTAACTAACATTTACCTTATTGTCACATCTACAATCAGTACTACCACTGCTGTTAACTAACATTTACCTTATTGTCACATCTACTATCAGTGCTACTACTGCTAACTAACATTTACCTTATTATCAAATCTACTATCAGTGCTACTACTGCTGTTAACTAACATTTACCGTAATGTCACATCTACTATCAGTATTACTACTGTTAACTAACATTTACCTTATTGTCACATCTACTATCAGTACTACTACTGCTAACCAACATTTACCTTATTATCACATCTACTATCAGTACTACTAGTTTTGTTAACTTACATTCACCTTATTGTCACATCTACTATCAGTGCTACTACTGCTGTTAACTAACATTTACCTTATTGTCACATCTGCTATCAGTGCTACTACTGCTGTTAACTAACATTTACCTTATTGTCGCATCTACTATCAGTGCTACTACTGTTAACATTTACCTTATTGTCACATCTTCAGTGCTACTACTGCTGCTAACTAACATTTGCCTCATTGTCAAATTTACTATCAGTGCTACTACTGCTAACTTTTACCTTATTGTCACATCTACTATCAGTGCTACTACTGCTAACTAGCATTTACCTTATGTCACATCTACTATCAGTGATACCACTGCTGTTAACTAACATTTACCTTATTGTCACATCTGCTGTCAGTACTACTGCTGTTAACTAACATTTACCTTATTGTCACATCTACTATCAGTAATACTACTGCTGTTAACTAACATTTACCTTAGTGTCACATCTACTATCAGTACTGCTGCTGTTAACTAACCTTTACATTATTGTCACATCTACTATCAGTACTACTACTGCTGTTAACTAACATTTACCTTATTGTCACATCTATCAGTGCTACTACTGTTAACTAACATTTACCTTATTGTCACATATAACTATCAGTGCTACTACTGCTGTTAACTAACATTTACCTTATTGTCACATCTACTATCAGTGCTACTACTGATAACTAACATTTACCTTATTGTCTCATCTACTATCAGTGCTACTACTGCTGTTAACTAACATTTACCTTATTTTCACATCTACTATCAGTGCTACTACTGCTGCTAACATTTACCTTATTATCAAATCTACTATCAATGCTACTACTGCTAACTAACATTTACCTTATTATCAAATCTACTATCAGTGCTACTACTGCTAACTAACATTTACCTTATTGTCACATCTACTATCAGTACTACTACTGCTGTTAACTAACATTTACCGTATTGTCACATCTACTATCAGTATTACTACTGCTAACTAACATTTACCTTATTGTCACATCTACTATCAGTACTACTACTGCTAACCAGCATTTACCTTATTATCACATTTACTATCAGTAGTACTAGTTTTGTTAACTTACATTTACCTCATTGTCACATCTACTATCAGTGCTACTACTGCTAACTAGCATTTACCTTATGTCACATCTACTATCAGTGATACCACTGCTGTTAACTAACATTTACCTTATTGTCACATCTGCTGTCAGTACTACTGCTGTTAACTAACATTTACCTTATTGTCACATCTACTATCAGTAATACTACTGCTGTTAACTAACATTTACCTTAGTGTCACATCTACTATCAGTACTGCTGCTGTTAACTAACCTTTACATTATTGTCACATCTACTATCAGTACTACTACTGCTGTTAACTAACATTTACCTTATTGTCACATCTATCAGTGCTACTACTATTAACTAACATTTACCTTATTGTCACATCTACTATCAGTAATACTACTGCTGTTAACTAACATTTACCGTAGTGTCACATCTACTGTCAGTGCTACTGCTGCTAACATTTACCTTAGTGTCACATCTACTATCAGTACTCCTGCTGTTAACTAACCTTTACATTATTGTCACATCTACTATCAGTACTACTACTGCTGTTAACTAACATTTACCTTGTTGTCACATATAACTATCAGTGCTACTACTGCTGTTAACTAACATTTACCTTATTGTCACATCTACTATCAGTGCTACTACTGATAACTAACATTTACCTTATAGTCTCATCTACTATCAGTGCTACTACTGCTGTTAACTAACATTTACCTTATTGTCACATCTACTATCAGTGCTACTACTGCTGCTAACATTTACCTTATTATCAAATCTACTATCAATGCTACTACTGCTAACTAACATTTACCTTATTGTCACATCTACTATCAGTACTACTACTGCTGTTAACTAACATTTACCTTATTGTCACATCTATCAGTGCTACTACTGTTAACTAACATTTACCTTATTGTCACATATAACTATCAGTGCTACTACTGCTGTTAACTAACATTTACCTTATTGTCACATCTACTATCAGTGCTACTACTGATAACTAACATTTACCTTATTGTCTCATCTACTATCAGTGCTACTACTGCTGTTAACTAACATTTACCTTATTTTCACATCTACTATCAGTGCTACTACTGCTGCTAACATTTACCTTATTATCAAATCTACTATCAATGCTACTACTGCTAACTAACATTTACCTTATTATCAAATCTACTATCAGTGCTACTACTGCTAACTAACATTTACCTTATTGTCACATCTACTATCAGTACTACTACTGCTGTTAACTAACATTTACCATATTGTCACATCTGCTATCAGTATTACTACTGCTAACTAACATTTACCTTATTGTCACATCTACTATCAGTACTACTACTGCTAACCAGCATTTACCTTATTATCACATTTACTATCAGTACTACTAGTTTTGTTAACTTACATTTACCTCATTGTCACATCTACTATCAGTGCTACTACTGCTGTTAACTAACATTTACCTTATTGTCACATCTACTATCAGTGCTACTACTGCTAACTAACATTTACCTTATTGTCACATCTACTATCAGTGCTGCTACTGCTGCTAACTAACATTTGCCTCATTGTCAAATTTACTATCAGTGCTACTACTGCTAACTTTTACCTTATTGTCACATCTACTATCAGTGCTACTACTGCTAACTAGCATTTACCTTATGTCACATCTACTATCAGTGATACTACTGCTGTTAACTAACATTTACCTTATTGTCACATCTGCTGTCAGTACTACTGCTGTTAACTAACATTTACCTTATTGTCACATCTACTATCAGTAATACTACTGCTGTTAACTAACATTTACCTTAGTGTCACATCTACTATCAGTACTGCTGCTGTTAACTAACCTTTACATTATTGTCACATCTACTATCAGTACTACTACTGCTGTTAACTAACATTTACCTTATTGTCACATCTATCAGTGCTACTACTATTAACTAACATTTACCTTATTGTCACATCTACTATCAGTAATACTACTGCTGTTAACTAACATTTACCGTAGTGTCACATCTACTGTCAGTGCTACTGCTGCTAACATTTACCTTAGTGTCACATCTACTATCAGTACTCCTGCTGTTAACTAACCTTTACATTATTGTCACATCTACTATCAGTACTACTACTGCTGTTAACTAACATTTACCTTATTGTCACATCTATCAGTGCTACTACTGTTAACTAACATTTACCTTGTTGTCACATATAACTATCAGTGCTACTACTGCTGTTAACTAACATTTACCTTATTGTCACATCTACTATCAGTGCTACTACTGATAACTAACATTTACCTTATAGTCTCATCTACTATCAGTGCTACTACTGCTGTTAACTAACATTTACCTTATTGTCACATCTACTATCAGTGCTACTACTGCTGCTAACATTTACCTTATTATCAAATCTACTATCAATGCTACTACTGCTAACTAACATTTACCTTATTGTCACATCTACTATCAGTACTACTACTGCTGTTAACTAACATTTACCTTATTGTCACATCTATCAGTGCTACTACTGTTAACTAACATTTACCTTATTGTCACATATAACTATCAGTGCTACTACTGCTGTTAACTAACATTTACCTTATTGTCACATCTACTATCAGTGCTACTACTGATAACTAACATTTACCTTATTGTCTCATCTACTATCAGTGCTACTACTGCTGTTAACTAACATTTACCTTAGTGTCACATCTACTGTCAGTGCTACTGCTGCTAACATTTACCTTAGTGTCACATCCACTATCAGTACTGCTGCTGTTAACTAACCTTTACATTATTGTCACATCTCCTATCAGTACTACTACTGCTGTTAACTAACATTTACCTTATTGTCACATCTATCAGTGCTACTACTGTTAACTAACATTTACCTTATTGTCACATATAACTATTAGTGCTACTACTGCTGTTAACTAACATTTACCTTATTGTCACATCTACTGTCAGTGCTACTACTGCTAACTAACATTTACCTTATTGACTCATCTACTATCAGTGCTACTACTGCTGTTAACTAACATTTACCTTATTGTCACATCTACTATCAGTACTACTACTGCTGTTAACTAACATTTACCTTATTGTCACATCTACTATCAGTACTACTACTACTGCTGCTAACTAACATTTACCTTATTGTCACATCTACTATCAGTGCTACTGCTGTTAACTAACATTTATCTTATTGCCACATCTACTATCAGTGCTACTACTGCTGTTAACTAACATTTACCTTATTGTCACATCTACTATCAGTGCTACTGCTACTGTTAACTAACATTTACCTTATTGTCACATCTACTATCAGTGCTACTACTGCTGTTAACTAACATTTACCTTATTGTCACATCTACTATCAGTGATACTACTGCTGTTAACTAACATTTACCTTATTGTCACATCTACTATCAGTAATACTACTGCTGTTAACTAACATTTACCTTAGTGTCACATCTACTGTCAGTGCTACTGCTGCTAACATTTACCTTAGTGTCACATCTACTATCAGTACTGCTGCTGCTGTTAACTAACATTTACCTTATTGTCACATCTATCAGTGCTACTACTGTTAACTAACATTTACCTTATTGTCACATATAACTATCAGTGCTACTACTACTGCTGCTAACATTTACCTTATTGTGACATCTACTATCAGTGCTACTACTGCTAACTAACATTTACCTTATTGTCACATCTACTATCAGTGCTACTACTGCTGTTAACTAACATTTACCTTATTGTCACATCTACTATCAGTACTACTACTGCTGCTAACTAACATTTACCATATTGTCACATCTACTGTCAGTGCTACTTCTGCTAACTAACATTTACTTTATTGTCACATCTACTATCAGTGCTACTACAGCTGTTAACTAACATTTACCTTATTGTCACATCTACTATCAGTGCTACTACTGCTGCTAAGTAACATTTACCATATTGTCACATGTACTATCAGTGCTACTACTGCTAACTAGCATTTACCTTATGTCACATCTACTATCAGTGATACTACTGCTTTTAACTAACATTTACCATATTGTCACATCTACTATCAGTGCTACTACTGCCAACTAACATTTACCTTATCGTCACATCTACTATGAGTGCTACTACTGCTGTTAACTAGCTTTTACCTTATGTCACATCTACTATCAGTACTACTACTGCTAACTAACATGTACCTTATTGTCACATCTAATATCAGTGCTACTCCTGCTGTTAACTAACATTTACCTTATTGTTGCATCTACTATCAGTGCTACTACTGCTAACTAACATGTACCTTATTGTCACATCTAATACCAGTAATACTACTGCTGTTAACTAACAATGTTAAGTTGTCAATCTCGCCTTCATTCTTGCTTGATGGGTTCGGAGCCGATCCTCGGCTCCGACTCGGCACTTTGCTAAGCTCGAGAGTCACTTTTACCAGCTCGAGGCAGCCCCATATCCCATGATGCAAGGCGGTAAGTACCCAGATCTCGTTTGCCGCTTCGCTGATGAGGTCCTCCTTTTGCCAGCTCCTGGTAAGTGTTTTATATAAAACTATCTTAGCCCCTTTTTCACTTTAAACTTTATATTTAACGTTTTTAGTTTATATTAAGCCCTTTTCTGACTAAAATTTGCCTCACTCCTTAATTTTTTTAGTCAGGCCTTCTCCCCTCCCATCCCCCCCTTGTTAGGGTGTGTGTGTGTGTGTGTGTGTGTGAGAGGTTAGTTCTCAATATTTTTTTTGGGATAACTTGTTCTTTGGGACTGTGTTGTGTGTGTTTTCTGCAACTATGTCCAAAGAAAGGGTCTCAGGCTTTAAGAAGTGTGACTCGTGCTGTCAGAAGATGTCTCTGACAGACGGTCACACTTCTTGCTTATACTGCCTGGGACCTCTCCACCTGCAGGACTCCTGTGCGATTTGTCATTCCTTTAAACAGAGAGTCCTGCAGGAGAGGAGAAATAAATTGATTTTAAGGGGTCTTCTTAAACCGGAGGGCTCTCCGGCTAAGTCGGCTCCGAGCAAGACTTCTAAGTCTTCCAAGGCCCAGGCTTCTGTGTCTAAGCCTGCGGCCTCGGTTCCGACTCTTTCTGAGTCGAGATCGGCTCCGGCTGGAGCCAATCCTGGTTTGCATAAACCTTCGGCACCGATGGCTATCGGTGCCGATACTGGTTCAGTCACATCGGTGTCGGCTCCAACTGGCTCCGACCACCATGTGGCTCAGGCTTCGGTGTCGGCGCCGATCGGCTCCGACACCCTTACTTTTATGTCTGTATCGGCTTCGGCCGGAGCCGATGCATCGAGACCTTCTGTCGGTGCCAAAGTCCTCGGCTCCGACTGCATCTATGGTTTCGGCTCCGATGGTTCCTTCGAGGAAGAGGTCCAGGTCCCCTTCCTTGGAACAGATACTCTCGGCTCCGGCCTCACCTCTCCTCTCGGAACGGAGCCATCGGAGCCGATCATCCAGGTCATCCAGGCTTTCTGACTATGATTTAAAGAGGGTGGTCAGTAGATTATTGAAATCACAGGCACTGGCCCAGATGCTACATAGTCCGTCTCAACAGACGACTATTAGTCCACACCCTCTTGTAGTTCCTCCTTCGACTCTACCTCAGAGTTTGGAGCTGGAGTCTTCGGGAATAGTTTCTGCTATGGCTGAGGGGCAGAAACCTCCCCCTTCTGCTCCCTCAGCATCTACTCTTATCTCCTCTTCGAGACCTTCCTTAGAGGGATTCGGTGGTCGGGCTTCCCTGGTCTCCTCCGAGGGGGTGAGTGGCATCGGACCCTTGTCCGACCCCACTCTTCCCCTTGGAGCCTCGGCCTTGGTGAGCTCGGCTCAGACATCTGCCTCGGAGCCTTCCCTTTCGGTGGGCCCTGGAGTTCCGGTTTCTTCGGAACGGGTTCTCTCGGACCTCCCTGGGAGGAGCCGAGGTGATGAAGAGTGTGCTGGCCACTGGACTCAGCCAGCAGTCTGCTCCCTTAGCTCCTCCCTCTACGGTGCCTGTCGATATCTCTGCCATCTCTCTTGCTCCCGGACCCAGAGATCCTCCGCCTCAGGTTTCCCCACTGGGAAGAACCCTCTTCCGAGGATTCTCCTGATCAGTCAGGGATCCTCCGCGCAAGAGGATTTGTAAGAGGAAACACATAGACTCCCCTGAGTCTGTCACTTCAGATACCGACTTAGATGAGTCGGAGGGATCCCCAAGATCCCCCTCTGAGGATGTCTCCTTTTTAGACATCCTAGAACTCCTTAAACAGAGGGGAAACTGGCCCTCCAATAATCCCTCTGAGGATGAGTCGGTATACCTAGAGGCGTTTGGATCTCGGCCCTCCACCTCCTGGGTGTCTCCGCCTTTCGACCCCCTTATGGAGGTTATTGCTTGAAAGGCTTGGGCTGCTCCTGACTCTGTAGAGCCAGTTCCTAGGAGGCCGTCTAAATTTATTACTGCCCCTTCGGATAAGCAATTCCTTACGAAAGGTGTCCCTGCTGATGCCATGGTGGTGGCGGTGGCCACTAAGAAGGAACTTGCAGATCCTTCCGTACCTGTCCATCCTCCTAATAAGGACTCTAGGACCATAGATAGGTATGGTAAGTGGATGTTTTCTTCAGCGACCTTTGCTATGCGCTCGCTGAACTACTTATGTCACTTCACCAGACTCCAAAGGGACATCCTTAAGGAGCTGGGTGAAGTAGTACAGGATCCCACAGCTGCAGGGGCTCAAGAAAAAATTGCTTCGCAGCTAGGAACCCTTAATTCTATTGCTAACTCCTCCATGCGACTGATATCATATGCAGCAGATGGAGCAAGTAGGGCCGCAGGTACAGGTGTGGCTCTTAGACGCCAAGCCTGGATGCGGCTCTGTAATTTTGCAGATCCCTTTAAGGCGTCCTTCACAAACTCTCCCTTTGATGGGTCAGCTTTGTTTGGCCCTCAAGTGAAGGATACATTGACCAGGTGTGAGCAGGACGGCAAGACTCTTTCTGCCAGGGGTCCATTTTTCCACCCCTTCTAGACCTTACCCTAAAGGACAGAAGGGTGGCAAAATGTGGTTCCGCAAATCCCAAGGAGTCACGCCGGATACACTTGGTCAGTTTACCCCTAGAGGCAGAGGGGGTAACAATAACAGACGCCGCTCTAGAGGCAGAGGGGGTCCACAAAACCAGGGAAGCAGAGAGCCTCTCTCTGACAAGCCCTTTCAGCATCCCTGAGATGTTGCCCGACTGTCCATCCTTGGAGGCAGTCGGGGGAAAACTATTGCTGTACCCAGAAGCCTGGCGTTCCCTCACTCAAGACAGATGGGTACAGTCGATCATATCTGAGGGTTACAAAATTCCTTTCGAGGAAAGTCCTTTCTCTCACTCAAATTCCCTTCCAGATGTACCACCCGGTCTAAGGGAAATTGCAGAGTTAGAAGTATTAAAACTTCTACAAAAAAGAGCCCTTCAGCCAGTTACAACAGACCATTCAGAGCCCGGAATCTACTCAAGATTCTTTTTGGTCCCCAAAAGACGGGAGACTGGAGACCAATATTGGATCTCAGCAGACTCAACAAGTCTGTGAGAAAGACAAGATTTCGAATGGTCACACTTCAGTCAATTCTGCCCTTCCTAGAGAAGGACAACTGGATGTGCTCAATAGATCTTCAGGATGCGTACTATCACATAAAAATTCACAGACGCTCCAGAAGGTTTCTCCGCTTTCGGCTGGGGTCCAGTCATTTCCAATTCAGAGCCCTGCCCTTTGGTCTCACTACAGCCCCCAGAGTGTTCGCCAAATGTATGGCAGTGGTCACGGCTCACCTGAGACGTCAAGGATTCCAGGTGTTTCCGTATCTCGACGACTGGCTCCTTTCAGCCACCACCAGGCATCAACTTCTTCAAGCCAGGGATTACACAATAAATCTTTGCACTCAATTGGGAATTTCGATCAACTACTAAAAATCCTCCATATTGCCGTGCCAGTCTATTACTTTCATAGGCGCAAACTTAAACACTGTTCGGATGTCAGCAACCCTCACAGACCAAAGAATCTCAGATATACAAAGTCACGTGAGGATCATCCTAGCCAGCAAGAAAGTACAAGCCAGAATGGTTCTAAAGGTGTTGGGCCTCATGGCTGCGGCCATTACCCTTCTTCCCCTGGCTCGCTTCTATATGCGCCTGCTTCAGTGGATGATGTTCACTCAGTGGTCTTACCAACAACTTCCGATGCGTCACCAAATACTGGTGACACAAATTTGCAGGAATCATCTTTCATGGTGGATTACTTCTCCCCAGATTCACCAAGGCAGACCCTTTGTACCCCAGCCCGGTAGCCACTGTCACTACGGATGCCTCCCTGATCGGGTGGGGGTCATTATCAGGGCAGGATGGTTCATGGGACGTGGCAACTGCTCGAATACCACCTGCACATAAATGTCCTAGAGATGAGAGCAGTGCTTTTAATGTTGCAAGCCCTCAACGACTTTCTTCCCTTGGGAACAATTGCAGTTCACACAGACAGCATGTCTGTAGTATGGTATATCAACAAACAGGGCGGAACCAAGTCCTACCCCTTGTGTCGAGAAGCTCTCAGACTTTGGCAATGGGCGATCTCCTCTCATCGGTTTCTGGTAGCAACGCATATCCCTGGGAAAACCAACATTTTAGCGGACAGATTGAGCAGAGCTATTCTCATGCCTCACGAGTGGTCTCTCAAACAATCTATAGTGGAGGAGATTTTTCTAGAATGGGGCCGCCCATGTTGCGATCTTTTTGCTACTCCCCAAAACAACAAATGCCCAGACTTCTTCTCTCTCTTCCCACTGCCAGGCCATCCCCCCAGAGACGCTCTAACCCAGGATTGGCCCCAGGGACTTCTTTATGCCTTTCCTCCTTTTCTGCTGATTCCACAAGTACTCCAGAAAGCCACCGTTTTGAGAGCCAAAATGATTCTCATTGCTCCCTATTGGCCTCGACAGATTTGGTTTCCATTCCTTCATCGTCACCTTTTGGTGCAGCCGTGGCATCTGGACCCAGTGCCAGACCTTCTGATTCACCAATCGGGTCAGCTGCACCGGTCTATCCCTTCTCTCAACCTCACAGCATGGTTGCTCCACTTCCTTCCTTAGCCAGGCTTCCTATGATCTCTAATCCTGTTAGAGACATCATAGTAGCTTCCCTAAAATCCTCTACTAGGAGGATTTATACTAGCAAATGGAAACGCTTTTCTTGTTGGGCAAAAGCTAAAAATATTGATCCCTTTACTGCTCCAGTACAAGCAGTTTTGGATTTCTTAGCGAAATCTTTCACGGGCTGGCCTCTTCTTCCACGGTCAAAGTTCAGTTGGCTGCTATCTCGAACTTTCATGTCGGGTTCGCAGATCACAACATTATGTCCCACAGGCTTTGTAGAGCCTTCTTAAAAGGAATTTTCTCCTGAAACCTCCAATCAGGAGTCCTCCTCCTCAATGGGACCTAAATTTAGTGCTGACATCCTTGATTCTTCCCCTTCGAGCCAGCTGTTTCATGTTCCTGAAATTTCTTTCATGGAAAACTTTATTCCTGGTTGCTATTACATCGGCTAGGAGGGTATCTGAACTTCATGCTCTCTCTGTTCGCCCCCCCTATTTAGTCTTCCACAAAGACAGAGTATCATTGAGAACTAATCCGACCTTTTTGCCTAAGGTCGCCTCAGAGTAATTTGAATCAGGCTATTGATCTTCCTGTATTTTTCCCAAACTACTCAAACAGATCGGAACAAAAGTTACATTATCTTGATGTTCACCGCCAACTCGGATATTATTTGGACAGAACAAAACAATTCAGGAAATCCGATCAGCTCTTTGTTTCTTATGCTGATAACAAAAAAGGCCTTCCTGTCTCAAAAGTGACCTTATCTAGATGGCTTTCTTCTGTCATCTCTGAAATTTATCAGCTCGGGAAAACAGCTGTGCTCGAAACCTAAAGCATTCAACCAGAAGCTTAGCCACTTCCACAGCTTTTCAAGCTAGACTTCCATTAGACACTATTTGTGCAGCAGCCACTTGGGCCACTCCTCATACCTTTGTTTCTCATTACAAATTGGATTTGGCCTCCAGGGACAGAGCCAGTTTTGGCTCTACAGTTCTCAAGAGTCTGTTCCATTGAGCCACCCAGGATAGAGGTGCTAGGGACGCGGTCCCATCAAGCAAGAATGAAGGCGAGATTGACAACTTAACATTGAGAAGTTATGTACCTGCCATAACGTTCCATGTTAGTTGTCTTCTCGCCTTCTTTCTTGCACTCCCTCCTTCCCCTGGCCTGGACAGACCTTTCTCTACATGGAAGAATGCTTCTTAAGACCATACAGTACTGGTCCTCCAAAACCATCCTTCAGGCTTTTTCTCTCCTTCTTTCTTCCTTTTGGGAAGTTTTTTATGCTAGGTGTTATTGTCTATAGACAACAAACGAGATCTGGGTACTTACCGCCTTGCATCATGGGATATGGGGCTGCCTCAAGCTGGTAAAAGTGACTCTCGAGCTTAGCAAAGTGCCGAGTTGGAGCCGAGGATTGGCTCCGAACCCATCAAGCAAGAAAGAAGGCGAGAGAAGACAACTAACATGGAACGTTATGGTAGGTACATAACTTCTCATTTACCTTACTGTCACATCTACTATCAGTACTATTACTGCTGTTAACCAACATTTACCTTATTGCCGCATCTAAAATCAGTACTACTACTGCTGCTAACTAAAATGTACCTTATTGTCACATCTACTATCAGTGCTACTCCTGCTGTTAACTAACATTTACCTTATTGTCACATCTACTATCAGTGCTACTACTGCTAACTAACATTTACCATATTGTCACATCTACTATCAGTGCTACTACTGCTGTTAACTAACATGTACCATATTGTCACATCTAATATCAGTAATACTACTGCTGTTAACTAACATTTACCTTATTGTCACATCTACTATCAGTGCTACTACTGCTGTTAACTAACATTTACCTTATTGTCACATCTACTATCAGTACTACTACTGCTGTTAACTAACATTTTCCTTATTGTCACATCTAATATCAGTACTACTACTACTGCTGCTAACTAACATTTACCTTATTGTCACATCTACTATCAGTGCTACTGCTGTTAACTAACATTTATCTTATTGCCACATCTACTATCAGTGCTACTCCTGCTGTTAACTAGCATTTACCTTATTGTCACATCTACTATCAGTGCTACTGCTACTGTTAACTAACATTTACCTTATTGTCACATATAACTATCAGTGCTACTACTGCTGCTAACTAACATTTACCTTATTGTCACATCTACTATCAGTGCTACTACTGCTAACTAACATTTACCTTATTGTCACATCTACTATCAGTGCTACTACTGCTGTTAACTAACATTTACCTTATTGTCACATCTACTATCAGTGCTACTGCTACTGTTAACTAACATTTACCTTATTGTCACATATAACTATCAGTGCTACTACTGCTGCTAACTAACATTTACCTTATTGTCACATCTACTATCAGTGCTACTACTGCTAACTAACATTTACCTTATTGTCACATCTACTATCAGTGCTACTAGTGTTGTTAACTAACATTTACCTTATTGTCACATCTACTATTAGTGCTACTACTGCTGTTAACTAACATTTACCTTATTGTCACATCTAAAATCAGTACTACTACTGCTGCTAACTAACATTTACCTTATTGTCACATCTACTATCAGTGCTACTGCTGTTAACTAACATTTATCTTATTGCCACATCTACTGTCAGTGCTACTCCTGCTGTTAACTAGCATTTACCTTATTGCCACATCTACTATCAGTGCTACTACTGCTAACTAACATTTACCTTATTGTCACATCTACTATCAGTGCTATTACTGCTGTTAACTAGCATTTACCTTATGTCACATCTACTATAATTGATACTGCTGCTGTTAACTAACATTTACCTTATTGTCACATCTAAAATCAGAACTACTACTGCTGTTAACTAACATTTACCTTATTGTCACATCTAAAATCAGTACTACTACTGCTGCTAACTAACATTTACCTTATTGTCACATCGACTATCAGTGCTACTGCTAACTAACATTTACCTTATTGTCACATCTACTATCAGTGCTACTCCTGCTGTTAACTAACATTTAACTTATTGTCACATCTACTATCAGTGCTACTACTGCTAACTAACATTTACCATATTGTCACATCTGCTATCAGTGCTACTACTGCTGTTAACTAACATGTACCATATTGTCACATCTAATATCAGTAATACTACTGCTGTTAACTAACATGTACCATATTGTCACATCTAATATCAGTAATACTACTGCTGTTAACTAACATTTACCTTATCGTCACATCTACTATCAGTACTACTACTGCTGTTAACTAACATTTACCTTATTGTCACATCTAATATCAGTACTACTACTACTGCTGCTAACTAACATTTACCTTAGTGTCACATCTACTATCAGTGCTACTGCTGTTAACTAACATTTATCTTATTGTCACATCTACTATCAGTGCTACTACTGCTAACTAACATTTACCATATTGTCACATCTACTATCAGTGCTACTACTGCTAACTAACATTTACCTTATTGTCACATCTACTATCAGTGCTACTACTGCTGCTAACTAACATTTACCTTATTGTCACATTTATCAGTGCTACTAGTGTTGTTAACTAACATTTACCTTATTGTCACATCTACTATCAGTGCTACTACTGCTGTTAACTAACATTTACCTTACTGTCACATCTAACATCAGTACTACTACTGCTGTTAACTAACATTTACCTTATTGTCTCATCTATCAGTAGTACTACTGCTACCTAGCATTTACCTTATTGTCACATCGACTATCAGTGCTACTGCTAACTAACATTTACCTTATTGTCACATCTACTATCAGTGCTACTCCTGCTGTTAACTAACATTTAACTTATTGTCACATCTACTATCAGTGCTACTACTGCTAACTAACATTTACCATATTGTCACATCTGCTATCAGTGCTACTACTGCTGTTAACTAACATGTACCATATTGTCACATCTAATATCAGTAATACTACTGCTGTTAACTAACATGTACCATATTGTCACATCTAATATCAGTAATACTACTGCTGTTAACTAACATTTACCTTATTGTCACATCTATTATCAGTACTACTACTGCTGTTAACTAACATTTACCTTATTGTCACATCTAATATCAGTACTACTACTACTGCTGCTAACTAACATTTACCTTAGTGTCACATCTACTATCAGTGCTACTGCTGTTAACTAACATTTATCTTATTGTCACATCTACTATCAGTGCTACTACTGCTAACTAACATTTACCATATTGTCACATCTACTATCAGTGCTACTACTGCTAACTAACATTTACCTTATTGTCACATCTACTATCAGTGCTACTACTGCTGCTAACTAACATTTACCTTATTGTCACATTTATCAGTGCTAATAGTGTTGTTAACTAACATTTACCTTATTGTCACATCTACTATCAGTGCTACTACTGCTGTTAACTAACATTTACCTTACTGTCACATCTAAAATCAGTACTACTACTGCTGCTAACTAACATTTACCTTATTGTCACATCGACTATCAGTGCTACTGCTAACTAACATTTACCTTATTGTCACATCTACTATCAGTGCTACTCCTGCTGTTAACTAACATTTACCTTATTGTCACATCTACTATCAGTGCTACTACTGCTAACTAACATTTACCATATTGTCACATCTGCTATCAGTGCTACTACTGCTGTTAACTAACATGTACCATATTGTCACATCTAATATCAGTAATACTACTGCTGTTAACTAACATGTACCATATTGTCACATCTAATATCAGTAATACTACTGCTGTTAACTAACATTTACCTTATTGTCACATCTACTATCAGTACTACTACTGCTGTTAACTAACATTTACCTTATTGTCACATCTAATATCAGTACTACTACTACTGCTGCTAACTAACATTTACCTTAGTGTCACATCTACTATCAGTGCTACTGCTGTTAACTAACATTTATCTTATTGCCACATCAACTATCAGTGCTACTCCTGCTGTTAACTAGCATTTACCTTATTGTCACATCTACTATCAGTGCTACTACTGCTAACTAACATTTACCATATTGTCACATCTACTAACAGTGCTACTACTGCTAACTAACATTTTCCTTATTGTCACATCTACTATCAGTGCTACTACTGCTGCTAACTAACATTTACCTTATTGTCACATCTGTCAGTGCTACTAGTGTTGTTAACTAACATTTACCTTATTGTCGCATCTACTATCAGTGCTACTACTGCTGTTCACTAACATTTACCTTATTGTCACATCTAAAATCAGTACTACTACTGCTGCTAATTAACATTTACCTTACTGTCACATCTACTATCAGTGCTACTGCTGTTAACTAACATTTATCTTATTGCCACATCTACTGTCAGTGCTACTCCTGCTGTTAACTAGCATTTACCTTATTGTCACATCTACTATCAGTGCTACTACTGCTAACTAACATTTACCTTATTGTCACATCTACTATCAGTGCTACTACTGCTGTTAACTAGCATTTACCTTATGTCACATCTACTATAATTGATACTGCTGCTGTTAACTAACATTTACCTTATTGTCACATCTAAAATCAGTACTACTACTGCTAACTAACATTTACCTTATTGTCACATCTAAAATCAGTACTACTACTGCTGCTAACTAACATTTACCTTATTGTCACATCTACTATCAGTGCTACTGCTAACTAGCATTTACCTTATTGTCACATCTACTATCAGTGCTACTCCTGCTGTTAACTAGCATTTACCTTATTGTCACATCTACTATCAGTGCTACTACTGCTAACTAACATTTACCATATTGTCACATCTACTATCAGTGCTACTACTGCTAACTAACATTTACCTTATTGTCGCATCTACTATCAGTGCTACTACTACTGTTAACTAACATTTACCTTATTGTCGCATCTACTATCAGTGCTACTACTACTGTTAGCTAACATTTACCTTAGTGTCACATCTATCAGTGCTACTAGTGTTGTTAACTAACATTTACCTTATTGTCACATCTACTATCAGTGCTACTACTGCTGCTAACTAACATTTACCTTATTGTCACATCTATCAGTGCTACTAGTGTTGTTAACTAACATTTACCTTATTGGCACATCTACTATCAGTGCTACTACTGCTGCTATCTAACATTTACCTTATTGCCACATCTACTATCAGTGCTACTGCTGTTAACTAACATTTATCTTATTGCCACATCTACTGTCAGTGCTACTCCTGCTGTTAACTAGCATTTACCTTATTGTCACATCTACTATCAGTGCTACTACTGCTAACTAACATTTACCTTATTGCCACATCTACTATCAGTGCTACTACTGCTGCTAACTAACATTTACCTTATTGCCACATCTACTATCAGTGCTACTGCTGTTAACTAACATTTATCTTATTGCCACATCTACTGTCAGTGCTACTCCTGCTGTTAACTAGCATTTACCTTATTGTCACATCTACTATCAGTGCTACTACTGCTAACTAACATTTACCTTATTGTCACATCTACTATCAGTGCTACTACTGCTGTTAACTAGCATTTACCTTATGTCACATCTACTATAATTGATACTGCTGCTAACTAACATTTACCTTATTGTCACATCTAAAATCAGTACTACTACTGCTGTTAACTAACATTTACCTTATTGTCACATCTAAAATCAGTACTACTACTGCTGCTAACTAACATTTACCTTATTGTCACATCGACTATCAGTGCTACTGCTAACTAACGTTTACCTTATTGTCACATGTACTATCAGTGCTACTCCTGCTGTTAACTAACATTTACCTTATTGTCACATCTACTATCAGTGCTACTACTGCTAACTATCATTTACCATATTGTCACATCTGCTATCAGTGCTACTCCTGCTGTTAACTAACATTTACCTTATTGTCACATCTACTATCAGTACTACTACTGCTGTTTACTAACATTTACCTTATTGTCACATCTACTATCAGTGCTACTCCTGCTGTTAACTAGCATTTACCTTATTGTCACATCTACTATCAGTGCTACTACTGCTAACTAACATTTACCATATTGTCACATCTACTATCAGTGCTACTACTGCTAACTAACATTTACCTTATTGTCGCATCTACTATCAGTGCTACTCCTGCTGTTAACTAGCATTTACCTTATTGTCACATCTACTATCAGTGCTACTACTGCTAACTAACATTTACCATATTGTCACATCTACTATCAGTGCTACTACTGCTAACTAACATTTACCTTATTGTCACATCTACTATCAGTGCTACTACTGTTAACTAACATTTACCTTATTGTTACATCTACTATCAGTGCTACTACTACTGTTAACTAACATTTACCTTATTGTCACATATAACTATCAGTGCTACTACTGCTGCTAACTAACATTTACCTTAGTCACATCTATCAGTGCTACTAGTGTTGTTAACTAACATTTACTTTATTGTCACATCTACTATCAGTGCTACTACTGCTAACATTTACCTTAGTGTCACATCTACTATCAGTGCTGCCACTGCTAACTAACATTTACCTTATTGTCACATCTAGTATCAGTGCTACTGCTGTTAGCTAACATTTACCTTATTGTCACATCTACTATCAGTGCTACTACTGCTGTTAACTAACAGTTCCCGTATTGTCATATCTACTATCAGTTCTACTACTGCTAACTAACATTTACCTTACTGTCACATCTACTATCAGTACTACTACTGCTGTTAACTAGCATTTACCTTATTGTCACATCTACTATTAGTACTTCTGCTGCTAACTAACATTTACCTTATTGTCACATCTAATATCAGTAATACTACTGCTGCTAACTAACATTTACCTTATTGTCACACCTATCAGTACTACTACTGCTGTTAACTAACATTTACCTTATTGTCACATCTACTATCAGTACTACCACTGCTGTTAACTAACATTTACCTTATTGTCACATCTACTATCAGTACTACCACTGCTGCTAAGTAACATTTACCTTATTGTCACATCTACTATCAGTACTACCACTGCTGCTAACTAACATTTACCTTATTGTCACATCTACTATCAGTGCTACTACTGCTGTTAACTAACATTTACCTTATTGTCACATCTACTATCAGTACTACCACTGCTGTTAACTAACATTTACCTTATTGTCACATCTACTATCAGTGCTACTACTGCTAACTAACATTTACCTTATTGTCACATTGTATGAGACTACAATCATATAACTGTCAGTGCTACTACTGCTGTTAACTAACATTTACCTTATTGTCACATATACTATCAGTGCTACTACTGCTAACTAACATTTTCCTTACTGTCACATCTACTATCAGTGCTACTGGTGTTGTTAACTAACATTTACCTTATTGTCACATGTACTGTCAGTACTACCACTGCTGCTAACTAACATTTACCTTATTGTCACATCTACTATCAGTGCTACTACTGCTGTTAACTAACAATGTTAAGTTGTCTATCTCGCCTTCATTCTTGCTGGATGGGTTCGGAGCCGATCCTCGGCTCCGACTCGGCCACTCTAAAAGCTCGAGAGTTGGTTCCACCGGCTCGTGGCTCCCCTTTTATCCCACAATGCTAAGTGGTAATACCCCAGATCTCGTTTGCCGCTACAGGGATCGAGGTGTGTTGTTTCAACCGGCTTCAGGTTAGTCTATTTAAGACAGTTTAAAAGTTAATTTAAACCCCTTTAAATTAGTTTTTATTCATAATTCCCTTAGTTTAGTGGATTTTTATCCTTTCCTTCCTATTTATCCACCCTTTTTACCACAAGAACTTTAAAAGTTCTTCCCTTAGGCCTTCGGGCCCTTCCATCCCCTCTTGTAGTGGAGTGTATGTGTTTTTTTGTAGGGATTTAAGAGAAAAAAAAAAAAAACTAACTAAATTTATTAGTTTAATATTAGTTTTAAACTTTAGTGGATAGTGTAATCGGTGTGTTTGTGCTTGTGTGGTGATTACACATTATTTCTTGAAAATGTCCAAGGATTCAAAGGTCTCAGGCTTTAAGAAGTGTGACTCGTGCTGTCAGAAAATGTCTCTGACAGACGGTCACACTTCTTGTGTGTACTGCCTGGGACCTTTACACCTGCAGGACTCTTGTGCTGTATGGCTTCAGCCCTAGAGTCCTGCAGGAAAGAAAAAATAAGCTTATTTTACGAGGCTTATTGAAACCTGAGGGTCCCCCGACTCTTTCTTCGGGCAAACCCTCCAAGCCTTCTAGGTCGTCGGCTCCAGCTTCTGAGTCGACACCTAAGGCGTCGAAGTCTGCTACAACATCGGCTCCGGCTGGAGCCGATGAGACTCGAACTCTTATTTCTTCAGCTCCTTCGGCTCCGGCCGGAGCCGAGGTATTGGAAATCACTGATTCGGCTCCGATAAGATTATCGGAACCGACAACTAGAAAAAGGTCTAGGTCACCATCTCTTGACTCCGTTCACTCGGCTCCAGCATCTCCCTTGCTCTCTGAACGGAGCCATAGATCTCACTCCTCTAGGTCGTCGAGACTTTCGGACCATGACCTTCAGAGGGTAGTGAGTCAACTTCTTAAGTCCGAGGCACTGGCCCAAATGCTTCAGAGCCCGACTCATCAGTCGATGCTTAATCCTATTTCTCAAAATTTTCCTCCTCCGACTCCTTTGAGTTCAGAGCTGGTGCGTTTCGGACCCGAGACTGTGGCAGCGTCGGAGCCGATACAATTGTCTTCGGTGCCGTCGTCTGCTCCGATTTCTTCATTGGAAGAATCTTGGTGCCGGACTTCCCTCATCGGCTCCGAGGGGGTGAGTGGCATCGGACCCTTGTCCGACCCCGCTCTCCCTCTCGGTGCTTCGGCGTTGGTGAGTTCGGCTCCGACATCGGCCTCGGAGCCATCACTGTCGGTGCCGAGGGAGGTTTTCAGCTTTTCGGAGCGGAGACCTCTGGCTCTGCCTGACAGGGGTGCTTTCGAGGTCATGCGGAGTGTGTTGGAACCTGTTTCAACTCCACAGTCGGCTCCATCCGCCCCTCCCTCCTCGGTGCCTCAGGTGATTTCTACTCACTCCCTCATCCCAGACTGCAGAGAGCCAGCTCCTCAAGAATCCCCAGTGGGGATCTCATCCTCTTCCGAGGCCTCTCCTGAATTGGCAGGAGAGCCCCCTAGGAAGAGAAAGTGCAAGAGGAAGCACATAGACTCACCTGAGTCTGTCACCTCTGACACGGATTTAGAGGATTCTGAAGGTTCCCCCCATTCCCCCTCTGAAGATGTCTCCTTTGCAGACATCCTGGAGATCTTAAAACAGAGGGGGAATTGGCCAGCCCTCAACCCTTCGGAGGATGAATCTGTGTATCTTGAGGCGTTCGGCTCTCGCCCTTCCACCTCCTGGGCGTCCCCCCCCCTTTGACCCCCTCATGCAGGTGGTAGCAAAAAAGGCCTGGACGGCTCCTGACTCTGTGGACCCCACCCCCAGGAGACCTTCAAAGTTTATCACTGCCCCAGTGGACAAACAATTTTTGACTAAAGGAGTTTCTGTGGATGTTATGGTGGTAGCTGCTGCCACCAAGAAGGAACTAGCTGATCCTTCAGTGCCTGTCCATCCTCCTAACAAGGAATCTAGGTCTATGGACAGGTACGGGAAGCGGATGTTTTCATCAGCGACCTTTTCTATGCATTTCCTGAACTACCTCTGTCATTTCACTCGTCTTCAAAGAGACTTGATCAAGGAAGCGAGTGAGATGTTAAAGGATCCAACAGCTGCGGGTTTTCAGGATAAGATGAACGCTCAGCTGGCTACCCTCAATTCGATAGCTAACTCCTCCATGCGCCTTCTTTCATATGCGGCTGATGGAGCGAGCAGAGCCGCAGGTACAGGTGTGGCCTTACGCCGGCATGCCTGGATGCGGCTATGCAATTTTGCGGACCCTTTTAAGATGTCTTTCACTAACTCCCCGTTTGATGGATCATCCCTTTTTGGTCCTCAAGTGAAAGAAACCCTGACAAGGTGCGAGACGGATGGCAAAACTCTTTCTGCCATCGGAGTCCGTTTTTCTACTCCTTCTAGGCCTTACCCCAAGGGCCAGAAAAGTGGAAAGATGTGGTTCCGCAAGCAATCTCAAGGGGCTTTGCCTGTCGCACAGAGTCGGTTCCCCTCTAGAGGCAGGGGGGGGAACAATAATGGTAGACGCCGCCCTAGAGGCAGGGGGGGTCCGCAGAACCAGGGCAATCGAGAAACTTTTTCCGATAAGCCTTTTCAGCATCCCTGAGGTGTTGCCCGACTGTCCACCTTCGGAGGCAGTCGGGGGAAGACTATCACTGTACCCAGAAGCCTGGCGGTCTCTAACTCAAGACAAGTGGGTGCAGTCCATCATTTCCGAAGGCTATTCCATTCCGTTCTTTCGCATTCCAAATCAATCAAAAAAGTCCCTTCCAGATGTTCCACCCACTCAAAGGGAGCAAGCAGCGTTAGAAATATCAAAGTTGCTTGCAAAAAGAGCCATTCAGCCAGTTCCAGCAGACCAGCTAGGATCCGGAATCTACTCCAAATTCTTTTTGGTTCCAAAGAAAACAGGGGACTGGAGGCCCATTTTGGATCTCAGCATCTTGAACAAGTCTGTCAAGAAAACAAGATTTCGGATGGTCACGTTGCAATCCATCCTACCCCTATTGGGGAAGGAAAACTGGATGTGCTCTATAGACCTCCAGGATGCGTACTATCATATAAAAATGAACAGACGCTCCAGGAGATTTCTCCACTTCAGGCTGGGAACCAGTCACTTTCAATTCAGAGCCCTGCCCTTTGGACTCACCACAGCCCCCTGGGTGTTTACCAAATGCATGGCAGTGGTTGCCTCTCACCTGAGATGTCAAGGATTCCAGGTGTTTCCATACTTAGACGACTGGCTCCTTACAGCTCCCACCAAGCATCTTCTACTACTTGCCAGAGACTACACTTTTCGCATATTTCAAAAGCTAGGTATCTCAATAAATTGTGAAAAGTCTGTTTTGTCGCCTTGTCGTGCTATTACCTTCATAGGCGCAAATCTAGACACAGTCAGCATGTCAGCGAGACTCACAGACCAAAGGATAGCAGACATACACAAACTAGTCTCTCTTCTTTTCCACAGCAACAGAATCAAAGTCAGATTGGTCCTGAAAGTACTGGGGATAATGGCAGCTGCTATCCCTCTACTTCTATTAGCCAGATTTCACATGAGAATCTTACAATGGATGCTCTTCACACAATGATCATACCAACAACTTCCGATGTCCCACACCATTGTGATAACGCAAGCATGCAGGAATCACCTTCTTTGGTGGATTTCATCCCCCCAGCTCTTCTTAGGAAGACCCTTTGTCCCTCCCCCTCCGGTTGCTACTCTGACAACGGACGCCTCCCTGATCGGGTGGGGGGGGCATTATCAGGGCAGGACAGTCCAGGGCATATGGCAACCTTACGAACACCACTTGCATATAAATGTTCTAGAGATGAGAGCAGTGCTTTTAGCGTTGCAGGCCCTTCAAGACTCTCTTCCAATGGGAACGATAGCAATTCAGATGGACAACATGTCTGTAGTGTGGTATATCAACAAACAAGGCTGAACCAGATCCTACCCCCTATGTCGAGAGGCACTCAGACTGTGGCAATGGGCGATTTCTTCTCAGCAGTTTCTGATAGCAACGCACATCCCCGGGAAGTCCAATGTCATTGCGGACAAATTGAGCAGAGCTATTCTCATGCCTTACGAGTGGTCTCTGAAAAATTCAGTGTTGGAAAAAGTTTTTCTGAAGTAGGGCCAGCCTTGCTGCGACCTTTTTGCTACTCCCCAAAACAGCAAGTGCAAAGATTATTTCACCCTCTTTCCTCTACCAGGCCATCCCAGCAGAGACGCTCTAGTCCAAGATTGGCCCCGGGGACTTCTGTATGCATTTCCTCCGTTCCCACTAATTTCTCAAGTGATACAGAAAGCCATCACTCAGAAAGCTTCCTTGATCCTCATTGCCCCTTACTGGCCTCGACAGGTTTGGTTCCCTTTTCTGCACCGTTTTCTGTTGGAGCAACCCTGGCATCTGGACCTAGTTCCAGATCTTTTGACCCATCAGTCGGGTCAGTTACATCGCTCCCTCCCCTCTCTGAACCTCACTGCTTGGTTCCTCCAATTCCAACCCTAGCCAGGCTTCCTCTAATATCTCACTCAGTTCGAGATATTTTAATAGCTTCCCATAAATCCTCCACTCGGAAGATTTATCTTAGTAAGTGGAAACGTTTCTCCTTTTGGGCACAAGGAAGGGACATAGATCCTTTCACTGCTTCCATTCAATCGGTCCTTGATTTCTTAGCCGAACTATTCCACGCAGGTTCATCTCCTTCTACTCTTAAGGTTCAATTGGCAGCTATATCTAACTTTCATGTTGGAATCTCAGACTCTGCCATCATGTCTCATAAGCTTTGCAAAGCCTTTTTGAAGGGAGTTTTTCTTCTCAAGCCTCCTATTAGAAATCCTCCTCCTTCTTGGGACCTTAACTTAGTTCTCACATCTTTGATCCTTCCCCCTTTTGAACCTGCAGCTTCGTGTTCAATGAAATTGCTATCCTGGAAAACACTCTTTTTGGTAGCCATTACTTCGGCTAGAAGAGTCTCTGAACTTCATGCACTCTGCAGTCGATCCCCTTACCTTTTGTTTCATAAGGATAGGGTATCCTTACAGACCAACCCATCCTTCTTACCCAAAGTAGCCTCTCCGGCAAACCTAAATCAAAACATTGACCTTCCTGTGTTTTTTCCTAACTATTCTAACAGGTCTGAACAAAAATTACATTGGCTAGATGTTCATCGACAATTAAGGTATTACTTAGACAGGACCAAACAGATCAGAAAGGCTGACCAACTGTTTGTTTCTTATGCAGAAGGCAGAAAGAGCTTTCCAGTTTCGAAAGTATCACTCTCCAGATGGCTTACATCCTTGATTTCCTTTGTGTATGAGATTAGGCATCAAAAGTTACCAAACAAACCTAAGGCTCATTCAACTAGAGCTTTGGCTACTTCTATAGCTTTCCAAGACAGGCTGCCTATTGATACGATTTGTGCGGCAGCTACATGGGCTACTCCTCACACTTTCATTTCTCATTATAAGTTGGACTTAGCTTCTAGACACAGAGCTAACTTTGGTTCCACTGTACTCAAGAGTCTGTTCCGATAGGCCACCCAGGACAAGGTGCTAGGGACGCGGTCCCATCCAGCAAGAATGAAGGCGAGATAGACAACTTAACATATAGAAGTTATGTACCTACCATAACGTTCCATGTTAGTTGTCTTCTTCTCGCCTTCTTTCTTGCTTCTCACCCTCCTTCCCCCTAGCCTGGACAGACCTAGAGGAGTTTGATTGTGACCTTTTTTTCCTACCACCTCTATTTGTATATATGTATATACTGTATTTTGTATATATTCCCTCATCAGGTTGTAGGTCACCTTCTTTCTGTCATTTTATAGAGGTGGTTTCCCCTTTCCAGTGTTTCTGGATTTTTTCCTGGCTGGGCCTAGCTTACAAACGAGATCTAAGGTATTACCGCCTAGCATTGTGGGATAAAAGGGGAGCCTTGAGCCGGTGGAACCAACTCTCGAGCTTTTAGAGTGGCCGAGTCGGAGCCGAGGATCGGCTCCGAACCCATCCAGCAAGAAAGAAGGCGAGAAGAAGACAACTAACATGGAACGTTATGGTAGGTACATAACTTCTATTTTACCTTATTCTCCCCTTGCTATACCGAAATTGGTTGGCTTATGTTTTTCCCAGTCTAGTTCTGAACTATTTTACCTACGTATCTGAACATCTTATCAGTATTTATTTAAGATATTGAGTATTGCAATTCTTTGCTAGTTTGGTATGTTTCAAATGCAATTATACAGCTGTTGTACTTTTCACTGCTTACTCTTAGATAGCAGTTTTTTCCTCTAACTATAAAGCCTGTTAATGAGAGTTGTCCACCAGACAGGTTTGCTCTTCCTTGAGAAGTTTGTTTTGGTCCTATCAGGTACACCCGAGTCAATGTAGTTATACAGATGTTTGTATAAAGCATTGGTGTAGAACTTGGCATAGTTGCTAGTTCCAGCTGAGTGGGCAGGTGTAGAGAAGCTATTTATACCATCCCATAAGAGGTTATAATCTGCTATGGAGAAGTTTTTTGGTTTAGGAGCTACTGGAGGAGGGGGGCAGGTGTGATAGTTGCTTCAAATGAGACTGATTTGTAGTCAGATTTCAACAGGGAAGACCTCACAGTGGGGGTGATACGGTGGTCCCCCATATTGCTAAGAAGCCCTCATACTTTTTACCAGTGTAGAATAAATTACATGGACATTTGAGGGGATAAATGATACCCTCAATATTTCATGATAATTTCTTAATTGGATAAAAATCTATAATTATTAATCCTATCAAAAACACGTACTACATATTTACAACTGCAGCATCTTCCACAAGGAAAGGTGCCATCCACAGAATTTCTCAGATACATATTCATTTGAATTGTAGGAAGAATAAAACAAGTATGTGCTAACATGTCTCCTATATTATGTCCCCATTTATAGGATGTCAAGGTATATTATTAACTAAATTGAAAATATCTTTGTTTCATTAAAAATTGCCACTAATATTTAAAAAAAATAATTTCTTTATCAGTAAATACGTTATATGTTGTCACAATATATAAATTTTTCTTACCTTTATTAGCAGTTTTATTACTGTTCCTAACCTCCCAAGTTCTATTAGTTTGTATTTGCATATCACTGCTATTTTCATCTCTAACCTTCCTAAATGACTCCTCCACTTAAAAATAAGTTCTGCGTTAGACATTCCTCTTACAATTTATGAAGTCAGGAGAACCTCCAGCTGCAAAGACACACATTTACCATAGCCAGCACAGTGAAAGTGTGCAGCAAAGATGTATATAGCACCTGAAATGCTTTACCACAAAATATGTAAAATCATGACAGTCTTCCAGTATTTCTCCAACTGCTAAAATCTCAACATGCCGATAGATATAAGTGCAGCTGTTCTAGAGATTCTGTTTAAGCCACATCTGCAAATATCTTAGTCCATATAAATATATCTTTACAGGACTAATGGTGTCTCTGCCATTTTATAGTCCTTTATGAACTCATTTCTTGATGGTACCACCATTTGTAATTCTATGTGTATGAGGGAGTAATCATTATTCTCACAACTAATGTTTTATCTCTCAGTGAATGGGTTTCCTACTGTTCACATTTGTAATGTAGTTTATATTTGTACTGGGTAAAATAATTTTACTGCATGTTCTGTAATGAATGACATGTACACTGTTTTACATACGTACTGCATATACACACACACACACACACACACACACACACACACACACACTTACATGTATAAGGCCTAAACAACATGTCCTACATGGACCGATTCAAAGCCCTGTCACTATACTCTGCATGCTACACACGCCTAAGAGGTAACCTGTGTCTGGCTTACAAGGCATCCTCTGACCCATTACTGAAGGATTTACTGCATATCAGCAAGTCAAATGACATCAGAAATATTCAGTCTAGGGATCCAGACATCTTCTGCAACATCAGAAGAATGGTTTTGAGGGAGAGGTATATCTCACAGAGGATACTGCTGCTGTGAAGACTTTCCATCCACATAAAATGAAATTCATCTCTATCCATAGTCAATCACAACTTTGATCAATGGATGGGAAACAAAAAGAATTGCTCCAGAACTTTCCCCTGTACTACTAATGGGCAGAGGCAGCTCATAAAGGCTTTACCCCATTTATGGGTCCCCTGAAATTACCTATGGTAGGACCCCAGTTATTCTCATTAGGCATAATCTAATTATTGACCATGCAATGGGTAAGGCCAGTCTTTAATGAGTTGGGGTAATTTAAGCATAAAAAGAGAAATTGGCTAGGCTTAAAATGGCCTGCAAGTACTTATTTAATCTTGTGGTAAGGATTTCATTGCAGCTAGGTGCTGAATTTGATGTTGGCATGTTGTGTTGCCAAGATTGTAGTCATAAAAATGTTGCTTTGCCTTTTTAGATAGAGGAATGTATAGGCTGTTTACTTGCTGATATAGTAACAACACAGAAGGACATATATGTATTCCTTCTTTTGAGCAAAAGCCATATAGCCACTCCAGTGGAACTCAAGTGTAATGCAGCATGGCAGACTATGACATTGAAATGCCCAAAAACTCTATAATTGGTATCTGTGTATAAAGTTCCATATGTGAATCCTGCTTTGAGACTTCTTAAATGTTTCAAGAACTGGAAACAGAATATTTAGATACGAAATGCACCAAGACTGCCATTCTACCTTCAGGGATTTTAGTAATGTTTAGTGCTGAGCATATATCAGCACCTTGTCCTCCTTAGCACAGGCAAGTTTGGAGATGCAAAGTCTGTAACTACAAAAAGTGTGTGGTGTGTGTGTGTGTGTCCATACCTCTGAAATCCCCCAGACTAATGAGCAGTTGATGTAGTGCAAGGAACACTATAAAACCATGGAAATGTTTTCATTTTAAGCATCGGAAAGGTGATAGAAGAACAGATTTTGCAGCATGAAAGATGTGTGGAAAAGGAACACTAGACACCAGAGATTATTTCTCTGTATTACTCCAAGCCACTTAAAAAGTTACTAGATCAGCTAAACAATAGGAAATGTAGAACTCCAGTGTCTGACATTATTGATTGATTGTAAGGGTCTATGATATACAGAGGACAAAGCTTGGAGGGGTGGGGTGGAGACACTAAATATTACTCTAATCCACTTAAAAAGTTAATAGAGCAATAAACCTTGCATCAAAATGCATTTTCTGAACAATAAGAATGAAACTCTAATGACTGACGAGTGACTAATTAAATGTGAGTTACAAGGGACAGAGAAAAATACAAGGCAACATCAGTGATGTTCAGTTAACTCAGGGAGAGGTAAAAGGTATGATGGTATGTCTATGCTTTTGCGTGTGTGTGTGTGGGTGTATGTATTTGGATGTGTGTATGTGTGTGGGGGGAATAAATGAGGGGTGTGCTTGTGCTAGCAAGATGAATCAGCCTCCATTGGTGATTTTTGCAAGGGTAGTAGAAGATGTCCTGCTGGAGCTTGCAGTAAACACAGAGTTATTCAGAGACATGCAAATTAGCTGATTATGTCTTTCCTCATTTTGGCTAACATGTCTTTGAATCACTGGTTTCCACAATTGCTGACCTGTTTTGCTGCAATGGCACTGCTCACAGCTGGGCCTATCTCTGAATCCTGGCTTTTATTCCTAAATAAATATTTTTTTGTAATTAATATTTTTATACTTTTTATAGTGTTGCCTATGATTTCTTTGTTGTAGTAAAGACATTTGAAAATGGCACAGATATTTAATTGTAATGTTTTCAGGATACTGTTATGGTCTTGAGAAAATATCTCGAATCAGACTGACCATTTTTGCATCTGCTGGTATGAAGGTATTGCAAACAATACAGTAGTAGTATATATGGGACATCTGGTACCAGGCTAATTGCTATTATACTATCTGTTGTTGTTGTGAGTAATTCTCACAACTGCACTGTGTCAGAGTCAGAGAAGGCCACAAAGGATCTCTTTGATTTATTTGTGCCACTGTCTCCCTCTTATCCTAAGAGGTGAACAGTTAATTCAACTTGTGACTGCACTGAAGGTAGTCTGAGTGATAATTTATCAACCAATAATTTGTGTATTTTTAATTCAGATCTGGCTGTCCTGCTTCCCTGTGTTTCATGGTCTTGGTTTCTTCATCCACGAATGCTCACAAGTTCCTTAGACACAAATCATAGCTGCTCACATGTTTTGACTACATTGATTGTACTTACTCTGTATTTCACACAACACTATTACAAGCTATTCTGAAGCATGCCAACTACACATGTACCAGCTATCCACAATTTGTGGCCATAATATTCAAGAATACCCTCCTTGTTATAGTATTTGCAGCGTTTACCTTAATTCTCACTATTCTAGACCATAGCTTCAGCTGAGTATTTCACATACAGCTGTGGCTGCACTGGGCATATTTACTGACCAGTCCTAGTTACACTACTCTCAGCTGGTCCATAGTCATTGGTATACTAACCTATGCAACCACCTATGTATGGCTGAACTTTGATCGCACCTACTACCCAGCTGTGGATCCTCATTTCTCCTATGTCTTGCTAAAATTAAACTGAAGGAAGCTTCAACTGGTGGGAAAAAAAACAGTCAAAGCTTCACCTCTACAAAATTTATAAAAAGTTTTTTTTTCCCTCCATTCTTCTTTATTTATGCACACTAATTCCATGATGGCACAATCATGCAAAAAAATAGAAAAGTTGTCACACATTGATCACTGCCAGCTGGTGCACAAACCCACCCTGTACTGTCACTGGTTTTCCATAGGAGAAGTAGTCAGGGAGAGCAGCATCAGGTGGTTGTACCTGCTGAGTTTAATCTACATCCACTTTACACTCATTGAAGTGCTGGGTAATGGAATACACCGACCTCTGACTTACGTTCCCTGTTGAACCCATTTGTGTAACAGAAATGTGATAAATTGTAATTAAGGCCTCAGGAATATACAATGTTAAGTTGTCCATCTCGCCCTCGTTCTTGCTGTTTGGGTTCAGAGCCGATCCTCGGCTCCGACTTGGCCATCTTCTATAGCTCGAGAGCTGTTTACTGGTTCGAGGCTACCCCTTATCCCAGCATGCCCAGCGTCAGCTACCCAGATCTCGTTTGCCGCTTCAGCTGCGAGGTAGGTTCGTTACTGGCTCAGGCTTAGTATAGTTTTTTTCTATTAATATATTGTTGTTTATTCTTGAAATTTTGTCAAATATTTGTCAATTTTTGTCTAGATATACTCCTTTATCCCTTATTGCTTTCTTGTGTATTTTAGCTTTGTTGGCCGTCGCTCCATAACTCGCAGGCCTTCTGTTTCCTTTGAACTCATTTAAATTAGAGTCCCCCCACCTAGGATAGCCATTTAAATTAGAGACTTTCCTTTCTGTTCCTTAAATGTAAAAAAAAAAAAAAAAAAGTCCATTTGTTTCTTGTTTTTTGTAGTATAGCTTTTTATTATTATTGTTGTGGTTGTTGTTACTATAATGTCTAAAGATAACAAGGTATCTGGCTTCAAAATGTGTGACTCATGCTGTCAGAAAATGTCTCTGACAGATGGGCACACTAGTTGTGTATATTGTTTGGGCACTGTTCACCTGCAGGACTCCTGTTCTATATGTCACTCTTTTAGTCCAAGGGTCCTGCAGGAGCGCAAAAACAAATTAATCCTTTGGGGGTTATTGAAGCCTCAGGATTCTCTGGCTAAAAGTACTCAGTCAGCAAAATCCCCTATGTCTGTCAAGCCATCAACTCCACCTTCGGAGCAGACTCCTTTAATTGACCAAGCAAGTATGTTGGTGCCGGCTGGCACCGACAAGACAACTCCTCCGTCAGCTCCATCTGCTATTTCGGAGCCGTCTCAGAGCCATAAGAGACTGAGGTCTCCATCCTTGGAGTCCATTCACTTGGCACCTGAGTCACCTTTGTTACAGAGTGAACGTAGCCATCATTCTTCCCACTCCTCTCGATCCTCTAGATTATCGGATCATGATGTGGAGAGAGTAGTACGTAGGTTGCTTAAGTCACAGACACTGGCAAAAATTCTGTCCAGCCCACCTCAACAGTTATTGGCCCCAACCGCCTCTATTTCTGTTTTTCCTCTGACTACATTTAGCTCAGAGCCAGAGACCATGGATCCGCAGGTAGTAGAACCGTCGGCGCCGATCATCATCTCTCCTTCAGTTCCGACATCGGCTACAATTACCTCGGTTATACCTTCTATCGAGGGATCTGGGTGCCGAGACTCTCTCATCGGCTCTGAGGGGGGAGTGGCATTGGACCCTTGTCCGACCCCGTTCTCCCCTTCAGAGCTTCAGCGCAGGTGAGCTCAGCTCCAACATAGGCCTTGGAGCTGTCACCCTCGATGCGGAGAAAGACTCCTGTTTCTTCGGAGCTGGAGCTTTCTCTGCCATGGTGTCTGTTCCAACCTCTACTCCTCCTCCAGACCCCAAGCGTAGGGAACCTATGCCCCAGGACACCCCATTGGGTGATCCCTCTTCTTCCGAAGCCTCCTCTGATCACTTGGAAGAGCCTCCCTGGAAGAAGAAGTGCAAGAGGAAGCACATAGACTCCCCTGAGTCTGTCACTTCAGATACAGACATGGATGATTTGGAAGGGTCCCCAAGGTCCCCCTCTGAAGATGTTTCCTTTTCGGACATCCTTGAAATGCTTAGACAGAGGAGGGACTGGACTTCCCTAGCCCCTACTGAGGATGAGTCTGTATACCTGGACGCATTTGGTTCCCGACCTTCCACCTCCTGGGTATCTCCTCCTTTTGATCCACTCATGTCTGTAGTGGCTCGAAAGGCTTGGTCAGCTCCAGATTCTGTGGAACCCACTCTGAGGAGACCAAGCAAATTTATTACAGCCCCCCAGGACAAGCAATTCCTCTCCAAAGGTGTGCCTGTTGATGCCATGGTGGTAGCAGCAGCCACCAAGAAAGAGTTAGCAGAAATCTCTTCATCTGTTCATCCTCCGAACCAAGAGTCTCGGACGATGGACAGATATGAAAAGCGAATGTTTGCTTCAGCGACCTTTTCAATGAGGTCCCTGAACTATCTATGCCATTTTACATGTCTTCAAAGGGATCTCCTGAAAGAGCTTGGCGATACCCTCAAGATCCTACAGCTGAGGGACCACCAGCCAAAGTAGCTTCTCAGCTTGCGACTCCATAGTCAACTCCTCCATGAGGCTGATTTCCTATGCAGCCAATGGAGCAAGCAGAGCTGGAGGGACAGGTGTAGCTCTCAGGAGACATGCTTGGATGTGGCTGTGTCAGTTTGCGGAACCCTTTCGAGTGTCCTTCACCAATACTCCCTTTGATGGCTCCTTCCTCTTTGGGCTTCAGGTGAAAGACACATTGACCAGGTGTGAGCAGGAAGGGAAGACTCTCTCTGCCATGGGAGTCCATTTTTCCACTCCTTCCAGACCTTATCCCAAGGGTCAGAAGAGCGGAAAGATGTGGTTCCAAAAATCTCAGAGACCCTTGCCTGACACACGTGGTGATTTTTCCCCCAGGGGCAGAGGGGGAAACAACAATAACAGATGCTGCCCTCGTGGCAGAGGGGGACTGCAAAACCAGGGTGACAGAGAAACCTTCTCTGCCAAACCCTTCCAGCATCCCTGAAGGGTTGCCTGACTGCTCACCTCTGGAGGTAGTCGGGGGAAGACTTTCGCTGTACCCAAAAGCCTGACAAAATATAACAAGAGATAGATGGGTACTATCCATCATATCCGGAGGTTACAAAATTCCCTTCCATCAATCCCCTATAGAATCAAAAAAGCCCATCCCAGATGTCCCACCCAATCTAAGGGATCAAGCAGTCACAGAAGTTTCAAGACTGCTAGAAAAAAGTGCCATTCAAGAAGTCCCCGCAGACCAACTAGAATCCAGAACTTACTCAAGATTCTTTTTAGTACCAAAAAAGACAGGGGACTGGAGACCAATACTGGATCTCAGCAGATTGAACAAATCTGTACAAAAAGAAAAGTTCCGGATGGTGACACTACAGTCCATTTTCCCCTTTCTGGGCCAGGATAATTGGATGTGCTTGACAGATATTCAGGACGCGTACTACCATATCAAGATGGACAGATGCTCCAGGAGATTTCTTCGCTTCTGGGTAGGGGCCAGTCATTACCAGTTCAGAGCTCTGCCCTTTGGTCTCACCTCAGCCCCCAGGGTGTTCACCAAGTGTATGGCAGTAGTCATGGCTCACCTGAGACGTCAAGGATTCCAGGTGTTTCCATATCTAGACGACTGGCTCCTGACTGCTACCACCAGGTGTCAACTCTTAGAGGCACGGGATTATACAATCACATCATGCACTCAACTAGACATTACAGTAAATTTCGAAAAATCTGCCTTGTTGCCCTGTCAGTCTATCACATACATAGGAGCAGAATTAAACACAAAAGAAATGTTTGCAAGATTACCACAGGAAAGAGTTTCCACTATTCGTCAACAAGTGTTAATTCTAATGCAGAGCAAAAGGGTTCAAGTCGGACATGTCCTCCAAGCTCTGGGCTCCATGGCAGCTGCCATTCTTCTTGTCCCATTAGCGTGTTTCCGCATGAGAATCCTTCAGTGGCTTCTTTTCACGCAGTGGTCTTTCCAGGAACTACCCATGTCTCACATGATCCTGATCACAGAAACATGCAAAAGGCACCTTTCTTGGTGGATGGTCTCCCCACTAGTAATTCAGGGCAGACCTTTCATACAACCCCCTCCGGTAGCCACAGTGACCATGGACGCCTCCCTGATAGGGTGTGGGGGGCATTATCTAGGCAGGACAGTCCAAGGCATTTGGCAACCTCATGAATACCATCTGCATATCAATATCCTAGAAATGAGAGTGGTTCTCCTAGCATTGCAAGCCTTTCAAGACTCTCTTCCTTCTGGGACCATTGCAATCCAAATGGACAACGTCAGTGGTGTGGTCCATCAACAAACAGTTGTGTCGAGAAGCACTCAGACTGTGGCAATGGGCGATTTCCTCCCAACGTTTTCTGATAGCAATGCACATCCCTGGGAAATCCAATGTCATAGCGGACAGGCTCAGCAGAACTATCCTCATGCCTCATGAGTGGTCTCTGAATCAGGAAGTTGCGGATCTTATCTTCTGCAAATGGGGACAGCCTTGCTGCGACCTATTTGCCACTTCTCTCAACAACAAATGCAGCAGCTACTTCTCCCTCCTTCCTCTTCTAGGTCATATACCAAGAGATGCTCTAGTCCACTATTGGCCTCAGGGACTCCTTTATGCTTTTCCCCCTTTTCCCCTAATTCCAAGACTCATACAGAAAGCAAAATTGTTAGGTTGCAAAATTATCCTCATTGCCCCATATTGGCCTCGACAGATATGATTCCCGTTCCTACACTTCCACCTTCTGGATCAAACGTGGATTCTGGACCCAGTTCCAGATCTTCTGATTCACCAATCAGGCGGGTTGCACCAATCCTTTCATACTCTCCAGCTCTCAACTTGGTTACTGCACTTCCAGCCTTAGCCAGGCTTTCCAATATCTCCCCAGCAGTCCATGATATTGTTGTTTCCTCACATAAGTCTACTACTAGGAAAACATATGCTAGTAAATGGAAACGGTTTTCTTACTGGGCAGAATCTAGAAATTTGGATCCTTTCTCAGCCCCAGTCCATGAAATTCTTGAATTTCTAGCACAGCTTTTTCAGTCTGGTGCGGCTTCCGCTACCATTAGAGTACAACTAGCTGCCATTTCTAATTTTCATATCGGTATGTTTAATTCTAGCATAATGTCTCATAAGCTCTGCAAGGCTTTTATGAAAGGAACATCTCTTCTTAGACCCCCAGTTAGAGATCCTCCTCCTCCTTGGGATCTCAATTTAGTTTTAGCTTCCTTAATTTTGCCTCCCTTTGAACCAGCAGTATCATGTTCTTTAAAATTTATTTCTTGGAAGACACTTTTTCTGGTTGCTATCACTTCAGCTAGACATGTCTCAGAACTTCAAGCACTATGTGTTCGTCCTCCTTACCTGGTGTTTCACAAGGACAGAGTTTCTCTGAGGACCAATCCATCCTTTATTCCTAAAGTCTGCTCAGAGAATAATTTAAATCAATCTGTAGATCTCCCAGTTTTCTTTCCTAATCACAGCAACAAGGCAGAATACAAGCTACACCAATTGGATCTGCACAGACAATTGCGTTTTTACCTCCATAGAACTAAGGAGCTAAGAAAGTCAGACCAGTTATTTATTTCTTATGCTTTCAACAAACAAGACCTTCCAGTTTCCAAAGTGACCTTATCTGGATGGTTATCTGATACTATTGCCTTTATTTATCAGTTACGAAATAAAGAGCTGCCAGCTAAACCAAAAGGTCATTCCACTAGAGCATTAGCCACCTCTGTAGCTTTTCAGTCTAGGTTGCCCATAGACTCAATCTGTGCAGTTGCTACTTGAGCAAACCCTCACACTTTTATCTCTCATTACAAGGTAGATATGGTCTCCTGGAGCAGAGCTTCCTTTGGTTCTACTGTTCTGAAGAGTTTGTTCCAATGAGCCACCCAAGATTTTAGGTCCTAGGGACGCTGTCCCAAACAGCAAGAACAAAAGCGAGATGGACAACTTAACATAAAGAATTTATGTACCTACCATAACGTTCCATGTTAGTTGTCTTCATCTCGCCTTCCTTCTTGCATCCCTCCCTCCTTCCCCCTTCCTAGAGGATTGTGAGGAGTTCCCTTTTGTTTTCACTGGCTGAGCATCTTTTATTTCTTCACATACCAGGTAATTTATAACTCTTCCTTGTTTAGGTGTATTGGACAACCAGTTTTTAGGAACTGGTTTCTCTACTTATGTCTAGTGTGCGCTATCACAAATGAGATCTGGGTAGCTGACGCTGGGTATGCTGGGATAAGGGGTAGCTTTGAGCCAGTAAACAGCTCTCGAGCTATAGAAGATGGCCGAGTTGGAGCCAAGGATCGGCTCTGAACCCAAACAGTAAGAAGGAAGGCGAGATGAAGACAACTAACATGGAACGTTATGGTAGGTGCATAACTTCTTTTTTTGGACATATGTATGGCTCCCAATATGCAACGAAGTCCAGAAGGTTTAGGATCTTTGCTTGGAAGTGTTTGCATTGGTATTTTTATTCCCCAAGCAGCCTTCAAAGAATTTTTCCTCAGGTAGATAGTGGATGTTGGGGGTGTGATGGAGAAAAATTTCTCTACAGAATAATCTATCAGAAATATTGACTGAGCAAATGGCTGTAAGTAAGGAAATAATTTGAGCTGGGGTACAGGATCTGAATTGTCTAGACATAGTAAGGTCTTATTAAGTTTAATTGTGTTGGCTGCTAATAAAACAATTACTAGAACATGGAAATCACAATCTATGCCAACTGTATATAAGGTATTGAATATTACAAAAGAGATAAAAGAACTGGGAGAGGGATCTTTAGAAAAGGAAAGGAACAAATTACATAGAAGTAAGTAGAAAATGTAGGAACAATATATGCATAATAATGTTCAGGAGAAGGAGTGAGGTTTATGGGAAGGTAGGAATTCAACAATTTTTTGTAATGTTGGACTGATGGGGTCTATATCAGTATATCAACAGTTCAAAATGTCGAAGCATATTTATTCAACACGAAAATGTCAAACGCTGACTTTGTCGAACGGCAAAACATCGATTTCTTTCTAAGGGGAAAAAATCAATTGGCTGTTCTGTTGTACGTGCCCTTTCCCCGACTTTAGTGTGGTCTCAGAGTTAGAATATTTAGTTAAGGGAGGAGTAGGGGTAAAGCCCCCCACTTAAATATGTTAGTTTTTGTGTTGTGTTGTTTGTTGGCCTTCTGGTTTCTTTCCCTTGGAAAGAAATCAGTGTTTTGGCCGTTTGACAAAGTCAGCATTCGACATTTTCATGTTGAATAAATGTGCTTCGACATTTTGAAATGTCAATATTCTGATCAAGACCTGGACTGATGATCATAGGATCATAGAAAGTTACTAGGCTAATGTCCCCAGGGCCCTAGCCAAGTTCTTGCAGTTTATTTCCACAATAGTAGCAAAGAAAATCTATGTGATGCATATTGTATTTAAAAGAAAAAATGTTAAAATGGTTTGTTTTCTTTTCTGTTAATATATTTATTTATTGACATTTGATTACTGGGAAAGTCTGACAGGGTAGAAGCCCATTTTCAGTGTAGGAACGGGGAGAAAAGCTTCAAATTATTACAAAATGTTTTAAGGACAGTAATTTCACAATCTTCAAAAACAAAACAAAAAAAACTTGCATTTTAAATAATTATAACAAATTAAATATAAAAAATTGGTTAAGAATTCATATATCCTCAACCCCTTTTTTCTATGTTGCACACGGGGTCGGGTTGTCACCTCAACAGTGACAATCATCTCGAGCTGGAGTTTACACTGCTGGGTGGCCCTGCTGCTGTAGTTCGATATAAGTTATATGACAATCATTTAATATTTAGAGAAGTTATAGACAGTTTGTAGAGAAATTAAAGTTAAGTTAGTCTAATACAAACATGAATTGCAATATGAAGTGAAGAAAAAACAGGCTTATGGTATATTTAGAGAGAAAGTCAGGGAAGAGAATTTGATAGAAGTAAGGAAGTGAGTGAAGAAGGGTGAGTAAGGAGGCATAAGGAATGAAAAGGTAGTTGCTCACATTTAGGGATATAGTTTATCCCTAGTTTTTATCTATGTATTAAATGATCATTTAATAAAGTTGTTTAAAAATGGAATCTACATTTTTGTTTATTTTATTGAAAATGTGTCCTCTATTAAAGTTTGTCAACCAGTCCATCATGTTTTGGTAGGTGAAGTTCAACAGCATTCAGCTGAGTACAGTCGACAAGAAATGGGAAGGCTAAAAGAACAGCTGATTAGTGCGTTTAAGGAGCAGATGGAGATTAGACGGAGTTTGATGGAGCTGGGAAACACTAACATGGAACTACACATTGATACCTCAAGGCATCTTTTGACAATTGCAGAGTAAGTAAAGGCAGTAGAAGGCAGAATTAAAGGACTTTAACGCTACCGTACTGTGTTCCATTGGTACTATAACTGATCCAATCAGATATCCAAGCATGAAATGCAAACTTGATTTGACTGTGTGGTCTCTCTCTCTCTTTAAACTACTTGCTCTTATAGTTAACATTCCCTCATAAATGACTGTTGTTCAGATGTATTCTAACATTACAGATGGAAGTTTGGTAGAGATATAATGCTTAGTAGCTGAGTACAGCTGATCTAAAGTCAGAATCAAGATACTGGGTTGTTATTAATGTTCAAAATATTTTCATGATTTGGGTAAGTTGATGTAGTCATTTCCAGAAACAAACACATTATTTCAGTAATCGGGAAAACCTTGGCAAAAGATTTGATATCTGTCCATGATATGATTGCTGTGATTTTGAGATATTGCATTTTTTATGTTTTATTTTTTAACTTTGATTTGATTTTATGTTTCATTTGCTAATTAATCTCATTAGTATGAGCTTTTCTCCCCGGGCCTCTACTGAAAATGGATTTTATTCCAGTTAGACTAGCCCGGTCAACAAATGTAAAATAAAATAAAATAAATAAATAAAAATAAATTATCTCCATACTTTTAGGTTATTATTTAAATCAGGATTTTAACAGTCTTTATTTTGTCTGTATATTGGACTTAATATAAAATATACTATAGCTGTTTTCACAGTTCTTGTTTAATATGTGCATGTCTAAATTCCATCTAATTTGAAAAGTGCATATGTTAATGCACTGTTATAAAAGCTGAGTTGAGCTGAATGAAGTAAAAAGAAAGATTTTTTTCTAGAGATTATTTATTATTAACCTAGACATCATTGTTAACAAATAAGCAAAATACCTTACTCAAATATTTAAAGGCAAAACGAAGCACAACAAGCATATAAAAATTAACCAAGTCATAGTTTATTCAGGCAAGCGCTTTCACCACACTGATGTGGCTTCTTCAGACCATAATAACAAACATCAAGCTTCTCCTAACATTCATAAGAGTTTGGTTACCCCACCCTTTAGACCTATTGTAGCAGGTAGAGGGTGGGTAACCAAACCTTTTTCCATTTTTATAGAAAATCAGGTTAGGCCTGTGTTGGATAAATCAGATATATTAAAAGACACTAAACATTTTCTTCAAGATTTGTATACTTATACAAGCTTGGGTTTGATGAGTGATTCCACATTATTAGTGAAATTAGACGTAGTCTCCCTGTTCATTGTAGTACCGAATGAACAGGGGATAGACTACATAAGGAGACATCTAATGAGTCATAGTGGGTATGATGGTAGGAAAATAGAATTAATATGTAGCTTTATGAATCTAGTATTGAGTAACAAACAGGCTAATACACTCAAGTGTACCAGCCTTTGATAGCAATTTAGTCGAAAACAAAGCATTTACTGCATTTTTTCTGTCTGTTTGCAAAAAAAACAAAAAAATATTTCTCCTTTCCTAAACTTTCCTAGCTAGTTGTTCCAGTGATCAGATTTTGCTGATCCCTGGGCTTTGTATTTGGTTTCTGTGTTCCTCCATTTTCTTGTGTGGCCAGAGGTAGTTTCTTTACTCACCAGTGGGAGTGGGGAGTACTGAGCTGCTTGTTTGTCCTCAGAGGAGTGGTTAGAAGCAGCAACTAGTAATTCATCTGCCATTTTGGGTCATTTCCTGTTTTTTCCAGCCATTTGCTATAAAGCACACGTTAGCGTGATTTAGAGCGGAGCTGCTACCGTTGCACACTAGGGCAGCGCCGGTTAATCAGATTTAAACTATTAGGGCTACCTAAAGTCCACTCTTCAAATTTTCCCTTAAAACTACCTTCCTCAAAGTATACTACTGTTCTATTTAGTGTATCCTACAACTATAAATTATCTCTACTTGACTCCCAAGTAGACTATTCTCTATCTGTATAGCGAAGCACTTGCTCCTACAGTACTTATCACCTCGATACAGCACTCTTGTTATAGAAAGTACCCCAAAAAGCAAACCCCATTTCTCGGTCACCCACATCCCCAGAACCTTTTCTTAAGTTTTTCTGTCTATTCCTTCTAGCATGTTGAGGATCAGTTGCTAATGTCCTCTCCTGCTCAGCTGGTGAACCTGGGAATATTGAGGCAATGTTACAATTGCCTCATGTACACAGACAACCCTCTCCTCCTCCCACAAAACACAAATACATGCGAGAGATGCAACTATACGGCCAAACTGGAGGCTGAGCTCTCTCAACATAGGACTGGCATGACCAGACAGGAGGAGAAGGTAACCACACACACTATAGACCCAGTCTCACATAATACCATCACAACCTCAAATCATACACATAAACACACAAAGACATACTCGGAGGCTCTGATCAAAAATCTACCAAAACAGCAGAGGCCACCAAAGCAGACACCCAAACAACTACCACCTCAGAACACAACACCTGCAACACATAGACCACACAGTCAGAGTGTCAAGCAGTCACAGCCCTTAAGGCCAAACACAATGCCAGACACACTAGTCATTGGTGACTCCATAGTCAGACACACTGACGTCCCGCTCACCAGACTGAGTAAGGAGAAGGTCACAGTAAGCTGCCTGTCGGTGCTAGAATCCGCCACATAACGCATGCACTCAGGTCTCTCAACAGCAGGTACAAGTATGACTCAATCATTGTCCACGCTGGTGTTAACGACCTGAGGCGTACCTCCTTGGACTACATGAAAAGAGACATAGAGGAGCTCTCTGATTATGTAGCCCAAGCAGGTATGACCCTGACCTTGAGCAGTATCCTACCTTCACCAAGAATGATGCCACAATACAGAGATAAGATGATCAGCTTTAACAATTGGCTTAAACTCTGGTGTCATTCAAAGGGGATCCAATGTCTGTCTGCCTGGGATGACATGCTGGACAAGCCACGCTGCTTTGCAAGGGACGGCTTGCACTTGTCACCCCTGGGATTCCAGATTTTGGCAAAGGCTCTTGCCACCCCCATAGTGCCTTTTTTAGGCAAGGCTCAAATTCTAAACCTACCACCCTAGAACAAAACAAAGAAAAAAAACTAAGGGTAATGCTGCTCAATGCCAGAAGTCTCAACCTCAAGATGCACGCACTCGAGGCCCTTCTCAGTATGGAGAACATCGATGTCTGTGCTGTGACAGAAACCTGGTTCAAGGCTCCTGAGAGCACCCCAGCACTATCAGGTTTTACCTCATATCATGCGTTCCGGCCCCAAAACCCAGACAATACCAAGAAAGGAGGAAGGGTATCCATATTCATCAAGGACACCCACACCTCAAGATTGGTGGCATCGCACGATGCATCGGAAACCATCCAGGTGCAATTAACCATAGGCAAGATTGCTCTGCAATTTGTAGCATGTTACAGGCCACCCTCGCAAACTCAGGAATCTCATATGGCCTTCCTGAAAACACTGGAGGGGATAAATGTATCTCCGAACACCATCATACTAGGTGACTTCAACTACCCTAATATAGACTGGGAACACTACTCAAGCCCAAACACTCTAGCCCAAAAGTTCCTGGAATTCATAAACTCAAATGCCATGGAACAACTAGTCACCATCCCCACAAGAGGAGAAAACATACTTGATCTCATCATCACGAACATGGGAGCACAATGTTCAACGCCGGAAGTATACCCCTCACTGGTGAGATCTGATCACAAACTAATCTCGCTGGAGGTCCTCATCCCGCCCCACCGAAATGAAAAAGACCACAGTAAAGAACTTCTCGACAGCCGACTTCACACTTCTAAAGACTAGTGTGGTCTCCTTTAAGGCCCCTGAGCCGGCGGTTAACATTACTCAAACCGCTGAATCACTTACAAATGCCTTCTACCAGCACCTGCAGGGCTGCATGGATCAGGCAATCCCAAGCAAAACAAAGACTCTTTGTACCAAAGGCAAGCGTCCAGTCTGGTGGACCCCAGCCATAAACAAACTCTACAACAAAAGGAGAAAGCTACTACAAGATAGAGAAAAATCCTTAAAAGGTAAGACACCGCTGATCACTATAAGTAAAAAGCTAAGAGCTCTCATAAAATCATCCAAAGCTAATTTTGAGAAAAAAATAGCTAAGGACTCTAAAGACAACCATAAGGCATTCTTTAGCTATGTCAGAAACCTAGGAGGAAACTCCCAGATATGTTCAGAATTAGTTCAAAATGATGTGAAGATTACTGATCCTACAGACATTGCCAACATACTGGCTGACAGGTTCAGTGCAAACTTCTCTCCTCCCCCAAAGGAGAGATATCTATACCAAATGATAGTAACGCCCCAAACATCTCTAACGCCCAGGTGAGAACTGCTCTCTCCAAGGCAAAGAACACAGCATCCATGGGACCTGATGGTGTCCCCGGCTGTGTGCTCCATGAACTCAATGAGGAATTAAACCCACAGTTAGGACAGCTGTTTAATCTTAGTCTCACCTCCGGATATGTACCCAGGGAGTGGCGCTGGCGACTGTGGTCCCACTCCACAAAGGCGGTGCCTCCACCGACCCTGGAAATTACCGTCCCATTAGCTTGACAAGCCTTATCTGCAAAGTCATGGAGAGGATCATAATGGATCTCATAAATAAAGACATAGGAACTTGCAGACTTTGGATCCAACCCAGTTTGGCTTTGTCAAAGGCAGATCATGCCTTTTAAACTTGGTTGACTTTTTGAAACAGTCACCAAGGCCATTGATGAGGAAAGGCAGTCCATACAGCCTACCTAGACCTGGCGAAGGCTTTTGATACAATACCTCACTCGGGTATCATTGAAAAACTCATCAACTTAAATGTAAACCCATACATTACAAGATGGGTTGCAAACTGGCTGAGTGACAGAACCCACAGGGTCAGAGTTGCTGGCGCCATGTCAGACTCAAAGCCTGTCACAAGTGGTGTCCCACAGGGCTCAGTCCTGGGCTCACTCTTGTTTGGCATCTACTTTTCTGAAGTACAAGCAAACACAGGAGGGTTATGGCTGACAAAGTTTGCAGATGACTGCAAACTGGGCGCCGTAGTTGAAAACACATCAAGCACAGATATCCTTCAGAAAGGTCTCACAGAAACGGATAACTGGTGCCAGAGCCATGGCCTAAAGTTAAATGCCAAGAAATGCATAGTCATACCCTTCGGGAAAAATAAGGTTACCCCTAGCTACCATATAGGTGGCAATCCCCTGAACACAGAAGAAGTTATTAGGGACCTGGGAACCCAGGTTGACAGTAGCCTTTCATTCGACACTCATATTGCTAAAGTAGTTAGGAAGACCTTCTACATTGCCCACCTTATCATGAAGGGATTCACATCTAGATCAAGGGAAGTCATAGTCTCCCTATACTCATCACTCATCAGACCAATGATCGAGTACAATGCCCCATTTGGAATGTATCTGACCCGACACTTGCAGCAGCTGGAGAGGCCACAAAAGTTCCTCACCAAAAGGATAAAGGGTCTCAAAATCTGTCTTATGCTGCCCGACTGAAAGAACTCCAGTTATATTCAGTTGCTTACCGCTTGCTCAGAGGTGACCTATGCCTGACATACAAGGCCATGTCAAACCCAGATTTGATGAACATGCTTCATCTCAAAAATCTAGATCCCTCAGAGCCACAAGGCCCGGAGACTTAAACCTCAACACGGTTATTAATAGGACGTGCTGGAGGGATAGATTCATCACCCAAAGACTCCCTATGCTGTGGAACAAAATCCCGGTTTATGTAAGGCAGAGCACCTTGCTGGCCTTGTTCAAGAGGAATCTTGACCAATGGATGGGAGATCGCAGATACACCCCAGGGGTTACCTCAGTGTCACTGCTCGACAGAGGCACAGCAAAATAATGGGCATAGTTTCTCCAAACTAAAGGGGTGGCGTAAGCCACAAAACTATGGGCTAGGCTTATAAATGCCCTCGGGCAGATAGCCTAGTATGAACCTATGAACCTATGAACCTAATAACAATGCTTTCATGTTTAATGGTCAATATTACTTGCAGAAACACGGTGTAGCCATCAGAACAAGTTTTGCTAATAGTTATGCCAATTAAGTGGTAGCACAATGGGAGATTGAAAAAGTTTTTCCCAATGAGACATATATTAGACACGTCAAATTCTATTGTCAGTTTGTGGACAACGTGTTTCTCATTTGGGAAGGTGCAGTAGAACAGTTAGGAGCATTTGTGGAGTTTCTACATACTACATCAGATTTCCTTAAGTTCACTTTGAAGTTCTCTGAAATATCAAGAGAGTTTTTGGATGTCATGGTTACTAAATAGTTGGATTTGACCATTACTATGAGCTTGTATAGAAATGAATGCCAGAGAGATAATATCCTACACAGGAATAGCATGCACCCCAGGAGGGTGTTTAGGAATGTGGTTAAAGGCCAAGGAATGAGAATGTCACCGTTACAACATAAAGAGGAAGGTTATAGGAGGGGGATGGAAGAGCTGAAAAATAATCTTGGAGAAAGAGGGTATAAGGAGAATGAGACTAAGGGGCTGCTAGCGCAAGTGGAAGGATTAAGGGGAGGAAGGGCAAAGCCATATTTTAAGAGACAACAAATGAAGGAGATAAATGGAGAAGCAGTTATTGACAATAATGAAGGCTATGGTGGAGTTAGGTACATGATGTACTATATAAGTAATATTAATAGCGTAAGGTAGGTTCATTGAGAAAAATTTGCCGATTTTACTAAAAGATGAGAAGCAAAGCTCTCTTCACCCAAGACTGGACTAGACAGTCAAGAGGAGAAGGTAAACACTTGCACCACACCACACTCATCACATAGTCCCTCAAAACCTACACCACCAAAACACACACATAGAAACACAAAACACACATCTACATTCGCGGAGGCTCTCAATAAAAACCTGCTCAAGCATCAGGGACCTCCAAAGCAGAAATGGAAGCAAACTCCACCCCCCAACACAACCCAAAAGACACATATCACACAAACTCAGTGTGCCACGCAACCACAGTCCATAAGGCATAACGTACCCAACAGTCTAGTCATAGGTGACTCTATAGTCAGGCACACTGATGTTTCACTCACCAGGCTAAACAAGGAGAAAGTTACTGTCAGCTGCCTGTCAGGTACCAGGATCTGCCACATAACGCATATACTCAGGTCACTCCACAACAAGTACAAATATGACACTGTCATTGTCCATGTTAGTGTGAATGACCTGAAATGAACCTCCCTGGACTACATGAAAAGAGACATGGAGGAGCTCTCCGATCTTGTAACCCACTCAGGTATGACACTAGCCCTGAGTAGCATCGTGCCATCACCCAGAATGATACCACAGTACAAGGACAAAATGGTTGACTTCAACAATTGGCTAAGCTTCTAGTGTCATTCTAAGGGGATCCAGTATTTGTCTGCCTGGGATGACATGATCGACAGACCACGATACTTTGCCAGAGATGGCCTGCACCTGTTGCCCTTGGGATTCTGGATAATGGCTAAGGCTCTTGCCACCCCTGTAGTGCTTTTTTAGGCAAGGTTCAAATGGCAAATTCACCACCGTAACAGGTACAAGCAAGCAAAATCTGAGGGTAATGCTACTCAATGCTGGAAGTCTAAACCTCAAAATGCACTCACTCGAGGCACTCCTTAAAATGGAGAACATCGACATATGTGAAGTGACAGAGACCTGGTTCAAAGCTCCAAAGAGCACCCCTGCGTTACCAGGCTATAATTCATAGCATACCTTTCAGCCACCTAACCCGGAATGAAGCACTAAAGGTGGAGTTGTGTCCATATTCATTAAGGATATCCACATTTCCAGGCTAGTTGCACAGCATAATGCATCCGAGATTATCCAAGTGCAACTAACTCTGGGCAAGACTGCAATCCAAATTGTAGCTTGCTACAGACCCCCCACCATGCCTCAGGATTCCCACTCCTCATTTCTTGATACACTGGAAAGTATTAGGGTACAACCCAACACCCTAGTAATGGGCAATTTCAATTACCCCACCATAAACTGGGAAAACTACTCATGTACCAACTATTTTGCTCAACGTTTTCTAGAATTCATAAATTCCAACGCCTTGGATCAACTTATTCACACACACACCAGGGGCAGCAATATCCTAGACCTGGTCATTACCAACATGGACATCTGGTGTTTCACACCAGAGGTCAATTCCTTGTTGGTCAGATCTAACCACAAGCAAATCACCCTAGACATCCACATCCCGCCCCCACCCCCAGTTAGGGAAACCACCGTAAAAAACTTCTCCAAAGCCAACTTCACACTTCTTAAGACAGAAGTGGAAAACTTCATGACACCCATGCTGACGGACAATAGAGGTACGACTGCTGAATCCTACACAAATGCACTTTATAAGCACTTACATGAGTGCGTGGATCATGCTATCCCTAATAGAACCAAGTTGCTATCCCCCCAAAAAAGGAAGCCAATCTGGTGGTCCTCTGCCATAAATAAACTCTACAACAGAAGAAAGAAACTGTTGCAAAAAAGAGTAAAATCCCATGACTGAAGGAACTCCCTGGTTAACCTCAGTAAGAAGCTGAGATCCCTCATAAAATCCTCCAAAGCTAGTTACGAAAACAAAATTGCCACTGACTCTAACGACAACCACAAAGCATTCTATAGCTATGTCAAGAATCTCAAGTGGCAACATTCAGATCTGCTCTGAGTTACAGCACAACAGCACTAAATATACAGAACCAACTGATATTGCCAACATCCTGGCAGATAGGTTCAGTGCTAACTTTACCCCTCTCTCACCCCCTAGAGGGCCCATCTCTATACAAGAAGAATGCAAAGTTCCTGTAATCACGGCTGCACAGGTAAAACAATCACTCTCCAAAGCCAAGAACACAGCATCCATGGGACCTGACAATATCCCAGGCTGCATTCTACATGAACTACAGAATGAGCTGACACCCTGCCTAAGTACCATGTTCAATCATAGCCTCACCTCAGGCTTTGTGCCCACTGAATGGCGCACCGCGATGGTTATCCCACTCCACAAAGGGGGAGCCACGATGGACCCTGGGAACTACTGCCCTATTAGACTGATGAGCCTGGTCTGCAAGGCCATGGAACGTATCATCATGGAACTCATAAACAAAGACATTGGTAATCTCCAAACACTGGACCCTACCCAGTTCGGGTTTGTAAAAAGCAGATCATGTCTCCTAAACCTGATTGACTTCTTTGAAGCAGTCACCAAAGCCATAGATGAGGGTAAGCTGGTTCACACAGCTTATCTAGATCTCGCCAAGGCTTTCGACACCATCCCCCACTCTGGAATTATAGATAAGCTCACTAAACTAGGTATAAATCCCTATGTCACAAGATGGGTTGCCAACTGGCTCACAGACAGAACCCACACTGTGAAAGTAGCAGACTCCAAATCTGACTTCAGACCAGTGAGAAGTAGAGTACCACAGGGTTCAGTCCTGGGTCCTCTCCTGTTTGGTATCTACTTTTCTGAAGTACAGGCTAACACAGAAGGTCTTTGGCTAACAAAGTTTGCAGATGACTGCAAACTAGGAGCCATAATCGAAACTCCTAATGATGTGGACATACTACAAAAGGGCCTCACTGAGACAGATGCCTGGTGTCAAAGCCATGGCCTGAAGCTCAATGCCAAAAAGTGTATTGTCATCCCCTTTGGTAAAAACTCTGTACCTATGAACTACCACATAAGTGGTAGTTTACTTAATGCTGAAAGTGTGATAAGAGACCTTGGGACACAGGTGGACAGTAGTCTCTCCTTTGATGATCACATCGCCACAGTGGTCAGGAAATCCTTCTACGTGGCTCACCTCATCACAAAAGGTTTCTCATCCAGAAAAAAAGAGGTCATTGTTCCCCTCTACTCATCACTCATTAGACCCATTATAGAGTACAACGCCCCTTTTGGTATGTACCTCACAAGACATCTACAACAACTGGAAAGGCCACAGAAATACCTCACAAAGAGGATTACTGGCCTCAAAAAGATGCCGTACACAGACCGTCTCAAAAAACTCCAGCTTTATTCCATCACATATCACCTATTCAGAGGTGATCTCTGCCTAACATACAAAGCTATGTCAAACCCAGAGCTGTTGGACATGCTCCACTTAAAGAAATCCCAAATCCTCCGAGCTACACGCTCTAGGGACCTAAACCTTGTCACCACAATAAACAGAACATGCCGGAGGGATAGATTCCTGTCCCAGAGACTTCCCATATTCTGGAACAGACTACCTATCTATGTCAAACAGAGCTCCTCATTGGCACTCTTCAAGAAAAATCTTGACGATTGGATGGGAAATAGGAAATTCACCCCAGGGATCACTTCTGTGGCTCTGCTCGACAGGGGCACAGGAAAATAATTTTCTTGGGTGGCGAAAGCCAGGGTACCTTTTTGGCTAGGCTTATATAGGCCCCAGGGCTGATAGCCTAGTACCTACCTATGAGAAGATAGGAAAATTGGTAGGAATAAGTCCTAGCTATTGCTATAAGAATTGTCAATCTATGAAGAGAATGTTATCCGGATAAGCAAAAATGTAATAACAAGGGAAGCAATGGAACATATCCGTGTGGGAAATGTAGGTATTGTGAACACATTGATATGGATTATTGTGAATTCATACACCCTGATACAGGTAAGCAAGTATACATTTAATGTGAGGTCTGATTGTAACACTAAACACATAGTTTATATGGCCAGATATTTGTGTTGCCAAAGATTTTATGTAGGGAAAACGAACCACCTTGAGGGAATGAATAAGAGCACATTTATATAGCATGAGGAATGGCAATAGAAATAACGCTGTAGCTAAATATGTTCTTAACACTAGATCTGAACATAACTTTAAATTTAGAGTGATTGAGGTTATAAAGGAAACAGTGAGGGTTGGGTAATGTGGAGAATAAGGCAGAAGGGGCTGAACTTAGATGGATATTGAGGCTCAGGGCAGATAAGAGAGCTGGGCTTATGAAGTAGTGTCCATTAAACCAATACTCAAAGCTAGGGGGTTATCTAGATGAGTTTGGTTGACAGTAAAAGCTGCATTTTATGTCGTAATGGAGTGTTCATGTTTGTTTTAAGTGACTGTATAGAAAGGAGATGCTGTATCTTTAAAGAAAAGTTTTTATGATAATGTCATTAGGGCAAGGGGGAGGGCAGAAGTTTTCATTGGATGTTTTAATTCAAATTGTTGTATAAATGCAACATAGAGTGAATGTTTGTTACTATGGTCTGAAGAAGCCACATCAGTGTGGTGAAAGTGCTTGCCTGAATAGACTACGACTTGGTTCATTTTTATATGTTCGTTGTGCTTCATTTTGCCTTTAAGTATTTGAGTCTTCTGTTTGGTCTATATTACTACAGCATTATGTTTATCCATGGTACTCATGTACCAATTCTTGTGCTCAATGTTTTCTGGAATTCATAAATTCCAGTGCTTATCCACACCCTCACCAGGGGCAGCAATATCCTAGACCTGGTCATTACCAACATGGGCAACCGGTGTTCCACACCAGAGGTCAATTCTTCATTGGTCAGATCCAACCACAAGCAAATCACCCTAGACATCCACATCCCACCCCCACCCCCCCATCAGTGAAACCACCGTAAAAAAAATTCTCCAAAGCCAACTTCACGCTTCTTAAGACAAGTGGCAAACTTCATGACACCCATGCTGACGGACAATAGAGATACGACTACTGAGTCCTATACAATTGCACTTTATAAGCACTTACACAAGTGCGTGGATCGTGCAATTCCTAACAGAACCAAGATGCTATCCTCCAAAAAAAGGAAGCCAATCTGGTGATCCCCTGCTATAAACAAACTCTACAACAGAAGAAAGAAACTGTTGTAAAAAAGAGTAAAATCCCATGATTAGAGGAACTCCATGGTCAGCCTCAGTAAGAAGCTGAGATCCCTCATAAAATCCTCCAAAGCTAGTTACGAAAACAAAATAGTCACTGATTTTAAAGACAACCACAAAGCATTCTATAACTATGTCAAGAATCTCAAAGGCAACACTCAGATCTGCTCTGAGTTACAGCACAATGGCACTAAATATATAGAACCAACTGATATTGCCAACATCCTGGTAGATAGGTTCAGTGCTAACTTTACCCCTCTCTCATCCCCTAAAGGGCCCATCTCTATACCAGAAGATCCATGAGACCTGACAACATCCCAGGCTGGGTTCTACGTGAACTACAGAATGAACTGGCACCCCACCTAAGTACAATGTTCAATCATACCTCACCTCAGGCTCTGTGCCCAACGAATGGCACACAGCAACAGTTATCCTACTCCACAAAGAGGGAGCCACCACGGACCCCAGGAACTACCGCCCCATTAGCCTGACGAGCCTGGTCTGCAAGGCTATGGAGCGTATCATCATGGAACTTATAAACAATGACATTGGTAATCTCCAAACTCTAGACCATACCAGTTCGGGTTTGTAAAAGGCAGATCATGTCTCCTAAACCTGATAGACTTCTTTGAAGCGGTCACCAAAGCCGTAGATGAGGGTAAGGTGGTACACACAGCCTATCTAGATCTCGCCAAGGCTTTCAACACCATCCCCCACTCTGGAATTATAGACAAACTCACTAAACTAGGTATAAAACCCTATGTCACAAGTTGGGTTGCCAACTGGCTCACTGACAGAACCCACACTATGAAAGTAGCAGACTCTAAATCCAACTTCGGACCAGTGAGAAGTGGAGTACCACAGGGTTCAGTCCTAGGTCCTCTCCTGTTTGGTATCTACTCCTCTGAAGTACAGGCTAACACAGAAGGTCTTTGGATAACAAAGTTTGCAGATGACTGCAAACTCGGAGCCATAATCAAAACTCGTAACGATGTGGACATCCTACAAAATCACCTCACTGAGACAGATGCCTGGTATCAAAGCCATGGCCTCAAGCTCAATGCCAAAAAGTGCATTGTCATCCCTTTTGGTAAAAACTTTGTACCCATGAACTACCACATAGGCGATAGTCTACTTAACACCCAAAGTGTGATGAGACCTTGGGACACAGGTGGACAGTAGTCACTCCTTTGATAATCACATCGCCACAGTAGTCAGGAAATCCTTCTACGTGACACACCTCATCACAAAAATTTTCTCATCCAGGAAAAAAGAGGTAATTTTTTTTTTTATATAGTTTCGAAGTTTCAGAACTTTGATCATATGGTATTCGCAGTTTTGAAACTTCATTTATGTAATATAGACCCCTCTTCTGGTGTTTACAGACAGCACTACAATAATGTGGTACATAAACATGCAAGGGTGAAACAGATGATGTGAAGTTGTTCTCTCTCGCCATACATTCTTACTGATGGGGTTGGAGCCGATCCTCGGCTCCGACCCGACCAATTGCAAAAGCTCGAGGTCTTGAACTAGCTTGAGGCCCGCTCCCTATCCCATGATGCACCTTGCTCTTCCCTCAGATTCCGTTTGCCACTGCAACAGATCGGAAGTGCTTCGACAGCTCTGGCCAGTAAAACTTTGATATTTCTTTAATATTTCTTTTAAAAGTGATGGTTTACCTTGGATTGTTAAATTTTGTAGATGATTGTTTTCTTTATTCTATGAACATAGATAATTAGAAATAAGTAGTGTGTGTGTGTGTGTGTGTGTGTGTGTGTGTGTGTGTGTGTGTGTGTGTGTGTGTGTGTGTGTGTGTTTTACTTCTTGTTGGTGGCCATGTTTTTTCTAGGCCGTTTTTCCATTTTTCTTTTTATATCTATCTTCCTTAGAGTAACAACCTGCTTAAATTAGAGGGTTGTCTGGATATTTCTTTCTCCCAATCCATAGTGATGTTATGCCTGCTAGATTTGAGGCTAGTTGAACCTGGGCCCAAGTTTTAGGGCCAGCAGTTCCATATTCTTATTGTGCGTTTGCATATATTCTAGAAGAGAGAGAGATAATTCTGTGTGTTTCCTTCTTTAAATAGTACATTTTTCAAGAGTTTATAGTGTTTATTACGTGCTGTGTTTTATACTTCAATCATAGTTAGATATTTGATAGTTCTGCCATGTCTCAGCAAGAAAAGGCTAAGTCAGGATTTAAAAAATGTCCTAAATGTGGACAAAACATGTCAATAACAGGTGGTCACATAGAATGTGTTTATTGTTTAGGTGAAGTTCACCTACAGGAGAACTGTGCCATCTATCATTCATTCAGCTCTCGTGTTCTTCATGAACGTAAGAGAAAGCTGATAGCCAGGGGATTACTGAAGTCTTCCTTTCAGGAATCATTGGTTAAGGACAAATCACCGGACAAGACAGATAAATCTTCAAAGGTCTTGTCTTCTAAGTCTTCTTCTGGGTCTGAGCCAAAAAAGGGTTCATCGACCTCAAAACCGATTGAGACTTCTACCTCGGCTCCACAGTTTTCGGAACTGGAGGTTGTAACTGTTTGTAGGAGCCTGTTCCCGATATTGGAGCCAGTATCTCCTACTTTAAAGTCTCCAATCCTTAAGTCAGTGGCCTCTTCCATAGCCTCTTCCCGGTCCTCAAGACTCTCAGATAAGGATGTGGATCGTGTGGTGCAGAGGCTTCTACAGACACCAGCACTTGCCAAATTTTTATTGGGGCCGATCCCTGGGACTTTGGAATCAACAACATTCTCCCCACCATCTTCTGTTCCTCCTCCGATCCGTCTTGAAGTTTTGGAGCCAGAGTGCTCAGAGTTGATGATTGTGGAGCCTTCGGGCCTGATGCCTACTTCAGGCTTGTCAGCCCCGACAACCCTGTCATCTTCGGTGCTGACTGAGGGGTCTAGGAGCCGACAATCACCTGTCGCGTTCGGGGAGAATAGTCAGACTGATTTTTTCAGTTCTGACTTTGTCTCTTGGGGCCTCGGCTTGGGTGAGCTTGGCTCTAACCTCGGGCTCAGAGCCCCCTGTTCTGGTGCTGAGGGAATCTTCCATATCTTCGGATCCAGGGGTTTCTTTGCGTTGGGAATGAGGTGCCTTTGATGCTATGAGGAGGGTGTTGTCCGCACCGACAACCACACCATCAGAACCAGTAACTCCTTTCCCCAGAGCACAGGTGTCTACCTCTTCATCACACATCCATCTAAAGCATAGAGACCCTGAGCCTCAGGAAGTCCCATTGGGCAAGCCCTGCTCTTCTGAGACATCTCCAGAAACTCCCACTGAAAAAGTTCCCAGGAAGAAACTTTGCAGGAAGAAGCATCTGGACTCCCCTCAGGAATCTGTCACTTTGGACACTGACTTAGATGAGTCAGAAGGATCCCCACAGTCCCCCTCGGAGGATATCTCCTTCGCAGATATCCTGGAAATTCTTAAGCAGAGGGGTGGCTGGAAGTCCCTTAACCCTACTGATGATGAGTCAGTGCTTCTGAAGGCTTTTGGGTCTCAACCCTCCACCTCTTGGGTGTCTCCACCCTTTGATGAGTTGATTGAGCAAATCACTCAAAGGGCATGGGAGTCCCCCAATACTATGGAGCCTGTCCCTAGGAGGCCTAATAAATTTATAACTTTCCCCCAGGAAAAGACCTTCCTGACCAAAGGAGTGCCTGTTGATGCTATTGTGGTGGTGGTGACAGCCACCAAGAAGGAACCGTCAGAAACTTCTATGTCTGTCCATCCTCCTAACAAGGATTCTAGGCTCATGGACAGATATGGCAAGCACATGTTTAGTTCATCGACTTTTGCTCTCCTATCACTGAACTATCTAACACATTTTACAGGGTTGCAAAGGGATCTCCAGAAAGAACTAGGAGATACTCCACAGGGTTCAGTAGCTGCAGGGGTCTCAGAGAAGGTAACTTCCCAGCTCACTACCCTAAATTCTCTTGTAAACTCTTCCATGCACCTGGTCTCCTATGCAGCTGTTGGAACGAGTAGGGCAGTGGGTACAAGAGTTGCTCTTATGAGACATTCCTGGATGCGCTTGTGTTCCTTTGTGGAGCCCTTTAAGTCATCCTTTATTAACACCCCTTTTGATGGCTCATCCCTTTTCGGGCCAAAAGTGAAGGAAACCCTTACCAGGAGTCAAGAGGATGGAAAGACTCTGTCTGCCATTGGAGTCCGCTTTTCCACCCCTACCAGACCTTACCCCAAAGATCAGAAGAGAGTGAAGATGTGGTTCCATAAAACTCAAGGAGCTTTCCAGGACACTCGTGGTGAAAAGCCCTCTAGAGGCAGAGGAGGGGGTAACAATGGAAGACGCCGGCCACGCGGCAGAGGGGGTCCACAGAACCAGGGCAACAGAGACCAGTACTTTGCCAAGCCCTATCAGCACTCCTGAGAGAAGGCCTGCCTGTCCATCTCTGGAGGCAATCGGGGATGCTTCTCTTTGTACCCAGACACCTGGCTAAAAATAACAAAAGACAGCTGGGTACAAAGCATCCTAGCCAGAGGATACTCAATTCCCTTTGCCACCCCCCCAATAAGAAAAATCCCGGATGTTCCACCCAGTCACAGGGAACAAGCAGCCTCAGAGATTCAAAGGTTGCTGGAAAAAGAGTCATCCAGCCAGTTCCAGCAGACCAAAGAGGATCCAGAACTTACTCAAGGTTCTTTTTAGTTCAAAAGAAAACAGGGGACTGGAGGCCCATTTTGAATCTTAGAAGATTAAACAAGTTGGTCAGACAAAATTCTGGATGGTCACACTACAGTCAATTCTTCCCTTTTTAGGGAAAGACCATTGGATGTGCTCGCTAGACCTCCAGAATGCGTACTATCACATAAAAATGGAAAGGCCATCCAGAGTTCATCTGCACTTCCAGCTGAGGAACCAGTCATTATCAGTTTTGGGCTGTACCCTACAGCCCCCAGCGTGTTCACCAAATCCATGGTAGTAGTCACGGCTCATCTGAGACATTTGGGATTCCAGGTGTTTCTATACCTAGACAACTGGCTCTTACTGCCACCACCAGGCATCAACTCATACAAGCAAGGACACAACTTTGAACCTCTGCAGTCAGTTGGAGATTACCATAAATTCAGGAAAATCTGCCTTGTTGCCATCACAACATACCATTTTTATAGGAGCAGAGCTAAATACCATTACTATGACCCTAGACCTTCATCCAGAAAGAGTTTGTGTTCTACAAAATCAGGTTGGACCTGCTTCTGAGAGAAACCCCCCGGTACTTAAATTGCTGGGGACAGTGGTGGCAGCGATCATTGCAATTCCTTTGGGTCAGATGCATATGCATGTACTACAATGGCTCCTGTTCACGCAATGGTCCTTTCAAGAACTCTCAATGTCACACAAAATCCTGATAATGAATTCCTGCAAGAAGGACCTTCAGTGGTGGCTGACATCTCACCAAGTAACTCTAGGTCGCCCTTTTGTCCTACCTGCTCCCATAGCCATGGTGAACACGGATGCCTCCCTGATAGGGTCGGGGGGCATTATCAGGGAAGAACAGCCCAAGGCACATGGAACAGATACGAGGCTCACCTACATATCTCAATGTTCTGGAGATGAGAGCGGTACTTCTAGTGTTGCAGTCCTTTCAATACTCTCTCCCTCTGGGAACTATTGCAATTCAGACAGACAATATGTCAGTAGTCTGGTACATAAACAAACAAGGAGGAACCAGAACATACCCCCTCCATCGAGATGCCCTGAGAGTATGGCAATGGGCAACTTCCACCCAGCGCTTTCTGATAGCAATGCACATCTTGGGGAGATCCAATGTGATAGCAGACAAGCTGAGCAGGGCGATTATGCTGCCTCATGAGTGGTCCCTAAAAGAAGTAGCAGCAGAAAGGATATTCCACAGATGGGGCCAGCCTTGCTGCAATCTCTTTGCAATTCTAACAAACACAAAATGCAGCAGCTACTTTGCCCTAATCCCCCCTCTGGGGGATGCCCCAAGGGATGCACTTGTATACACTTTGGCCCCTGGGTCTCCTGTATGCCTTCCCTGCTTTTCCTCTGATACCCAAAGTTTTACAGAAAGCCAAGACTCTGGGAAGGACCCTCATTCTAATAGCCCCTTACTGGCCTCGTCAAATTTGGTTCCCCTTCCTCCAGCCTCATCTAGTGGAAGAACCTTGAATTCTGGTCCCGGTGCCAGATCTCCTGCCTCTTTCATCAGTGGCTCTTCACCCTTCTCTTCAGTCCCTCAAACTGACAGCTTGGCTACTCCAATTCCAAACATAGCCAGGGTTCACAATCTGTCAGCTGCGGCTCAATATATTTTAACATCCTCTCATAAATTGTCTACCAGAAAGTTGTATCTTAGTAAATGGAAGAGGTTTTCTGTATGGGTTCTTCAGAACAATATTGATCTGTACCTGGCTTTAATTTCATCCATTCTGGAGTTTTTGACTAAACTTTTCAATGAAGGGGCAGCGGCAGCAACCATTCGAAATCAATTGGCAGCGATTGCTAACTTTCATCTAGAAAATGTCACATAGACTCTCCAAAGCCTTTCTCAAGGGTACTGTCCATTTGAGACCACCCATCAAAGCTCCAGTTATGCCATGGAACCTAAATTTTGTTCTTTCTCGAATAATCCTTCCCCCTTTGAACTAACCGCATCTTGTGACTTGAAATACTTATCATGGAAAACCATATTTTTAATAGCTATTACTTCTGCTTGGAGGATTTCAGAGTTACAGGCCTTGTCCATTAAACCCCCTTATTTAATTTTCCATAATGACAGAGTCTCACTCAGGACGAATCCTTTATTCTTACCTAAAGTTTGCTCAGAGACAAATCTCAACCAATTTATTGAATTGCCCATTTTTTCCCTAAGTACACTAATGAGACGGAACATATGCTGCACAAACTTGATGTTCACAGACAACTTAGATTCTATTTACAGGACCAAACATATCAGGAAAACAGATCAGCTCTTTGTTTCCTTTTCAGAGTTTCTTTAGATGAGGTCACAGCAATAATTATTCCTATTTAGCTGCAGTGCCATGATACTGGATGAGATCTGCCTGGAAACATTGAAGGTGCTGGACATTGTTGGGGTGTTCTGGTTAGCATGCCTTTTCATTATTGTATGGGGGCTGGGGAGTTTATCTGGATTAATTGTGCTGGTCCCCATATTCAGAAAGAGGGAGAGGGATGAATGTTTCAGTTGTAGAGGTATCGCATTCTTTAGGATTCCTGGAAAGGTCTGCATCAGGTTGCAGCAAAGGCAACTCCCTTGACTAGTGGAATCTCTGATTCAGGTAGCACAGTCTGGCTTTTGATGCTGTGGAAAAGTGGATTGACTCCTTGGTCTTGCACCAGTATTGGAGGAGTTACAGAAGTTTGCCAGTCCTGTCTCCGTGCATTTTGAAGACTTGACAAAGGCATATGACTAGGTACTCTGAAATGTGTTATGAGGGTACTACAAGACTATGGGGTTTCCAGGCTGCTACTATTTGCTACTCAGTCCTTATATGCAAACATTGAGGGCTGTGTATGCAGTCTTGCTCTAAGTTAAATACATACATTGTTAGGTTTTTGACTTCTCTAAATGATTTAATGGACAAGACTTCAAAGTGCAGATGAAGTGTAAAGAGTAGCCATTTGAGGGTAGTAAAGGTTGCAACTCTTTTGTTTGCAAGACATTATTGTCCTCTTAGCCTTGTGGTTCTGTGATCTCCAGTGCACAATGTGAAATGGATGGGCTGAGAACCAGTGCTCCAAATCAGAGGCTGTGGTTCATTTCTGAAAAAGAGTGGATTTTCCTCTGTAAGTTAGATGGGATTAGCCGCCTTAAGTGGACATGTTTAAGAACATAGGAGTGTTGCTCAGGATTAAGGGTAGAGGGTCTCTGGAGATGGATCAACAGATGAACTGAGTAACAAAATTACTGCTTGCATTGTACAAGAATGCAATGGTAAGACAATGCTTCTTCTGCTAAAACAACAGAGGAGTTGTAGAATGAAGCTATCAGTATCCTGGTTACTCTACATCCTTGTCCTTAACAGTGGTCACACGATTTGGGTAATGACCAAAAGAATGAAATCATCAGGGGGGTGGTAGGTTGGCATAATGGTTAAGGTGTTTACCTTACAGATGCAAGGTGCAGGGTTTGAGTCTCACATCTGGTAATTGTCTAGGCTTAAAATGGCCCACAAGGGCAGTTAGCCTAGTATTAACCTATGAATCTACGAACCTGACACAAGAGATACAAGCAGCAGAAATGTGTTTCCTCTGAAGATTTGCTGGTTTTACCCTGCATGGCAGAGTTAGGAGCTTGGCAATCCAGAATGGTTTCACTTGAGAATTTGGTACTGTGGAGTGGGAGCACCCAGGTAATGTGGTTTATGCAGTTAGTGGTGTTGAACCTGAGAACAGCTAGGTGAAGTGGTTTATGCACTTTGTAGCAGTGAACCTGACAGAAGCCAGGTGAGGTGGTTTATGCACTTAGTGGTGATGAACCTGAGAGCAGCCAGATGAGGTGGTTTATGCAGTTAGTGGTGATGAACCTAAGAGCAGCCAAGTGAGGTGGTTTATGAAATTAGTGGTGATGAACCTGAAAACAGCCAGGTGAGGTGGTTTATGCAGTTAGTGGTGATGAACCTGACAAGAGCCAGGTGAGGTGCTTAATGCAGTTAGTGATGATGAACCTGAGAGGGGCCAGGTAAGGTGGTTTATGCAGTTGGTGATGATGACCCTGGTTGCCTCCGATTGCAGAATTGCAGATGCATCAGACACAGCTCACTGGGAGGAGAATGTAAGGAAATTCTATGGCACAGTGGTGAAATTATATTTCTCAGCTGACATGTGAATACCCGAGTTGGACTCTGTTGTTGTGGATACAAAAATCTGGTTTGCCTTGCTCTTCTTGCTACCACTGCAACCCTTAAGAGAACCCTAACCAGAACAAGCAGTTTAGAAAATGAACAAAGCGGAGCCTTCGTGAGTACTAACAGAGGTTTACAAAGGAAGAAGAGCGAGTAAAAAGAGGCCTTCTTGAGGAAGAAGAAAACTTCAGTATGTCAGAGTCCCTTTATGTTTTGCTTCTCAGACCTTGACTACACATCATCACAGTCTAGCGATTTCCATCATGATACATTAAATTCACCAGAAACTTAGATGACATGAGACAGTTTTTATCTGGTCTCATACATATTATTATCCTTCAAAGAGATGCAAAAATTATGCATTTTTCAGAATCCAGATGGAGAACCTGTACTTTTACAGATTCTGTGATGTAATGAAAGCTACAAAAGCTAACAGTCCTAACCAGGACACACTCAGACCCAGCAACTGAAGTAGTGGATGGAGTCTAAAGATCTTAAGAAAAAAGAGGATCCTTATAATAATTTAAGGATAAATCCTTAAAGTATCTATCTACTGCATCTCAAAAATAAGAGAATTTTGGTTCCTTTAGACTTGTTGCCTTTTGAAAGGGATTTGAGAGATGTTAAAAGGTCTGTATTTCCCGTACACTGTCTTTAAGAGTTGTACATTTTTAATTAGTTAGTTAATCTGCTTTTGTTGCCCGGGTTAGCCCCACTAGGCTTGGGTCTGTTTTCATTGAAGACCTGAGCTGGTATTTATACTAGTAGTAGTAGTAGTTTTGCCAAGACAGAGAATGTTGTATTACACTTTTTGATAGGTGATGTGGAATGTTTTACATCCACTGGAACTACTAGTTGCTCAAGCAAAAGAAACCTTAAAATGTCATTCAAAAGAAATGACATCTCAGCAGTACAGATTCCTGCAGCTTTAAAATGAATCTAAGCTTCAACTGTAGAACTAGGACCCACAGACATCAGAGCTCCCCAACACTAAAGGCCATGCTACCTCTTGAGCTATTGACACTGCATTATTTAACTGCTATGGTTTCTTATCAGTGTTCTGAACTGGGACACATTCTGGAAATGTTGCAAAAAATGGCAGAAGCAGAGAAAAAATAAAAAGTGGGGCATGTGACTGCCACTGCTTGTAAAGGGAATGGGCAGCTCATACACCCTACAGTATACATATGACTCCGCAGATGCAGTATTAAGATCAGCTGTGAGAAGGCATGCATGATTAGAGACTGAAAACTAGCCAGAAGATAATTTGTGTTTGTTATATGCTTATTGTACTAAGGAGTTACTCTACAGTCATGATAGAATTATTGAGTTAGAGGAGAAGTCAGACAAGATCTTCAGTAAAGAAATGCACTAAACTCCTACTGCTTAGTGTCAAAGAAATTACCCCACTAACGAGACCATTTTACATAAACAGTCCTCTAATCATTAGTCTCAATCATAGACAAGATGGAGAGTAAAAATCATCTGCTGCTTCAAGCTTTGGAGAAAGAAATCCTAACTAAACCTCTGTCAGTAGTGTTAAACTGACTGTGTCACTAATCATATCCAAATTATATGCCCAGTTTATGAATTCAGATAACATATTAAAAGAAATTCACCGCAGAGGTGAATTTCTGTTTTATTTTATTTATACTTTGTTGACTGGGTTAGTCCCACTAGGCTAACGGCCTCTTTTCAGGGGGCACTGAAGGTGGTATACATACTAAGAGAAATTTGGCCTGGGAAAAGGAGAACTTCCCCTTCTGCTTTTGATAAGTGCCATATGATCTTTTATATCCACCTGAGCTACTGCCAACTAAGGCAGATGGAACCTCTGTTTAATGTCTCGTATGCAAACTGAAATCCATTTTCAGAACACATAACAAAAGTTTTGATCAGTGACCCAAACAGAATTCTTTGTAGGACAAAGAATGTCCATATTCAGCAATTAGTCAGTGATGGCTGTATGGCATTGCGTTTTTGTAAAACAAATCACCTGTCATACAGAACTGTTCAGCATCTAACACTGTCTGATTTGCCGGTTCTCTAATGAAATCCTAAGACTCACTTTGCAGAGTACCAAGATAATAAAAAAGAAAAAAAAAATCTAGGAACATCAGTTCTCTCCTTTAAACTTGTTTTTCAAGTGGTTTACCCAGAAGATTTAACATTTTTTCTGAGAGTTGCTATACAAAGAATAGACTGACTATGTCACTGACAACAATTGCTTCCTGTGGTGTGGTTTCATTTTTATTAATATATATCTTTATAACTTATTTCTCTTCAGATTTATGTGTTAAGTTTTTTTGTTAATGGGAATGCATATTCATGCGAGGTTTTATTTATGTCAACATTCACAACTACAAGTGGAGTGCACTAAAGTTTCCTTCAGCCAGTTTAGTATAAGACACTAATTGTCTATAGTTTTGTAGTCATTTATATGGGCACAGAACTAAAGTTGGACCTTGCTATTCCAAGGTTCTTACATAAGTACCTCACTATAACTGCATTCCTGTTGTAAGTCTGTTATGTAAGAACGATATTATTTAATGGGGTTTGACCAATTATTTCATAATGCTGTATGTGGACACGCAGCTGATCTGTGCTGACAGACTGCAGTGCTACATATTCTCAAAGGCAAGATCACATCAGATTTCAACAATTTAAGTTTTAGACCCATCAGTCTCTGAAGTGCTCTCTGTAAAATCTGGGCCAGGACCATAACAGAACTAATCCAGCATAGCACTGTTCATCTACTTTTCTTTGGATGTGGAACAGAATGGGTTTGTTAAGGGAAGATCTTTGTTCCTGAATCCTGTTGCAGTCTTGGAATAGTTGACAACAGCACTTGATGAAGAATCTGACAGTGCATGGTGCTTATCTTGACGTCCATAAGGTATTTGACAGTATTGTACAGGGAGTAACTCGTATCTTAAAAGCATGAAATGCCATTATAATTCATTAAGAAAAACTGCAGAAGCAAAAAGAGGCACAGAAATTCAAGATGTGAAGGGTTACCTGTTCATCCCACTGGGGGGGGGGGTGCTATTGATGCCCCACAGAGTTCTGTACTGGGGCCACCTCTGTTTGGACTATTCTTCTCAGAAAGAAAAGTAAGGAATGGACTTTGGATAATCAGATTTGATGAAATTTGCAAACTGGTTAACATAATTATTTCAGTAAAAGATACCTGAGGTCTCAAAGATGGTTCCAAGTACAGTAGTAATCCGTAATATCAGTCATTGTGAGATGTGGCAAAAAAGGTGTAAATTGTCTTATCATACAAACACCATCTTTATGAGACTTGGCAAAAAGGATGTAAATTGTCATATCATACAAACACCATCATTACAGATCTCGACACAGTAGTAGATAACATAAACTTTAATTAATGTGTATCTTCCAAGGTCCGAAAAGCATATTCCACAGGCCATCTGATTCTAAAGGAGACATATTAGTTACTTTACACACATCACTATACTGCACTACTTTATATACATATTAGTTACTTTATACACATCGCTATACTGCACTAATTTATACACATATTTTTACACACATCATAGCCTCGGTGGTGCAGCGGTAGCGTTGTTGCCTCACAGCAAGAGGTTCTCCAGTTCAATTCTCGGCTGAAGCACCCTCTGTGTGGAGTCTGCATGTCCTCCCTGCAGTCGAGTGGCGTTCAAAAGACATGCGTAGGGTGTGCCTTCATTGAAGGTTGGGCGTCGAGCTGGCACCTCGGCACCATAAAAAAATAAATAATCTACTGCCAATCATTACCGGACTGGAGTTCCGCTGTGGTGAACCCTAACCAGGAAAAGCCGAAAGAAGAAGAAGTAGTTACTTTACACACATCGCTATACTGCACTACATCTGATTCTAAAGGCCACATATTAGTTACTTTACACACATCACTATACTGCATGACTTTATACACATATTTGTTGCTTTACACACAGTGCTATACTGCACTACTTTATACACATATTAGTTACTTTACACCAGTGGCGGCTGGTGACTTCAAATCAAAGGGGGGCTGCAGGAGCCAGCTGAATGGGTGGGATCAATGGGGAAGGGGTGTGGCCAACCAGAAAGGGGAGGAGCTATGCTCAAAACCACAAAAACTAACTTTAATTAAATACACTCCCCTGGGTGGCATGGCAAACCATCATTATGAGAGTCCAATCAAGACAAAAATAAGTGTAGAAGAATAAAAATATTTCAATGCATTGGCTGCATGACAGCTTACTTAATATCTAGATGGAAACAAAAGGTTGTGAGGCATGGAAAAATAAATTACTTTTTAAATACATTACTGGAATGCTAGTGAAAATCAAGTACAAGCAAAACCAGAAGCACTCAACTCAAACCACTTCTCCTTGCACTGCAGTTCTAATTATAATTTATATTCAGCTTTATTAAAGTGCCAAGTAACATGCTGAAAGTAGAAATCTCTGTGATGCCCCCACTTGTAAAAATGTTTCTTATCCAAAAAAGACCTGCTTCCTGACAACTATCTACTTGTTTCATGGGGAAAACATGTAAGTAAAAAATGAAAAGCAAACAAGAAACAAGCTCAAGATACATTGCTTAAAGGATTACTGTACAGGTTATGGACCACACATGATTGGCATTCTGTTTAGTTTACGGGTAAAGTCTGTAGAGATGACTGGAAGTCTCCAACAAGTGTAATGAGCTTTTTAAAATAATGGAATCCTGTCCTTTAATACCCAAGGCTTATACATTATCTAGTCAAGTATTCTCTGCATGGCAACAACAGAAAGGCTTTCAATGTTGGCAATTCTTTAACAGTGATGCTTATTAAAGCTTACTTGCATCTTATGATCTCAGACAAGCTTACATTATGGGTCATTAAAGCATTGCTACTTAAACACAGAGCAACAGACACTTTGAGTAATAAGCATAAATCGACAGTACAAAAATATGACAGAAACCAGACCTTTCTGCAAAATCAAGGACAGATGAAAAGCCACTGTAGTACTTGTGTCTACCTTGGATGGGAGACACACTGCACATTTACACTGCATAACTACTCCTTGCCTTGCTTGGACACATCCAGAGTCAGTACATGGTGGAGTGGGGTGCAACAAGTATGTCACAATTTGAAATGTCTCTGGCTGACTGTGATGGCCCTGACACGTGTCATACCTCTCAACCTCAGAGCAAGAAATCTGGACAAAGCCATACACAGAAGTGGGACAAATGCCCACAAATAAGGACAATTTTTAAATATTGCTCTAATAAACTTAGAAAGATAATAGAATAGGTCTTGCATTAGTATGAATTTTCCGAAGGGTATAAAATCTGAAACTCAAATGTCTGCCATTATTTTCTAACTTCCGTCTTTAGTGATTTGTCACTAATTTGCCAAAAAACACAATTTTATGAAAAATGGACCAAATGTGATGCAAAAATATAAAATAGCCACACAATACAGCTGGGAACCTGTCAAAGAAGGGACACTTTAATATTAGTACTGCTAACTTGAGCAGCTGACAAAATAAAATAATCTACATGCATTTCAAGTAGTCTATAACTTTGATTATTACAGTGATTTCTTAATTGTAAACCCTCCATGTTTTCTTCCAAAATTGCTATTTTGCGGAGGGATTATTAGGGGGAAGAGCAACATTTTAAGCCAAAATCGGAGACAGTTGCAAGGTTGGCTATGCCTAATTCTATAAAGCAATTTATTTGCATGTACCTCTCAACCTGTTAATGCAGTAAATCTGAACAAGGCCAAATATACTGGGGGAACATATAAACAGTACTAAAAATTGCTCTTGTATAAATTGAGACAGTTGATAGAATAACAGTTCTTACTTTAGCATGCATTTTTCTGAAGGTTATGAAGTCTGAAACTCAGTGTATCATTATTTAGTGACTTAATTTCTAAATGATTTGCCAGAAAACTACAAATTTTATGAAGAACAAACCGAAAATAAGAAGCAAAAATCTATTCATTCTTTGAAAATCTGGACAGTTGGGAGGTATAGTTCAGCTGGGCCTGTCTGAGTTTGCTGCCCTTCCCCCCTGACAAAATCACGGTTGAAGAGCCTCTGCAGCCATTCCTATGAACCATTACTTGGCTATTTCACTCCATTTACCATAAACACTAATGTGCATACTGCTTTACTTGTATGATGAGTTGGACTTCATTTGAAAGTTTTATTTTGTATTTTACAGCACAAACACTAAGTCATCTACTAAACAAAGCAATGCAGTCTCACAATTAAAACTTAGCATTAAAACTTCTCTGCTCTTGAAACTCACATTCATTGAAACAGCATTGAAACCCACATTCAAAGAAAATACATTTTGCCAGTGGCAGATAAAGATTAATTTTGGGCTGTTTAAAAATCATAGGCCCCTTGCATATGAAACATACATGTGCTCTTTGATACACCTTCCTCATTGTACTAAATTATATTCCTTGTACAATATATTACAGTTGTTAGAGGGCGTTTTAAATTTGTTTTGAACATTTTTCCAGTAAACAATGAAACAAAATGCATGCACCCATAATGACAAAACTGCCCAGTTCAGAACATTTATCATAAAAGTCTACTCAGACTTCCGCAGTCCACCATTATCAGTAAATATGCACAATTCTACAGTCCACCATTATCAGTAAATATGCACAATTTTACAGTCCATTATCAGTAAATATGCACAATTCTACAGTCCATTATCAGTAAATATGCACTATCTCTGAAGAAGTAAAAGTCATCTAAATAATTCCACATTAAAGAAATCTGTAACTAATGAAGAGGTTGCTGCTAGCAAACACCTTTATATTTCATGGTTTCATCGAAAAATAAAGTACCTGTTGCCCCTCAGGAATAAATTGCCTATATTACATTAAAAAAATGATAAGCTAGTAATATTGCAAGAGGAAATGGATGGCAAACTGATAACAAACTCATAGTTAGTATCTTCACCAAGGAGAACATTCTCAGTACAGCAGCATCCACCCCTTGTGGGAGTAGAACCCACAGCCTTCTGCATCAAAGACAAGTACACAACTTGTTGTGCTATTAACAAGGCAAACCAACTTCACTTAAGCAGCACTAAACTTCTGTTCGCCTGCAGCTCTCAGCTCCTTGTAAAATCTACTCAATACTCAACTTTGCAGCACAGGAAAACTGGAAAAAGCCAAAATGTATTGGGGGGGGGTCAAAAGCCCAAAAACCAGGGACACAAACATTGCTTGTATAATCTTGGAAAGTTGCTAGAACCATACATTTTACTGCCAAGCTCCCTTTGCAAAACAGAGCAACATACCACTACGCCAAATCAGCTGCTTTGTAAAAGAGGAAGACTGAAACTTAAATGGCTATCATTTAGTGAATTCAGTTCTCACCATAGCTGTCAACCTCTTAGTACAAAACACCTGGACAAACCCAGTAATGAGGGAATACAGCCCTCAAACATTCAGTGAATTCAGTTCTTGCCATAGCTGTCAACCTTAGCACAAAAGACCTGGACAAAGCCAATAATGAGGGAATGCAGTCCCAAAAATAGGGACAAATTTCAAATATTCATCTTATAAACTTAGAAAATTGCTAGAATAAAAGGTTGTGTTACTATGTATTTTCTGAAGTCTGAAATTCAAATGCCTGTCAATTTTACTGCTGACAGAATAAAAACAATTTTCAGCAGAGACCCAGGGAGAAATCCTGCAGACACGTCTTTGTAAAATGACAGGGCACCAGAGCAAATCCACACAAACACAGGGAGGAGATGCAGACTCCACACAGAAGGCACCCCAGCCAAGAATCAAACCAGAAAACCTATAGCTGTGAGGCAACAATACTACCACTGTACCATCAAATATGCAAAGACTTAAACATTCAGAAACCTGAAGTCTGAAATTCAAATGCCTGTCAATTTTATTTAACATTTGTTAATCAGGACAGTCTGACTTGGAACAAAAAAAAATTCAGCAGAGGCCCAGGAAGAAATAATGCAGACATGTCTTTGTAACACGGGAGGACACAAAAGCAAACCCACACAAACACAGGGAGAAGATAAAGACCCCACAAAGAAGGCACCCCAGCCAAGAAGCAAACTTGAGAACTTGCAGCTGTGAGGCAACAGTGCTACAACTGCCCCATCAAATATCAAGCATTACAACATTTACAAACCACAGATATTATGAGGAACAGATCAGATCAAACATGAGGCAAAAATCAGCAGTTTTTGTTTCACAAATGGTGGTGGGTAGGGAATTAAGGTCTTTAAAACCTGCATATAAGGTACAGGATTCAAGCCTGAGGTATTCCCTACCACACACACCATCACCTGTAGTAGCAAACCACAAAAACTAAATATACTGCATTGGGTGCCAAACAGTTGTCATGAGAGTCCATTCAAGACAAAAATGAAGTGTAGAAGATTAAAAATATTTCAATGCATTGGCTGCATGACAGCTTAATATCTAGATGGAAACAAAAAAGGTTTTGAGGCATGAAGAAATAAATTACTTTTTTTAAATACATTAATGGAATGCCAGTCAAAATCAAGTATAAGAAAAACAAGCAGCACTCAACTCAAACCACTTCTTGCACTGCAGTTCTAATTATAATTTATATTCAGCTTTATTAAAGTAACACGCTGAAAGTAGAAATCTCTGATGCCCCCACTTGTAAAAATGTTCCTTATCCAAAAAAGGACCTGCTGCCTAACAACTACTTGTTTCATGGGGAAAACATGATCAAAGTAAAAAATGAAAAGCAAACAAGAAATAAGCTCAAGATACATTGCTTAAAAGGATTACTGTACAGGTTATAGACCACACGATTGGCATTCGGTTTATGGTTAAAGCCTGCAGAGATGACTGTAAGTCTCCAAGTGTAATGAGACTCTTAAAATAATGTAATTCTGTCCTTTATTACAAATACTGGCATATGCATTTCAATACCCAAGGCTTATACATTATCTAGTTAAGTATTCTCTACATGGCAACAGAAAGGCTTTCAATGTTGGCAATTCTTTAACAGTATGCTTATTAAAGCTTACTTGCATCTTGCAATCTCAGCCAAGCTTACCTGATGGTCATTAAAGTATTGCTACTTAAACACAGAGCAACATGCACTTTGATTAATAAGCATAAATCAACAGTACAAAAAATATGACAGAAACCAGACCATTCTGCAAAAATCAAGGACAGATGAAAAGCCACTCTAGTAATTGTGTCTACCTTGGATGGGTGGGATTCTCTGCACATTTACACTGCATAACTACTCCTTGCCTTGCTTCGACACATCCAGAGTCACTACATGGGGGAGTGGGGTGTAACAAGTATGTCACAGTTTGAAATGTCTCTGGCTGACTTGTGATGGCCCTGACACATTTGTCATACCTCTCAACCTCAGAGCAAGAAATCTGGACAAAGCCATACAAAGAAATGGGACAAAGGCCCAAAAATAAGGACAATTTTTAAAATATCGCTCTTATAACCTTAGAAAGCTAATAGAGGTCTTGCATTAGTATGAATTTTCTGAATGGTATGAAATCTGAAACCCAAATGTCTGTCATTATTTTCTAACTTCAGTCTTTAATTATTTGTCACTAATTTGCCAAAAAAACACAATTTTATGAAAAATGGACCAAAAAATGTGATGTAAAATATAAAATAGCAACACAATACAGCTGGGAACCTGTCAAAGAAGGGACACTTTAATATTAGTACTGCTAACTTGAGCAGCTGACAAAATAAAATAATCTACATGCATTTCTGAAATAAAAGTAATCTGATTATTACAGTTATTTCTTAATTATAAACCCTCCATGTTTTCTTCCAAAATTGCTATTTTGAGGAGGGATCATTAGGGGAAGAGCAACATTTTGAGTCAAAATCAGGGACAGTTCAGAGGTTTGGCTATGCCTAATTCTATAAAGCAATTTATTTGCATGTACCTCTCAACCTGTTAATGCAATAAATCTGGACAAGGCCAGATATATTGGGGAAACATATAAACAGTACTAAAACTTGCTCTTGTATAAACGGGGACATAAATCTGGACAAGGCCAAATATATTGGGGGAACATATAAACAGTACTAAAAAATGCTCTTCTATAAACTGGGACAGTTGATAGAACAGGTCTTACTTTAGCATGCATTTTTCTGAAGGCTATGAAGTCTGAAACTAGGTGTGTCATTATTTAGTGACTTAATTCCTAAATGATTTGCCAGAAAACCACAAATTTTTATGAGGAACAAATCAAAAATAAGAAGCAAAACATCTATTCATTCTTTGAAAATCTGGACAGTTGGGAGGTATGGTTCAGCTGGGGCTGTCTAAGTTTGCTGCCCTTCCCCCTCACAAAACCCTGGTCGAATGGAGCCTCCCTATTTGCTATTTCACTCCATTTACCATAAACACTAATGTGCATACTGATTTACTTCTATGATGATTTGAACTTCATTTGAAAGTTTTATTTTTGCATTTTACAGCACAAACACTTAAGACATAACAAACTTGGCATTAAACCTTCTCTGCCCTTGAAACTCACATTCACTGAAACAACATTAAAATCCACATTCAAAGAAAATACATTTTACTCGTGGCAGATACAAATTAATTCTGGGCTGTTTTCAAATCATAGGCCCCTTGCATATGAAACATACATGTGCTCTTTGATACACCTTCCTATTGCTTTGAACATTTTTCCAGTAAACAATGAAACAAAACTGTCCAATTCAGAACATTTCAATCATAAAAGACTACTCAAACTTCTACAGTCCACTATTATCAGTAAATATGCACAATTCTACAGTCCACCATTATCAGTAAATATGCACAATCTCTGAAGTAGTAAAAAAGTCATCTAAATAATTCCACGTTAAATAAATCTGTAATGAAGAGGTTGGTGCTAGCAATCACCTTTACATTTCATGGTTTCATCGAACAATAAAGTGTCTGATGCCCCTGTGGAATAAATTGCCTAAATTACATTAAAAATAAGCTAGTAATATTGCAATAGGAAATGGATGGCAAACTGATAACAGGCTCATAATTAGTATCTTAACTTTCAGCATTCACCCCTTATGGGAGTAGAACCAACAACCTTCTGCATCAAAAGCAAGCACACAGCCTGTTGTGCTATTAGCACTAAACTTCTCTTCCCCTGCAGCTCTCAGCTCCTTGTAAAATCTGCTCAATACTCAACTGCATCTCAACTTCGCAGCACAAGAAGTCTGGAAAAAGCAAAATTTATTGGGGTGGGTCAAAGTGCAAAAACCAGGGACACATTAAACATAGCTTGTATAATCTTGGAAAGCTGCTAGAATAAAATGCTGTGTTACCACGGTACCACCATACATTTTACTGCCAAAGTCCCTGTGCAAAAAGAGTCAGAACATACCACTATGCCAAATCACCTGCTTTGTGAAAGAAAAATGCTGTGTTACCATCGTACATTTTACAGACAAGGTCCCTGTGCAAAACAGTCAAGAGCAACATACCACTACGCCAAATCAGCTGTTTTGTGAACGAGAGGAAGACTGAAACTTAAATGGCTATCATTTAATTAATTCAGTTCTCACCATAGCTGTCAACCCCTTAGCACAAAACACCTGGACAAACCCAGTAATGAGGGAATACAGCCCTCAAACATATTCAGTGAATTCAGTTCTTGCCATAGCTGTCAACCTTAGCACAAAAAACCTGGACAAAGCCACTAACAGGGTATTACAGTCCCAAAAATAAGGAAAATGTCAAATAGTCATCTTATAAACATAAAAATTGCTATAATAAAAGGTTGTGTTACTATATATTTATTGCTAGAATAAAAAGTTGTTTTACTATGTATTTTCTGAAGACTATGAAGTCTGAAATTCAAATGCTCAATTTTACTTCTGATGGAACAAAAACAATTTTCAGCAGAGGCCCAGGGAGAAATACTGTAGACACGTCTTTGTAAAATGGCAGGATACCAGAGCAAATCCACACAAACACAGAGATAAGATGGAGACTCCACAAAGAAGGCACCACAGCCAAGAATCCAACCACAAATCCTGTAGCTATGAGGCAACAATACTGCCACTGCATCGTCAAATATGTAAGAAATTAAACATTCAGAAACCTGAAATCTGAAATTCAAATGCCTGTCAATTTTATTTAACATTTGTTAATCAGGACAGTCTGACTTGGAACAAAAAAAAACAATTTTCAGCAGAGGCCCAGGAAAAAATAATGCAGACATGTCTTCGTAACATGGGAGGACACAAAAGCAAACCCACACAAACACAGGGAGAAGATACAGACCCCACAAAGAAGGAACCCCAGCCAAGAATCAAACCTGAGAACCTGCAGCTGTGAGGCAACAATGCTACTACTACACCATCAAATATCAAGCATTGCAACATTTACAAACCACAGATATTATGAGGAACAGATCAGATCAAATATGAGGCAAAAATCTGCAATTTTTTTACAAATGGTGGTGGGTAGGGAACTCAAGTCTTTAACACCTGCATACAGGGTACAGGGTTCAAGCCTGAGGTATTCCCTACCACACCACCATGAGCACCTGGGGCATTTTCACACACACACACACACACACACACACACACACACACACACACACACACACACACACACACACCAGTCCATTCAAATAGGCTTCCCTACCATTCTAAACAATAAACACACACCAGTCCATAGGCTTCCCTACCATTCTAAACAATAAACACACACCAGTCCATTCAAATAGGCTTTTCTACCATTCTAAACAATAAACACACACCAGTCCATAGGCTTCCCTACCATTCTAAGCAATAAACACACACCAGTCCATTCAAATAGGCTTCCCTACCATTCTAAACAATAATTAACACACTTACCTGTCCTTGCTGCCCATTCTCCATAACGTAATCCAAATGCCCGCGCAATAATCCACAGCCCCACGAGATTCCCGCGATCCAAACCCTAATCCACAGTCCCGACGAGAGAGACTGACTGCTGCTGTTGCAGTCCGGCCCCGACGCGTTTTCCCAGCGAGTCTGTGCACTTTAAAAGTGCACAGACGTCTCCTATGTTTCCCTACCTGGACTGCCGGACTGCCTGGAGCATGCGCAGTAGACTCGCAGTAGTCTGGACTACTGCGCATGCGAAGTCCGCGAATTTAAAAAAAATTTTTTTTTCTTTCTTTTTTTTTTGTTGAGGGGGCTGCAGTCCGGCAGTCCAATAGCACGGGCCACCCCTGCTTTACACACATTGCTATACTGCACTACATCTGATTCTAAAGCCCACATATTAGTTACCTTACACACATCACTATACTGCACTACTTTATACACATATTAGTTACTTTACACACTTCACTATACTGCACTACTTTATACAAATATTAGTTACTTTACACACTTCGCTATACTGCACAACTTTATACACATATTAGTTACTTTACACACATCGCTATACTGCACTACTTTATATACATATTAGTTACTTTACACTCATCGCTGTACTGCACTACTTTATACACATATTAGTTACTTTATACACATTGCTATACTGCACTACTTTATACACATATTAGTTACTTTGCACACATCACTGTACTGCACTACATCTGATTCTAAAGGACACATTAGTTACTTTACACACACATCACTATACTGCACTACTTTATACACATATTAGTTACTTTATACACATCACTATACTATACTGCACTACAGTATAAACATATTAGTTATATTGCACATATCACGGTACTGCGCTACATCTGATTCTAAAGGCCACATATTACTTACTTTACACACATCACTATACTGCACTACTTTATACACATTAGATACTTTACACACATCGCTATACTGCACTACTTTATACACATATTAGTTACTTTACACACACCGCTATGCTGCAGTACTTTATACACATATTAGTTACTTTACACACATTGCTATACTGCACTACTTTATAGACATATTAGTTACTTTACACACATCACTATGCTGCACTACTTTATACACAGTTACTTTACACACATTTCTATATCTATACTGCAATACTTTATACACATATTAGTTAATTTACACCCATCGCTATACTGCACTACATCTGATTCTAAAGGCCACATATTAGTTACTTTACACACATCACTATACTGCACTACTTTATACACATATTAGTTACTTTACACACATCACTATACTGCACTACTTTATACACATATTAGTTACTTTACACACATCTCTATATTGCACTACTTTATGCACATATTAATTACTTTACACACATCTCTGTACTGCAATACTTTATACACATATTAGTTACTTTACACACATTTCTATACTGCACTACATCTGATTCTAAAGGCCACATCTTAGTTACTTTACACACATCACTATACTGCACTACTTTATATGCATATTAGTTACTTTACACACATCACTATACTGCACTACTTTATAGAAATATTAGTTACTTTTACACACATCTCTATACTGCACTACTTTATACACATATTAGTTACTTTACACACATCGCTATACTGCACTACATCTGATTCTAAAGGCCACATATTAGTTACCTTATGCACATCACTATACTGCACTACTTTATGCACATATTAATTACTTTACACACATCGCTATACTGCACTAATTTATACACATATTAGTTACTTTACACACATTGCTATACTGCACTACTTTATACACATATAAGTTACTTTACACACATCGCTATACTGCACTACATCTGATTCTAAAGGACACATATTAGTTACTTTACACACATCGCTATACTGCACTACATCTGATTCTAAAGGACACATATTAGTTACTTTACACACGTCACTATACTGCACTACTTTATACACATAGCTACTTTACATACATCGCTATACTGCACAACATTTGATTCTAAAGGACACATATTAGTTACTGTACACACACATCACTATACTGCACTACTTTACACACATCACGATACTGCACTACATCTGATTCCAAAGGCCACATATTAGTTACTTTACACACATCACTATACTGCACTACTTTATAGACATATTAGTTCCTTTACACACATCTCTATACTGCACTACTTTATACACATATTAGTTACTTTACACACACATCACTATACTGCACTACTTTATACACATATTAGTTACATTACACACATCACTATACTGCACTACTTTATACACATATTAGTTACTTTACACACATCGCTATACTGCACTACTTTATACACATATTAGTTACTGTACACACATCACTATACTGCACTACTTTATACACATATTAGTTACTTTTTAAACACATCGCTATACTGCACTACTTTATACACATATTAGTTACTTTACACACATCACTATACTGCACTACTTTATACACATATTAGTTACTTTACACACATCACTATTCTGCACTACATGTGATTCTAAAGAACACATATTAGTTACTTTGCACACATCACTATACTGCACTACATCTGATTCTAAAGGCCATATATTAGTTACTTTACATGCATCACTATACTGCACTACTTTATACACATATTAGTTACTTTACACACATCAGTATACTGCACTACTTTATACACATATTAGTTACCTTACACACATCACTATACTGCACTAAGTTATACACATATTAGTTACTTTACACACATTGCTATACTGCACTACTTTATACACATATTAGTTACTTTACACACATCACTATACTGCACTACATCTGATTCTAAAGGACACATATTAGTTACTTTACACACATCACTATACTGCACTACATTTGATTCTAAAGAACACATATTAGTTACTTTACACACACATCACTATACTGCACTACTTTATACACATATTAGTTACTTTACACACATCGCTATACTGCACTACTTTATACACATATTAGTTACTTTACACACATTGCTATACTGCACTACTTTATACAAATTAGTTACTTTACCCACATCGCTATACTGGACTACGTTATACACATACTATTTACTTTACACACATCACTATACTGCAATACTTTATACAAATATTAGTTACTTTTCATACATCGCTATACTGCACCACTTTATGTACATATTAATTACTTTACACACATTGCTATGCTGCACTACTTTATGCACATATTAGATACTTTACACACATCGCTATATTGCACAACTTTATTCACCGTTACTTTGCACACATCACTATACTGCACTACTTTATACAAATATTCGTTACTTCACACACATCGCTATACTGCAGTACTTTATACACATATTAGTTACTTTACACATATTGCTATAATGCACTACTTTATACACATATTAGTTAGTTTACACACACCGCTATACTGCACTACTTTATGCACATATTAGTTACTTTACACACATCGCTATACTGTACTACTTTATGCACATACTAGTTACTTTACGCACATTGCTATACTGTACTACTTTATACACATATTAGTTACTTTAGACATATCACTATACTGCACTACTTTATATCTCACTAATCCACCCATTAGTTAATGCGTGCTACATTATGCAGCTGTAGAACTAGCTATCTAAAATAACTTGTAAAGTTACAGTTTCTTAGAAAACTATTAGCATTGCAAATCAGAAAAGCACGGGGAATTGTCATTCTATCCTATTCCTTATAGGTTATTTAGTGGTGACCATTTTCTGGTGTGTAATATAATGCTTCATAAGCCTCTATATCAAAGTCTGTGCTTGGAACATAAACACATACATCTGAAGGACAGAGCCGGATCATGGCCTAATGCAATCCTAGATAGTGTAACGGACTGCTGTCCATCCCACTCCTACTGTCGTAGCCATACCAATATCCTATTACTTGGCCGCCTCTCCTCAGTTACATAAAACACTGTTCAAACCTGTCAGAATGCAAGCTATTTTTTTTTACTTGTACGATGAGCACTGAGATTTGGCTTTAATTTAAAATGTATTTTAAATTTTACAGCAAAAACATTGATGGTCAGTTCCTAAACTAAACAAAATAGTTTCACACTAAATGAGCAACAGTAAGCAGTTCTTGCCTTGAAATTCACATTTATTGAAAATGCATCTGAGAATCTTTTAAACTACAAGACATGCTGGGACTCGTAGTCAAACAACATTTAGTGAATTAAGTTGCATCTGTTTGAAGTGTGCAGGAATTCAATAGACAAATGTGCAACTCATTTGCTAACAGCTTGGGACAATGCAACCCTTTTCATGGCAGCCTAGGAGAACTGTTTGGTGAGGTTACTTGGTCAGAGTCACACAGTGGACAGTTGAAGGCTGAGGGAATCAAACTCTGCCCTACAGATGGAGCTCATAGCCTTATTCATCTGCACTAAGTACCAGATTATTGTAGCCCAACACAGAGCATTCACACCCATGTCCTTGCAAAAGAGGTTACTTAAAATTTATTACAGTTAAAATGTTAAAATTAAACTTGTAGACTCCATGCTGTCAGTTTATTCACAGTCAAATAATAACAACTTAAGTCAAATCAGAGACAAGGACCCAAAAAACTCAGGAGCAGATTTTGAATGTTTCTCTTATATGTTTAGAAAGTTGCTAGAATAAAATGATTTCTTTTAGTAAGCATTTTCTAAAGGATACAAAGTCCGAAACTCATGTTTGCCATTATTTAATGACTGCAATCCATAATAATTTGTCAGAAGTTCACAAATTTTTACAAACAACTGGTAAAATGCCTCTCAACTTCTTTGTTCAAGAATTCCAGGCTAAGCCAAATTTTAAATACCATTTTATTTTACTGTCCCTTTTAAGGAGTGACCCAGCAGCACTGTCTGAGTGACTTACTAAAAGACAGAGGGTAGGCAAATGTAGGTCGAAGGATTCAAGCTTTGTACCTTTGACTACAGGAAGCGGTTTCATAGATTCATAAATTTATATATTGTTACTAGGATAACAACCCGGGGGGGGGGGGCTTTCTAAGCCTAGCCAAGATTTCCCTAAAGAATAATGATGTCCTGTATCCAAATAGGACACTGAAAACCAGGCATTTATAAGTACCTCTGTCCATAAGGGACATTGAGGGCCAGGCATTTATAAGTACCTCTGTCCATAAGGGACATTGAGGGCCAGGCATTTATAAGTACCTCTGTCCATAAGGGACATTGAGGGCCAGGCATTTATAAGTACCTCTGTCCATAAGGGACATTGAGGGCCAGGTATTTATAAGCTACCTCTGTCCATAAGGGACATTGAGGGCCAGGTATTTATAAGCTTCCTCTGTCCATAAGGGACATTGAGGGCCAGGCATTTATAAGCTCCCTCTGTCCATAAGGGACATGAGTGCCAGGCCTGGTGTAAATTTCCTATTCCACTGGTCTAGGTTGTGCTTAAACTGGGTAATAGATGAATTCAGCTTCACATGGATGGGAAGCCTGTTCCATAGGAGGGGCAGTCTCTGGAACACATATCTATGTCTCCAGCATGTTCTGTTTAAGACACAGACAATATTCAGGTCCCTAGACCTTGTATTTCTGCAGTTTGTTAATAGCTCAGAGCCTGAAGTGCCAGGCAACTCTGATTAACTTAAAATACTTTTTCTGAACAACACCTGTGAAACTCTAATGACTAGCTTTATTGACTGACCATCATCCTTGGTGATCTTTCAGAAAATGAGCACATTAATGAAGGCCTGGCAGTTAGCATAGCAGATTAGGGCTTTAAGCAGTCAATGAGCTGCCCCTTGTTTGAGTCTTTCTAGTTCCATATAAGTAAGTCATTTAACCAGACAATGAATAAAACATAGGTATTTTCTCAGTAAAAATAACTATAACACTGTAATCACTGGTATTAATAACTAAGGGTAATCCCCAGATTACCTGAATATTCAGGTATCTGTAAATCATCATCTCATTAACGCTGGAGAGTAGTTATCATTCTTGGAGGGGACTTGAAGGGAAACACACACACCCCATTCTACAACATGACTTCTGGAAAATAAAATGACATGTTCCCCTGTATACTGTAAACTAAGTCCCATAAGTTCATTTGCACCTGGCAAAATCTCTATATCTGCCCTGTGAATCCAGTGAAAGATCCACTCATGCTCTGGGGAAACAAAATCTGCTGTTTCCACTACAAGTGAATCCCTGATGCTGCAAAACAAAATCCTGTTCAGGGAAAGTCCACTGAAACCAATTCTCACCTGAACTCCTCCTGTGCTCTGTAAAACTAAACAAATCTTTCACGCGGCAGCAGACATGCTGACGTTTTCTGAGCTGATGCTGTTGAAATAAATATACTGTGTACAAAAATCTCCCTTATGTGCTTCTGGGTTGATGCTGAAAGATACAACCTTAAACAGAACAAAGTCAAAACTCATGTAAATGAGCTCAAAGAACAAAACTAAATCCAAACACAAGCAAAAACGTTTGAGCTCAGCGCTGGTATAGTAAAATCATTTAATAAAACAAGCAAAGCTGTTGGGTTATTCACCCTTTTTCAGTGCATAAAACCATACATTAAGAGCAGCAATTAATTTAAAAAGATAAGCAGATGCTTTTCTGCCTGAACCTTGCACCAGTATTGCAGCATTTCTGCTGCTGGATATCTAATATGCAGAGAGAACTAAATATTACGACCTCTAAATCAAGAGGTCATCATTCAGTGAACGACATGCTTGTTCATATTAATCCTCTACTTTCTAGACTAGAAAGATAGCCTATATCTGAAGGCAGTGATACTGGAATTATTGATGGTGACTTTATGAATCAACTTCAGTAACTGGAGAAGAAAGTTAAATCACATAAGCATTTGGAGTGGCAGAGATTGAGCTTTAATGTTTATCTTGAATTGGGCTTTGAAGATGACTATGTACATGAGTACTTATCCTGCTTTACTGAAGAAATGGCAGGAATTGAATTTTAAAATGGGAGCAGATTGCATGGCCTTAATGAACCAATTCTTCACAGATACTGAGACTGAGGTGTAAACCCAAATAACTGACATGGAAGGAAAAATATCAGATATGCCTTGTTTTGGACAGAAACTTGAATTATACAACAGAATGTTGGAAATGCTCAACATTTTTGAGCATTGTCCATAGGAGATTAAGAAGTGCAAATTACTTTGGGACTTAAATGACTTAAAAAAAAGTAACATCTTTTCATGACCAAAAAATCATCAGAGAAATACTAACATTTTGAGCAATAGGGCGTGTATGAGTTAGATGAGATTTCAACACCTTTACTCTCATCCAGTGTGGTTAATAATACTGTTCGTATACACCAATCTACTACTACATAAGGAATGCAATCTAGTTTAAATAAACCTAGTACATCTATGAATCAGAATGGGATAACGCCCCCAGTTGATCAATGAAATAATGAGTTATCTCCAGCCAATGAGGATTTGGCATGGTTGTCTAAGTGTCAAATTAAACTTACCAGAGAGAGTCGAACCATCCAATCGGAGTTTGTCGATAGGGAGAACCAGAAACAGAAGAAGAAGAGGAAGAAGAGGAGACCTGCAAATGAGAAGCCAGTCGAACATAATGAGCTAAATGAAGAGACAACAGTAGTTAATCTTTCTTCTTTGACTTTAACTTCTACTGATACTTTGTTATTAATTATCCAAACTACTTCAGTTTATTCCTACCACTAATGACTCTGTGGCAGACACAATAATGGACCTTAGATTATTTACCAGGAATTTAGAACTGAAAGTATTATTTAACAATGCTGACCAACAACCTGAGGTATGTGAGTGTTCCAGTACTTTTGTACCTGTAGGGACACCTGTGATTGCAGCTTTCCATACTGTTTGTGAGAAGCACATTAGATCAGTATATGACCAAACACAAAGGAAGAAGGTTTGCAATTTAAGTATCTCTGAGCATGAATCGGTGATAGCATTGCAGAATAACACAAATATAGTAATTAAGCAAGTTGATAAAGGTGGCACAGTTGTGATTATGAATACAAAAGATTATCTTGATAGTATGCATGATTTTTTAAATGATGAAAAGCTATTTACCATTATAGATAACCATAGGCTGAACGAAATGATTTTTGAGTGAATAGTTATACATATGATCTATAGATTCAGGAAGATATCACGTGTGAAATATATCTTTATTTTATTGTACCCCATCCAATAACCCCAATACTATATGGTTTGCCCAAAATTCATAAAAACAACCCCCCCCCATGAGACAGATTGTCTCTGGTAGGGGGTGGATAACAGAACCAATTTCAATATATTTGCATAGTATTTTAAGTCCCTATTGTAACTAGATTAAAGCAATATATAGGACACTGGTGACTTTTTAAGAAAACTGTTTATTTGGTATGACCAAAATTATGTTTGTGACTGTATTTTAGTGACTTTGGACATCGACTCATTATTCGCAGTCATACCAAATTTGTTTGGTATTGAAGCTGTTAAGGAGTTTTTGAATGAGAATAGTAACTGCCATACGAATTATATCCTTGAATTTCTGAGTCCCTTATTTTCTTTGCCAGTGGTTCTAGATATAATACAAATAACAAATGGGGAAAGAGGACACACCCCTGCCTGGTTCCTCTTCTCAAATGGAAATTATCAGAGAGGAACCTACCCACTTTAATTTTTGCCTCCGATCCCTGATGTATCCTGCTAATTAACCTTATAATTTTATCAGGGAATGCAAATGCTTCCATTGCCCTGCTCATAAACTTCCAGCTTACTCTGTCAAATGCTTTCTTTGCAAGACCCACCAACATAGTGGTATTTTCTTATGTTCTGCCTCCCTCTGCATCATCAGTGCTCTGTTAATGTTGTCAAATGTTTGCCTCCCCTCCATAAAACCACACTGATCCATATCTATCACGTTTGGTGTCGCCTTTGCCATTCTTCTCCCCGTTATAGATATAAACACTTTATAATAGTGGCTTAGGATTGAAATGGCCTGTATGAAGCTGGATCTGATAGGTCTTTACCATCTTTAGGTATTACTGCCGCCACCACTTTCTTCCAGGATATTGGTGCTCTTAAAATACTGTTAAACAAAACCTTCTAGATCTTTATCATTTTTCCCTCCTAGCTTCCAAACTTACACAGGAATACCATCTATTCCTGGGGACTTTCCTGTAGATTGGTTATACATCACCATTTTTATCTCATCTCCTCCTATCCTGTTAGTAATTGAGCCTCATCTACCGCTAACCTTGGCATATTTAATTCTACCCTAAACATTTCCATTTCCACTTTTTCCTGATTTTCATAATTCTCTGCTTTGTACAGACTTTCATAACATTTCCAAAATGTTTTTAGTACCTCTACAGGATCTCTTATCTTTCTTGTTATAGGCTCCCTAACCTTGGCGACAACTCTTTCTATATTTTGTTGCTTGAGTTGTTATGCTAAAAGTTTTTATGCTCTGGAGTTATTATCAAAAAACAGTTGCTTAGCAGCAGTCTTTCTAAACTCATGCATATTATCAAGGTAATCCTTTATTTTCTGCTTAGCACTCTGCAGTTACGCCTCTTCTTGTTCTGTGAGATTCCCCATATTCTGCAATATTTTAACATTTGTCAGTCCCTGTAAATAATTCTTGTTACTTCTTAAACACGTCTTTCTTTTACTTCTAACCTATTTTAAACTCCACTTTAATTTTATCCCATTCTCTAACTATATTTTCAGAGGAATTTTCTTTCTTCTCTAATAACTTCCAAATAATTTTCACTACCCATTCCTTAAATTCTTCTCTTTTCAGCATCTAGTTGGGAAAGTACCAGCGTCTCATTTATTTCATTATCCTGTGTTTTTATTTTATTTTTATTATTGGCTCGTGACCTGAAATAGTTTTTAGATGCATATCAGAACTTTCATTTAAATGCACATGTTCGGTAAAATGTAAGTTCTGTCTAGCCTAGCCCAGTTTTTGTATCTTGGTGAATAATATGTAAATTCACTCCGAACTGCTGCTAGTGAACTCACATCTTCCATGCCAAATATTTTCATAAATTTCTTCAAAAATCTACCCTCCTTTGTTATATTTTTCCTTCTGGGCCCTCCAGAAACACATTCACTGTTGCAAGTCAAATTCCAGTCCCCACCTGTAAGTCATATTCCCTGCTGAAAGCTGATTATTTATCCCAAACTCTTCTTAAGCTCCATTGTGTAGCAGTTTTAGGTGGAATATAAATACATCTCAATGCAGTCGTCCTCCCTTGCCAGTAGCCCCTCAGTACTACAAATCTACCGTTATTATCCTTCTTATCCTGTTTTGTCACTACTCAAGCTCTTCTTGCAATTAATATAAGTGCTCCTCTTTTCCGTTGTCCCAGGTATTCTCTGACTGCGACCATCTTCATGTTTCTCATTTATTCCTACTTTTTTTTCTTATTGTCCCCCCCTTCTTGCATTCAACAATTAACACCTCTTATCCCCCATCCTACTTTAACTTTGGCAAGATTTCATGTAAAACTGTAATGTCAACACTGTGTTATTTCACATTATAACAATTCTAACAGGAATATGCACCAATGGCTTTTTCTTATTTTAATTTACTTATTTATGCGTGTGTACGTGTGTAATTTTACCTTTTGCTTTCCTGACTGCATGTTCACTGCAATCGTAGATTTTTTTTATCATATTATATAATACTATCATTCTTCGATAGTATTACATAAATGTAAATGCATTGTCTTCATATTATATTGTTATTCATGGAGCTTTTCTTCCTGGGACTCTATTGAAAATGGGATCTTCTTGGACCAGTGGACTATCCTGGTTAACAAACTGTAAAATAAATAAATAAATATTCCACTGAATAACCGTCCTGAAAACCTTTCTTTATCAAATTCATATGTTCAGTTCTTTCTAAATGTGTCTCCTGTAGCATAAGTATTCTCACTCTGCATTTTTAATACAGTTCTCTATGCTTCCTTTTTGTATATATTTGTAAGACCATTCACATTTAAAGGTAATATATTTTATTTTATTTATTTATTTTACATTTGTTGACCGGGATAGTCCAACTGGATTAATGTCCATTTTCAGTGGAGGTCCGGGGAGCAAAGCTCCAAGGTAGACAGATAAGTAATTACAAAGAAGGCATATTACCAAAGTAGACAGATAAGTAATAACAAAGAAGGCATATTACCAAGGTAAACAGGTAAATAATAACAAAGAAGGCATAATACTAAGGTAAACAGATAAGTAATAACAAATAAGGCATATTACCAAGGTAATAAAAATAAAATAAAACAAGCTGGCCATGGCTGTGTAAACTTCCAAGTTCCAGGTTCCAAGAAAATAGACCTTTAATGAAAAAACAAGAGTAAGCGCTTTCGCGATTCAACAACTAATTGCTTCTTCAGACTCAACTTGCTTTATTCTATTTTTGTTACTGCTTTGAGGTGTAAACCAAGTGTTTATCCAGTCTTTGCATCTTTTTCCTTTTATATTACCAAGGTAGACAGATAAGTAATAACAAAGAAGGCATAATAGCAAGGTAGACATATAAGTAATAACAAAGAAGGCATATTACCAAGGTAGACATATAAGTAATAACAAAGAAGGCATATTACCAAGGTAGACAGATAAGTAATAACAAAGAAGGCATAATACCAAGATAAAAAGATAAGTAATAACAAAGAAGGCATATTACCAAGGTAAACATACAGGTAATAACAAAGAAGGCATATTACCAAGGTAGACAGGTAAGTAATAACAAAGAAGGCATGTTACCAAGGTATACAGTTAAGTAATAACAAAGAAGGCATATTACCAAGGTAGACAGATAAGTAATAACAAAGAAGGCATATTACCAAGGTAGACAGGTAAGTAATAACAAAGAAGGCATGTTACCAAGGTAGACAGATAAGTAATAACAAAGAAGGCATATTACCAAGGTACACAGATAAGTAATAACAAAGAAGGCATGTTACCAAGGTAGACAGATAAGTAATAACAAAGAAGGCATATTACCAAGGTAGACAGATAAGTAATAACAAAGAAGGCATATTACCAAGGTAGACAGATAAGTAATAACAAAGAAGGAATATTACCAAGGTAGACAGATAAGTAATAACAAAGAAGGCATATTACCAAGGTAGACAGATAAGTAATAACAAAGAAGGCATATTACCAAGGTAGACAGATAAGTAATAACAAAGAAGGCATATTACCAAGGTAGACAGATAAGTAATAACAAAGAAGGCATATTACCAAGGTAGACAGATAAGTAATAACAAAGAAGGCATATTACCAAGGTAGACAGATAAGTAATAACAAAGAAGGCATATTACCAAGGTAGACAGATAAGTAATAACAAAGAAGGCATATTACCAAGGTAGACAGATAAGTAATAACAAAGAAGGCATATTACCAAGGTAGACAGATAAGTAATAACAAAGAAGGCATATTACCAAGGTAGACAGATAAGTAATAACAAAGAAGGCATATTACCAGGTTAGGCAGATAAGTAATAATAAAGAGGACATATTACCAAGGTAGACAGATAAGTAATAACAAAGAAGGCATATTACCAAGGTAGACAGATAAGTAATAACAAAGAAGGCATATTACCAAGGTAGACAGATAAGTAATAACAAAGAAGGCATATTACCAAGGTAGACAGATAAGTAATAACAAAGAAGGCATATTACCAAGGTAGACAGATAAGTAATAACAAAGAAGGCATATTACCAAGGTAGACAGATAAGTAATAACAAAGAAGGCATATTACCAAGGTAGACAGATAAGTAATAACAAAGAAGGCATATTACCAAGGTAGACAGATAAGTAATAACAAAGAAGGCATATTACCAAGATAGACAGATAAGTAATAACAAAGAAGGCATATTACTAAGTTAGACAGATAAGTAATAACAAAGACGGCATATTACCAAGGTAGACAGATAAGTAATAACAAAGAAGGCATATTACCAAGGTAGACAGATAAGTAATAACAAAGAAGGCATATTACCAAGGTAGACAGATAAGTAATAACAAAGAAGGCATATTACCAAGGTAGACAGATAAGTAATAACAAAGAAGGCATATTACGAAGGTAGACAGATAAGTAATAACAAAGAAGGCATATTACCAAGGTAGACAGATAAGTAATAACAAAGAAGGCATATTACCAAGGTAGACAGATAAGTAATAACAAAGAAGGCATATTACCAAGGTAGACAGATAAGTAATAACAAAGAAGGCATATTACCAAGGTAGACAGATAAGTAATAACAAAGAAGGCATATTACCAAGGTAGACAGATAAGTAATAACAAAGAAGACATATTACCAAGGTAGACAGATAAGTAATAACAAAGAAGGCATATTACCAAGGTAGACAGATAAGTAATAACAAAGAAGGCATATTACCAAGGTAGACAGATAAGTAATAACAAAGAAGGCATATTACCAAGGTAGACAGATAAGTAATAACAAAGAAGGCATATTACCAAGGTAGACAGATAAGTAATAACAAAGAAGGCATATTACCAAGGTAGACAGATAAGTAATAACAAAGAAGGCATATTACCAAGGTAGACAGATAAGTAATAACAAAGAAGGCATATTACCAAGGTAGACAGATAAGTAATAACAAAGAAGGCATATTACCAAGGTAGACAGATAAGTAATAACAAAGAAGGCATATTACCAAGGTAGACAGATAAGTAATAACAAAGAAGGCATATTACCAAGGTAGACAGATAAGTAATAACAAAGAAGGCATATTACCAAGGTAGACAGATAAGTAATAACAAAGAAGGCATATTACCAAGGTAGACAGATAAGTAATAACAAAAAAGGCATATTACCAAGTTAGACAGATAAGTAATAACAAAGAAGGCATATTACCAAGGTAGACAGATAAGTAATAACAAAGAAGGCATATTACCAAGGTAAACATATAAGTAATAATAAAGAAGGCATATTACCAAGGTAGACAGATAAGTAATAACAAAGAAGGCATATTACCAAGGCAGACAGATAAGTAATAACAAGGCATATTACCAAGGTACACAGATAAGTAATAACAGAGAAGGCATATTACCAAGGTAGACAGATAAGTGATAACAAAGAAGGCATATTACCAAGGTAGACAGATAAGTAATAACAAAGAAGGCATATTACCAAGGTAGACAGATAAGTAATAACAAAGAAGGCATATTACCAAGGTAGACAGATAAGTAATAACAAAGAAGGCATATTACCAAGGTAGACAGATAAGTAATAACAAAGAAGGCATATTACCAAGGTAGACAGATAAGTAATAACAAAGAAGGCATATTACCAAGGTAGACAGATAAGTAATAACAAAGAAGGCATATTACCAAGGTAGACAGATAAGTAATAACAAAGAAGGCATATTACCAAGGTAGACAGATACGTAATAACAAAGAAGGCATATTACCAAGGTAGACAGATAAGTAATAACAAAGAAGGCATATTACCAAGGTAGACAGATAAGTAATAACAAAGAAGGCATATTACCAAGGTAGACAGATAAGTAATAACAAAGAAGGCATATTACCAAGGTAGACAGATAAGTAATAACAAAGAAGGCATATTACCAAGGTAGACAGATAAGTAATAACAAAGAAGGCATATTACCAAGGTAGACAGATAAGTAATAACAAAGAAGGCATATTACCAAGGTAGACAGATAAGTAATAACAAAGAAGGCATATTACCAAGGTAGACAGATAATTAATAACAAAGAAGGCATATTACCAAGGTAGAAAGATAAGTAATAACAAAGAAGGCATATTACCAAGGTAGACAGATAAGTAATAACAAAGAAGGCATATTACCAAGGTAGACAGATAAGTAATAACAAAGAAGGCATATTACCAAGGTAGACAGATAAGTAATAACAAAGAAGGCATATTACCAAGGTAGACAGATAAGTTATAACAAAGAAGGCATATTACCAAGGTACACAGATAAGCAATAACAAAGAAGGCATATTACCAAGGTACACAGATAAGTAATAACAAAGAAGGCATATTACCAAAGTAGACAGATAAGTAATAACAAAGAGGGAATATTACCAAGGTAGACAGATAAGTAATAACAAAGAAGGCATATTACCAAGGTAGACAGATAAGTAATAACAAAGAAGGCATATTACCAAGGTAGACAGATAAGTAATAACAAAGAAGGCATATTACCAAGGTAGACAGATAAGTAATAACAAAGAAGGCATATTACCAAGGTAGACAGATAAGTAATAACAAAGAAGGCATATTACCAAGGTAGACAGATAAGTAATAACAAAGAAGGCATATTACCAAGGTAGACAGATAAGTAATAACAAAGAAGGCATATTACCAAGGTAGACAGATAAGTAATAACAAAGAAGGCATATTACCAAGGTAGACAGATAAGTAATAACAAAGAAGGCATATTACCAAGGTAGACAGATAAGTAATAACAAAGAAGGCATATTACCAAGGTAGACAGATAAGTAATAACAAAGAAGGCATATTACCAAGGTAGACAGATAAGTAATAACAAAGAAGGCATATTACCGAGGTAGACAGATAAGTAATAACAAAGAAGGCATATTACCAAGGTAGACAGATAAGTAATAACAAAGAAGGCATATTACCAAGGTACACAGATAAGTAATAACAAAGAAGGCATATTACCAAGGTAGACAGATAAGTAATAACAAAGAAGGCATATTACCAAGGTAGACAGATAAGTAATAACAAAGAAGGCATATTACCAAGGTAGACAGATAAGTAATAACAAAGAAGGCATATTACCAAGGTAGACAGATAAGTAATAACAAAGAAGGCATATTACCAAGGTAGACAGATAAGTAATAACAAAGAAGGCATATTACCAAGGTAGACAGATAAGTAATAACAAAGAAGGCATATTACCAAGGTAGACAGATAAGTAATAACAAAGAAGGCATATTACCAAGGTAGACAGATAAGTAATAACAAAGAAGGCATATTACCAAGGTAGACAGATAAGTAATAACAAAGAAGGCATATTACCAAGGTAGACAGATAAGTAATAACAAAGAAGGCATATTACCAAGGTAGACAGATAAGTAATAACAAAGAAGGCATATTACCAAGGTAGACACGTAAGTAATAACAAAGAAGGCATATTACCAAGGTCGACAGATAAGTAATAACAAAGAAGGCATATTACCAAGGTAGACAGATAAGTAATAACAAAGAAGGCATATTACCAAGGTAGACAGATAAGTAATAACAAAGAAGGCATATTACCAAGGTAGACAGATAAGTAATAACAAAGAAGGCACATTACCAAGGTAGACAGATAAGTAATAACAAAGAAGGCATATTACCAAGGTAGACAGATAAGTAATAACAAAGAAGGCATATTACCAAGGTAGACAGATAAGTAATAACAAAGAAGGCATATTACCAAGGTAGACAGATAAGTAATAACAAAGAAGGCATATTACCAAGGTAGACAGATAAGTAATAACAAAGAAGGCATATTACCAAGGTAGACAGATAAGTAATAACAAAGAAGGCATATTACCAAGGTAGACAGATAAGTAATAACAAAGAAGGCATATTACCAAGGTAGACAGATAAGTAATAACAAAGAAGGCATATTACCAAGGTAGACAGATAAGTAATAACAAAGAAGGCATATTACCAAGGTAGACAGATAAGTAATAACAAAGAAGACATATTATCAAGGTAGACAGATAAGTAATAACAAAGAAGGCATATTACCAAGGTAGACCGATAAGTAATAACAAAGAAGGCATATTACCAAGGTAGACAGATAAGTAATAACAAAGAAGGCATATTACCAAGGTAGACAGATAAGTAATAACAAAGAAGGCATAATACCAAGGTAGGCAGATAAGTAATAACAGACAAGGCATATTACCAAGGTAGACAGATAAGTAATAACAAAGAAGGCATAGTACCATTGTAGACAGATAAGTAATAACAAAGAAGGCATATTACCAAGGTAGACAGATAAGTAATAACAAAGAAGGCATATTACCAAGGTAGACAGATAAGTAATAACAAAGAAGGCATATTACCAAGGTAGACAGATAAGTAATAACAAAGAAGGCATATTACCAAGGTAGACAGATAAGTAATAACAAAGAAGGCATATTACCAAGGTAGACAGATAAGTAATAACAAAGAAGGCATATTACCAAGGTAGACAGATAAGTAATAACAAAGAAGGCATATTACCAAGGTAGACAGATAAGTAATAACAAAGAAGGCATATTACCAAGGTAGACAGATAAGTAATAACAAAGAAGGCATATTACCAAGGTAGACAGATAAGTAATAACAAAGAAGGCATATTACCAAGGTAGACAGATAAGTAATAACAAAGAAGGCATATTACCAAGGTAGACAGATAAGTAATAACAAAGAAGGCATATTACCAAGGTAGACAGATAAGTAATAACAAAGAAGGCATATTACCAAGGTAGACAGATAAGTAATAACAAAGAAGGCATATTACCAAGGTAGACAGATAAGTAATAACAAAGAAGGCATATTACCAAGGTAGACAGATAAGTAATAACAAAGAAGGCATATTACCAAGGTAGACAGATAAGTAATAACAAAGAAGGCATATTACCAAGGTAGACAGATAAGTAATAACAAAGAAGGCATATTACCAAGGTAGACAGATAAGTAATAACAAAGAAGGCATATTACCAAGGTAGACAGATAAGTAATAACAAAGAAGGCATATTACCAAGGTAGACAGATAAGTAATAACAAAGAAGGCATATTACCAAGGTAGACAGATAAGTAATAACAAAGAAGGCATATTACCAAGGTAGACAGATAAGTAATAACAAAGAAGGCATATTACCAAGGTAGACAGATAAGTAATAACAAAGAAGGCATATTACCAAGGTAGACAGATAAGTAATAACAAAGAAGGCATATTACCAAGGTAGACAGATAAGTAATAACAAAGAGGCATATTACCAAGGTAGACAGATAAGTAATAACAAAGAAAGCATATTACCAAGGTAGACAGATAAGTAATAACAAAGAAGGCATATTACCAAGGTAGTCAGATAAGTAATAACAAAGAAGGCATATTACCAAGGTAGACAGATAAGTAATAACAAAGAAGGCATATTACCAAGGTAGACAGATAAGTAATAACAAAGAAGGTATATTACCAAGGTAGACAGATAAGTAATAACAAAGAAGGTATATTACCAAGGTAATCAGATAAGTAATATCAATGAAGGCATATTACCAAGGTAGACAGATAAGTAATAACAAAGAAGGCATATTACCAAGGTAGACAGATAAGTAATAACAAAGAAGGCATATTACCAAGGTAGACAGATAAGTAATAACAAAGAAGGCATATTACCAAGGTAGACAGATAAGTAATAACAAAGAAGGCATATTACCGAGGTAGACAGATAAGTAATAACAAAGAAGGCATATTACCAAGGCAGACAGATAAGTAATAACAAGGCATATTACCAAGGTACACAGATATGTTTAAACAACATGTGATATTCTATCGACGTTTTGTTGCATATTACCAATGTAGACAGATAAGTAATAACACAGAAGGCATATTACCAAGGTACACAGATAAGTAATAACAAAGAAGGCATATTACCAAGGTAGACAGATAAGTAATAACAAAGAAAGCATATTACCAAGGTACACAGATAAGTAATAACAAAGAAGGCATATTACCAAGGTACACAGATAAGTAATAACAAAGAAGGCATATTACCAGGTTAGGCAGATAAGTAATAACAAAGAAGGCATATTACCAAGGTACACAGATAAGTAATAACAAAGAAGGCATATTACCAAGGTAGACAGATAAGTAATAACAAAGAAGGCATATTACCAAGGTAGACAGGTAAGTAATAACAAAGAAGGCATATTACCAAGGTAGACAGATAAGTAATAACAAAGAAGGCATATTACCAAGGTAGACAGATAAGTAATAACAAAGAAGGCATATTACCAGGTTAGGCAGATAAGTAATAACAAAGAAGGCATATTACCAAGGTAAACAGATAAGTAATAACAAAGAAGGCATATTACCAAGGTAGACAGGTAAGTAATAACAAAGAAGGCATATTACCAAGGTAGACAGATAAGTAATAACAAAGAAGGCATATTACCAAGGTACACAGATAAGTAATAATAAAGAGGACATATTACCAAGGTAGACAGATAAGTAATAACAAAGAAGGCATATTACCAAGGTAGACAGATAAGTAATAACAAAGAAGGCATATTACCAAGGTAGACAGGTAAGTAATAACAAAGAATGTGTATTAGCAAGGTAGACAGATAAGTAATAACAAAGAAGGCATATTACCAGGTTAAGCAGATAAGTAATAACAAAGAAGGCATATTACCAAGGTTGACAGATAAGTAGTAACAAAGAAGACATATTGCAGAAGAGATATTTACAAATGACATAAGCAGACATGAAATAGACAATACCACAAGTTCGAGATACCCCTGATAACAGTCAGGGGAAAAGAATAACAGTAATTTGATTAATAGATTATATACATTCATGGTGAGAATTAGCCAAGCTTGTTACAGTGGCAAAGCCAGTTTGGTGCCGGATGTTGTTTGAGTTTAGCTTTGAATTGGGATAGGGAGGTGAGCAAAGTAATGTTAGCTAGAAGGAGGTTCCATGCTTTGCCTACAGTATTTGCAAAGTGGGAATCACCAGTTACATTGTTAATTTTAATTGTCTTAATTTGTAGTCTGTTTGAGGATTGGAGCAGTCTTGGATTGTTGTAGGGGGTGATCATATTTTTAAGAGCTGGTGTGTTATCTGGATAATAGAGGATTTTATTAGCCATAATCAAAATGTTATATTGGATTAGACTGGGAAGTTCTAGCCACCCAAGCTGTTTAAGGTTGATGCAAGGGTGTGTTCTAAAAGGTAGGCCAGTGGCAAACCTTGATTGAGAATCTATTAAGTACAGTTTTATTTAGATTAGAGAGAAGGGGGGATGCACATAAAAGTGTTGAAAGCAGGTGGGAGCGAACTATGACAACAATAGCCGGAGGGGTTAGGAAGGCTTTTATTCTATACAGTGACCCTAGTTTTTTATTGATGGTTTTGATTGTTTGGTTTACATGAAGGTCAAATTTTAGGTTATTATCAATTATTACTCCTAACAGTTTTGCAGAGGAGTCGGGGTGATTATTGTGCCATCTTTTGCATTTATGGTGAAGGTAAACGGTGTGGACCTTTGTGTTGAAGAGAATAACAGCATTTTAGTTTTTTTGGGATTTAGCAACAAACGATGTTTGGAGAGCCAGGTTTCTATAGTATAAAAGGTGGACTGGGTAACGGACCTTAATTCTGAGGGAGATGTGGCTGAGCAAATCAGGGTGGGATTATCAGTGTATTGGATACAGCTGATATTCGGGATGACTGTATATAGGTTGTTTATAAAGATGGAAAACAGTAGGGGTCCTAATATGGAGCCTTGTGGCACTCCAAGGGTGTTAGGTAATAGGTTGGAGAACTTATTCTGCTATAGGACTGCTTGCTGCCTCCCATTCAGGTAAGATTTAAGCCATTGAATGGCACTGGTATTTAGACAGAAAGATTGCAGGGTGTAAATCAAAAGTTGGTGATCCACCATGTCAAATGCCTTTGAAAGATCCAAGAAGAGGGCTGAGGATATTTGATTATTGTTATGATAATTATTAATGATATTGTGAATGCTAGTAGGGCTGTGGTTGTGCTGTGTTGTGGACAGAAGCCATGTTGGGTATCAGCCATGAGGTGATTCTGAATTAAGTGTTGCATGAGTTGTTTGTGTATGCATTTTTCCATAATCTTAGCTAGTGGAGAAAGTATAGCTATCGGTCTGTAATTGGAGAATTCAGTGGAGGACCCTCCTTTATGAGTGGGATAACATAGGATGTTTTCCAAATGGTGGGAATTTTTGCCTCTGCAATGGTGCGGTTAATTAGTATAGATACTGGATAGGCTATGGCATCAGCTGATTTTTGAAGGTACTCAGCAGGGAGTTGATCAGCTGAGAGTGTGGTGGGTTTTAATTTTTTGAGCAAGGTATGGATAAGTGATGTGGACACTGGCTGGAAGCTGAAAGAGAGTGGGTTTATAGGGGTGGTACTGTCAGGGCTAGGGGAGCTGGGAGGTAGTTGGCTAGCTAGGGCTTGAATTGTCTCTGTAAAGAAATGGTTAAAACTGTCTGAGACATCCTCAGGAGATTTATCAATGGTAGCGATGGGGATAGGGGTAGAAATTTTTCCAGTATGGAGTAGATTATTCACACCTGCCCAAAATTTCTGAGGATTGTTCTGGTTTGCTATCTGTGAATTACAGTAGTATTGTTTTTGTCTTGTAGAATGGATTTTGTAGTCTCATTCCTAGCTTGCCTGTGTTTAACATGATTGTAGGGGTCTTTAGTGGAGCGCCATAGAGCCCAGATTTTGTTTCTGCTGGAAATTTTTAAGTCTAGATTCGTTAGACAGCCCTGGGGCAGTTTTTGCCTTTGTTCACTTAGAACAGGCAGGTGCATGCAAGTCAAGGATATCAATAAATCTATTGTTAATATATGCAACTGCCTTTTCTAATGGGGGGTGTTTTAACATAGACCAGTTACAGGGCTTAAGTTCCTGTTTGAATTTGACAGGGTCAAAGCTTCCTTTGTTTCTGACTTTCCTGAGTAAGGATTCATGAGGAATAATGACTTTTTGCTTAACTGTATAAGAACGAAGGTGATCACTCAGATCATCAGGGAGGGTACCAGCAGTGTACAATTGGGGGTTACTATTTACAAGTACCCAGTCCAGCATGCTTTCTTTATGTTTGGGATTACCAGCCTGGTTGAGGTGGTTATGATTTGAGTAAATGCATGCAGGTTGATGTGGGTGGTAGGGGATTCTGAGGAACAGGTGGCCCAGACTATGTTAAAGTCACCAAGTAGTAGGGTTTCTTGTGGGTAATGACATGAAATCCAGTGTAAGGTATCTTCGAGTGTGGCTATATTATTACCCGGGGGAATATATATACAGATAATGTTGATGCATTTGCTTTTGTTAATTTGCAATTTAGTGTCCAGGATTTCTGAGTTATTAATTTGAGGTGGTTGATTAACATCTATGGTCACATTCAATGCAGATTTATAAAGTATAGCTACCCCCACCCCCCTTCCTGGAAGCACAATCTACCCTGTAAATGTTATACCCAGGTGGTAACACTTAATTATCAGTTGTGATAGGTTTCAACCAGGTCTCCGATAGACAGAAAATCTCAGGGGAGTGGGCAGCCAGGAGTGCATGCAGTTAATGTACCTTGTTATTGAGGCTTGTAATATTGAGATGACAGGCCAGGAGAGAGTTGGTAGGTCTACTAATTGTAGTTTTGTGATTTTGGTGACAGATAGAGGGGTATATATATCAGAGGTGGATGAGCCAGGGTTGGGATGAATGTCACCATAAAGTACAAGACTAGGGCTATACTTAGTGATAAGTTTCAGGAGTTTGTTTAAAAGTTTGTAATATTGTTTGGCTCTAGAGCTTGTGTGCCTGGGGTTTGCATGCTGAAAGAGTGAGCAAGGCTTAGAGTTGGACCCATATTGATAAGTATGGTTAACGGTGGGCTGTTTTACATCTGGTGTGATAGTATGGCCATTTGAGTACTGATAATCAATAAGCATCTATAATATATAATACAATACAGAAAATGCCATTATGTTAAAAAGTTATTTCCACCTTGTATGTCTAACAGCTTTTTAAGTATCTAGTACCAGCTTGTGTATTACATGCATACACTAATGTTTGTAAGGTTGAGCTTTTATACAGTTCTTTCTTGTCATATCCATTTGAGCCTATGTCACATATTACAAACTTTTTGTTTTATTAAACGCTCTCAAAAAAAGGAAAAAAGAACACACTCCCAATACACCCCTAAAACCCATTAACTTAATAGTAATACACAAAACTCTGTACATCTTCAAATATTGAAATTTTACCCTCCTAATAAGAATAATTGTCCCAAACTGAGAGCCAAACTTACAGATTTGGGTTAACTTAAAGGGAAGGCTATCAATGCTAAGACGCATGGTACAGTTTGTGTTGGTATATACAGTCTGTGCTTCTACTAAGTGCTGTCTGGTTTTGTCTTATTATTACTCTTGCAGACTGGGAAAACACTTGAATGCTTTCAGAAAACATCTCCCAGCCATTGAAAAAAGGTATTCTGTTTTTATTCCTCTTTATCAGATTGTCTCCATGGAGACATGAGAACCAGGTACAGAGTTGCTTCTACAAATATGTATTTACTAGAAAAGTTTTATCATATTCCATCTTCTTTTTTATTTATTTGTTTTTTCTAAAAACTTGTTACTAGATCAAGCCAAGGGCCTTAATCCCATTATTCCCCTATGCAAGAATGAAAAAAGCACATCAGTCTTTCTTGTATCATGCTCTTTTGACCATACTTTTATTTTATTTTATTTATTTTTTTATGTTGCAGTGCCTGCATTTCCTAAACTGAACAAAGGAGAAAGCTAGAAGAAGGGAAAAAAAGCAGGGGCACCTCGCTACTTTAGTATCCCCATTACATTTGAAAATAACTGAGAAAACCTTACTTTATAGTATGAAGATTTTATCATTTACTATAAAATGCTACTGTTAGAACAAAATTTTGTTTTACTTACAATTAACACTCACTCTCTCTCTCCTCTTCTCCTCTCCTAAGAGTTCCTCCAATCATTATTGACATGAAGTAGAACATATGCTTTATAGTCCCCTACAAGTTTAACAAAGTCAAAAAGTCCAATATTTCCAGGTTTTCTTGTTCTATCATGTTTCACAAATATAACTAATGCTTTGTAGTCCCACATTTATTTGTCAATTTCCGAGTTGTTGGTTTTATTCCTGTTTATCTCTGTCTCACAAATCCAGTCTCTGCTTCATTTCCAACGTACTCTGGGTTCTTCTAGTTAACTCTTGTGCTTTTTTCTGTCTCTCAAGTATTTTCTGTTGAAACATTGGAAAAGATTTCACTGACGCAGTCATACATTGAAAAAGGGTTTATAACCTGAAAGCTTTGTTGTTTCTATAAAGGTGCTTTTTTAACTCAACTATTGTCGTTTTTGGAGTTATTACCAGAAGAACAGGAAGCAGAATCTCCTGTTTTAAAGCTCACTTTTTGTTGGACAACTTTTGTATTTCCTTCTCATTATGTTCTGCATAAAAAAATGATTTTTTGCTTCCAGGAAAGAATATTCTGAAGATAGCTGGGTACAGCAGTTTGAATCCCATGCCTGCTTCTCGACATTCCTTGATTAGTGGAGTAAATTTACTCCTCTTCTGTCTAGTGTACAGTGAGTCATCATGTTTCACAAACACTCTGCTGTCTCCCACTTTTAGTACTTTGTCCTTTTGCTCTAGTTTTGTCAGAATCAACCCCTTCTGCTGATAGGATGGATCTTTACTATTAAAGATCTAGGTTGCCATCTCATTGCCAGCTTTGGAGCATACACATAATGTACCCTTTCAGTTTACAACTCCTGCTATGGAATGGCAGTCCAGTTGTTTATTTGTGCTTTCATAAAATTAATACAGTCTGTTTCTTCCAGCTTCTCTGGTGCAGTAGAAAATATCAGGTTTTCTCTATGTGCTCTGTTCTCTAATTCTATTATTTTTTAAAACATCTCTTCTTGAGCAGTCTTATATTCAGCCAGCCTTTTCTTCATTTTGACCTCTGATTTTTGCAGTCTTATCACCTCATATGAATATCTGTGTAAAGCTTTATTTATTTTATTTATTTGACGTTTGTTAACCAGGTTAGTCTGACTGGGCAAGAAGCCCTTTTTCAGCAGAGGCCCAAGGAGAAAAGCTCCAAAAAACATACAAAAACAAGTACAAATATGTAGTGAAAAATAAACAAGTACCTCACAGAGTATACAACAGTACATAGTTTAGAGAATCAAATTGTACAATATTTACATATATACAGAGATTAGGAGTGCAGTTAGCAATTTGCAGTTAATCACAAGTAAAACATGCAAAAGAATTCCACATTAAGCATTGAATAGTTTTTGATTCTGGGAAAGATTGCCTGCATTAAAAGGGAGAAGAAACAGGGTTTTAATTTACAAGTAATATGGTGCTTAGAAAGAGATAGAGGAGGAGGAGAGGGAGAAGTGGGGAAAGTCAGGTAGGAATGGGACAGGGGCATGACCACTTTTTGAGCATTTAGTCTTTTAACATTTTTTGAAACTAAAACTGTTAGTGGTTGTTCCTAGATCCGGGGGAAGTTTATTCCAGGTGGTGGCAACAGAATGGCTATTTAAGAGTTTACCTATTTGTTTCATAGGCTTATGGATTTCCAGTAGATGTTGGTCAGCACTGCAGAGGCAGCATTTGGGAGTATAGTGAGAGATAAGGGTAGAGAGAGAGCAAGGCAGAGGGAGGGATTTATTAGAGTAGATTGAGCAGGGTAGAGTTGTGGAAGTAACAGTTGTTTTTGAGCTTCTGGCCACTGAAGGTCTTTTAGGGCATTACAGTGGTGGGAGTAGTAAGGAAGGTTTGCAGCAAATGTAGCAATTTTATTGTAGGTGGATTCCAGCTTGGTCATGAGGTTTGGTTTGTAGACTTGTGAGTATAGGAGCAGCATAAAAGAGAGATGGCAATAGAAAAGCTTGTGCCAGAGAGCATTTAGTGTCCTTAGTCAGGTAATTTTTATTCTGGTAAAGTAGGCCTAGTTTTTGATGGCCTGAAATATATAGATATCAAACTTAAGTTGGTCATCAATAATGCCAAGGAGTTTAGTATAGGGTTCAACTGAAAAAGTAGTATTATTGAGAGATTTGACTGTGAAGGAGTTTTTACAATGCTGTGGATATTTAGGGAGGAAAATAAGTAGTTTTTTTTTTAGGATTAAGTAAGAGTTCATTGTTGATTAGCCGTTTTTCAACAGACAGCAGTGATCCTTGGGTTAGAGACAGGAGGTGGGGGAGATTATCGTCTGATCATCCGCGTACTGAATTAGTGAGAAGTGGGGACAGGCTCTGTGTAGATTATTGGTAAAGATGTTAAAGAGGAGGGGTCCTAATATAGAACCTTGGGGTATGCTGGTTTGAATAGGAAGGAAAGGAGAGGAGGCTGACTGCCATCTGACAGATTGGACTCTATCAGAGAAGTAGCTGATAAACCAGACTATGGTAGTTTGAGAAAGATTAAGGTTCTTGAGCTTGGATAGAAGCAGGTTGTGAGAGACATTGTCAAAAGCTTTGGATAAATCAAGGAAGAGAATAGAGACTATTTTGTTTTCATCGCAAGCTTTGGCAATTGAGTAAAGGATTTGAGAGTGGCAGCAGTACTATGGTGGGGGCGAAAGCCATGTTGTGTGGGTGTTGGATTTTCCTGTAGGAGATGTTCAATGATTTGATTATGTATGCATGTTTCCATTATTTTGGAAAGGGGGATAGTATAGCAATGGGGCGATAGTTGGAGGGGTCTGTGGAGTTTCCTCCTTTATGGAGGAGGATAACATTGAATTTCTTCCAGATGTTGGGTACTGTATTTTCAAGGATGGATTGGTTGATAAGTATTGAGAGGGGTTAAGCAATGGCGTTGGCAGAAATTTTGAGGAATTGAGGGGGTACGTTGTCAGCAGAAGCAGAACATAGTTTAAGTTTAGAGAGAAGAGATCTGATATAAGTATTGGGGGCAGGTTTCAAAGAGAAGGGAGAGGTGGGAGCAGTGGGTGTGGGATCGGTAGTGGAAGGATTTATGTTTTGGTTTCTAATAAGAATTTTGATGGAGTCGATGAAGAATATGTTTAGAAGGGTAGCAATATCAAGGTCTGAGCTATTTGGAGAGGGACTGTGTATAGTAGGCTTACCTGGGTAAAGTATCTTATTTATATTGTTCCAAAATAATTTGGGGTTGGAGTGAGGATTATTTAGTGGTTTCTGAAAGTACTGTCTTTTGTCAATATCAATTTGTATTTTGGTGCGGTTCCTGTGTTCTTTATAAGTTTGAAGATTAGTTTTTTTCCAGATCTTCCAGGCTCTATCTCTCTGTAAGGTTATGTGTGGGTTGAGATAGCCAAGGGAAGAAATTAGATTGTAGTCTAATCTTTCTAGTGGAGGCCAAAGAATTTAAACTATTAAGGAAGATGTCATTGAATTTGGAGATGGCATCATCAAGAGGAAGGTTGTATAAGAAGGACCAGTTGATAGATGAATGTATATTGCTGAAGGAAGTGGGATTGAAATTGAAGAGTTTGCGCCAGTCTTTAAAATGGTGAGTTCTCTGTAGTTGGGATGAATGTCTATGAACAAGAATGGGAAGATGGTCACTGAGGGAATCAGGAAGAGTACAGGGGTTGTGATAGATGTTTGGGTTGGAAGCGAGAATCCAGTCAAGAATAGTGGCAGTGTTGGTACTTTTATTGTATCAAGTGGGAGAAGAGGTCAGTTGAGAGAAGTCATAGAGGTTTATGCAGCTGTGGGGAGAGGTGGAATTGACAGTAGTCCAGTCAATATTGACATCCCCTAGGATAATGGTCTCACAGGTGATGTCAGAGATCCAGGAAAGAAATTGCTCTAGGACTGGAATGTTATTTCCTGGGGCAGGTGTAGATGGCTGCTATAGCGAGATTTTTGTGCTTTTTAAGTTTACAATTAGCTATAAGAATTTCAGCAGGGTGAAAGTTAGGAGGGGTGTGGGAAGAGGGAAAAGTAAGAGTTGTTCTGAGTATAGAATGGCTACACCTCCCCGTTTTTTAGACTGATGATCAAGTTTGAAAATATTATAGCCTGGGGGGTAGAGCTACTGAGTCAGAGATACAGTATGTATTTTTAGCCATGTTCCAGAGAGAGAGTGAAAATTTCTAGGGTATACAGAGTTATTAGGGAGTGAAGAGAGTTTACTTTATTTGTTATACTTTGTATATTAAGAGAGATTAATGTTAGGGTTTTGGAAGGTGGGAGGTTAGCAGAGTTTAAGGAAGTTTAAGGAATAAGCTTCTTCCATTTTTTCCAGCATTTTCTTGTTTGAGTTGATATACTCCATCAGTGTTTTTGTTTATTTTAATCAGCTCTGAGTACATTTGCCTTATTTTTTCCTCTAGGTTACTGGAAGTCATGTTTTGTACCAAAGCTGGGACTTGCACTGCTTTTTGCTGAACAGCTGCAGAATTCTTCCCATTCAGTGTTTTTTCCTCACCTTTTGTGATTGATTTTCTTTCAGGTTTTCTGAATTTCTGTTTTGCTGGCATTCAGGCAGGGCAATTCACTAGCCAGTTACTGAAATTTACCCAAAAATACAAGTTTACTGGTTGTCTCTACCGAAATTTACCCAAAAATACGAGTTTACTGGCTGTCTCTTCTGAGTTTCTGTTTTTATATTGGGAGAAATGAAATTAAGGTGTTAATCAATGTGCAGCCATCTTGGAAACAGAAATTAGAAACTATTAACATGGGGTTAAAGTAATCAAGCTTGTTGAAGGTTAATAGGTTGTAAGCTTGACAACTGAACGTGCAAATCTAATTGTGGGAATATTAGTGTTGGACAAAGGGGCATGGCTTACGCAAATGAAACTCCTGAACTTTGTCATTATGTAAATGCTGATAGAAAAAGCTAAATCTGTTACTGTTGTCATTATGTAAATGCTGATAGAAAAAGCTAAATCTGTTACTGCTGTACCTACTGCAAAGCCTTGTGGATATGTTAGGTACACACACCTGTGCTCTGTGGTGCATGACGTTTGTTACTCACTTGTCATTTTTATGGTGCAGTATACTAACAGTACATATTCATGTCAGGTGCACTACACTGACAAATCACAAATGGGAATACTGTCGTGTCTGATGCCACAGCTAATGACAGTATCGCTGTGATGTGAGATGGAGACTTAACACACACATCATTGTTCTGTTGTGAGAGATTCACCATAGAGATGTATGACTGAGTGTAATGCAGACTTCCAGATCTGAGTGTTGTTATGGTATGCAGTGCTGACTTGACAGAACTAAAATATAACTTCTATGAGCTGTTGATGTGCCATATTTAAGAGCATTTTTTATGGTGAGAGATGTTGACTCGACAAGCAGTAGAACAGTGCTTTTGTGAGAAATGCTGACTCTCACCTCACTTTTATAATGGTGTACATGTATTTTGATATTATAATGGTCCTAGCCTTGAATCCTAGCAAGGTGATCATCTCTGCATCCTGGGATACCATTTGATATTTACTAGCTCTGAAAGTAACTCTGGCTGCAGTAGTCTGTATAATCATTGGGAAATCTGCTATTTGGTGAATGTTAACAGGAATATAAACTGGGCAAGTCAAATTTGTCGGATTTATATCTAGAATGATTTTATGTTTATTTATTAGTTGTGGAATCAATTTTATAATTTTTACTTCGTTGTATGACCATGGGGTTAGTACATTTAAGTAAGGGGTATGGCCATGAAGTCTACCACATGGGGTGCAAAGGAAAAACCCTTTTTAAATTTGTTTCACTTGTAGTTCCAGTGGGTGCTTTGATTGATGTGTTTGATTTGTCCAGTGTGCCCTTGGCAGGTAAGACTTTGTTGACTTAAAAGTGGATCTTATAATAATTTGATAAGTATAATCACTTCATTTTATATTTGTTTTGCTGCTCAGTTTGTAAAATCATACATATTTTCTTGGGAAAAGAATACTTTATCAAGTGCAACTTATTGCACATTTTTACTTGCACCTTTAGCTGGGAGAGGGAGAAAGCACAGCGAGCTCACAAGTGGCGGGAGGAGATGTACAGTGAGAAGAGGGGAAGGAAAGATAACATGACAGATGAAGAAAATAGCTTTGAAGAGTTTGACACAACAGAGCCACAGGAAGTGAAGATTGCCAAAGAAGAGATTTCCATGCTGCTTGCAGAGCAACAGAAAACAGCATCACTAAAGGTAAAACTTGCATTATTTATTTTTCTTTTTACATTTCTAGACTCCTATCTTGTGGCTTTAATGTATATTCTGTCACTTTCTCATTCCGTTTCCATGTCATCCTCTTCCTCTCCTCAGTGAAGATCTCAACAATAAAGTGTTGCAGAGGTCAAAATGAAAAGGATTTGAGAATAACTCATTTCCATGCGATTTGTAACTTCTTTTTCCAGTGACACTAGTAAAAAGTTCCATGTCTTAAAGATGTGAAGATTTTATTTTCACCTTTCAACCTTTCTGATCCACTGTTATCTTTTCCATCTGCCTCAACTGTTGGGGTATATCAGATTCAACCAGTTCCAAAGCCGGTAAATTTTTAGACTCTTGGTTCCAAGGCTCTTGCTCCTCCCCTGTATCAATAACTCTCCTCCACAGCCAGAGTTTCCCAGATCTTGTTTGCTGCTTGTGAGTTTCAGACATCCCAGTACTCAGAGCTTTGACACTTTGGGTTTTTCAGATAAGTGATTTTTTATCTTTTTCCTTGTTACAGATAGCATTTTTCTTGTGATAGGATTTCAGTAGTGGTTCCTGTGCTCACTTTTCAGTGTAGTTCTTCCTAGTGTTTGTAATATTTTTGCCTTTTGCATTTTTTCTGACTATCTCTTTATTCCCTGATTAAAAAAAAGTCTTGGGTTAGATACTTTATTCTTCTGTTTACAGTAGTGATTCTTTTCAGCGTTATACTGTTTTTTTGACTGCACACTGCTGTGTTGTTAGTACGTTCAGTTATTTAGGCTTCTTGTGTTGTTGACTGCATGCCCCAAAATGTCCAACAAGGCTTCAGGTTTTAAGAAATGCTTTATATGATGTCACAAAATTCCCCCACAGGATCTACACTTCATGGGTCGGTACTGCCTGGGACATCTCATTTGGATGAAGACTGTCAGCATCTGGGCCTAGGGCCGTCTTTGACCACCAGATGAAGCTACTGTTAAAATGTCTTCTCCCAGTCACAGTGAGGGGAATTGGCCTCCTCCCTCTTGGGCTCTCCCTCTAGTAAAAAGTCTGGAGAAAAAGTTATGGGCGACAAGACTAAGGAGCAGGAAAACAGAACGACAAAGAGAAGGATAAAGAAAAGGAAAAGGACAGACCTTGCGGAAAGGAAACTAGAAAGACATCTCCTGATCCTTCAGGACCTTCGGGTCTGACCCCAAAGCTCCCTAGGCATTCAGGTCCTGCTCCCCTCTTGGAGCTGATTTAGATGTGGTCTTCAATGCCACCTTTGAGTTTTGAAGTCATGTTCTCCACAGTGCCCATCAGCCCTCAAGTCTGATCTCCTTTTCTTCAAGAGAGATCATTCCATAGGCCCTCTAGGCCACCTTCAGTGGCTTCCTTGTTCAGGTAGTATGGTCATTGAGGAGGTTGTCTGAAACAGTTGTGGATAGCGTGGTGCATACGTTTTTGAAGACCCAGATTTAGATGGTGTCTGCCCTGTCCCTTTCTCTCTGGGAGTGCTAGGATCTGCCCCTACCATCCCTCTTCTGATTTCTCCATTACTAGTCTGACCCACAGATCTGGTGGCATTGGATCCAGGCAATATTCTTCATACTGGTCACTGCTGCTGTAGCCTTAGCTATAGGGTTATATCCTGCCAAGATATAACAGCTGGGCAGCTTCCAACGCTTCACCCATGCACCTAAACTGTCTAGCAGTTTGAACTGGGATGACTAAAAAGTTTGGGTTTGAAGCCCTTCAGAGCTTTACTGCTGCTGAAGAGTACACTCCTCTAAGGTGTTTGATGATCAACGGTTGGCTTATACTTTCTTTATGGGCAGATAAATTCACTTTGATAGAAAAGAGCCTTCCTCTTCTTGTTTTTCAATGATGTTTTATTGCTTTCTTCTTCAGGAAAGTTATTTTAAAGCTAGCAGTGTTGTGCTTTAATGGATTGCCTTGAGACTGTAACATACCTTTAAATGAAGCACTCGTTTCTGTCAGTTTAAAAGTAGTGTTATATAAGAGTAAACCATTTTCCGTGCAGAAACTGTGTTCATTTTAATGTTGTGGAATTTGTGTTTGAAAGTGCTTTTTAGTGTGTTTTTTTCTGTCAAAAAGTAACTTTTGTGGACTGGTAGTTTTATTGGCACTGTTGCTTGTTTTCCTAGAATAGAGGCACCATTTTTGGCTTGGCCATGGAACAGATTGTCAGTCCAGTGGTCAGTCCTTCTTCCAGCCACAAAAAGAAAAAGTTAAGCAAACAGCCTTTGTAACCACAGCAGGCTAGCAATTTGCCTTAGCTGCAGGTGAGTGTCTCTGCTATGGCCATTTGTTGTACTTCTGACTACTCATCTTTTACCCCGGATCCCTCTGGTGTAGCACCTACAGTCACTACAGACCAGGGGTTAGCCATGTCCTTTGTGGCTGTTGGGGTCCACTCAGTGGGCAAAGGAAAACCACTGTTGTCAGTCCTGAGAGAGGGAACAGAGAAGGTTTCAGTGTTGTGTCAGAATGCTCTGCCTGTCTCTGGGGCAGCAGCGGCTGCCATTAGTAACCCGGTTGGCCCCATTTTTCCTGTCAAAATGAAACAGAAAGCCAAACATGTATCTCCTCCCTCCTCCTTATAGATTAGTTTCAGGTAAAAGAAAGAGGGATGCCTCCTTTCCTAAGTAAATTCAAGATTATGAATCTGAACAGGAAAATGCAGGAACAGATTCAGGGTTTTGTCCTTAGATTTCTGATTCAGACTCGGAGGAGAGCTCTGTTTCTGATTTTCCCTGTGGTGGTTTCACTTTCTCTGTGACTATTGTTAGAATGTCCCAGTGTTTTTAAAGGGAAAACAGTGAGGTTTCTTAGTCCCTTACAAAATGCTATGGGTTGTTACAGAAGGATTTTCCAGAACCTACACCTATTCCTCCTGTCATTTCTGCTTTAGAGGGTGTCTGTCATACTGTCTACAATTTTTCTGATAGTCAGCCAGCTGTGCCTAAAAAGGTTGATAGGATTTATAAAGTTCATCAGTCCTTTAAATGTTTAGACACTATTCCCAAGCCTGGCTCAGCAGCTGTAGACTTAGTTGACTCCTCCTCTGCTAAGCACTTGGATAATTCCAATTCTGCTCTTTCTAATAAAGATGGGAAAATTATTGATAGGTATGGGAGAAAAATGTTTACTTCTGCAACTTTGAATTTCAGAATTTTAAATTATTAGGCTTATACATTAAAGGTTATTCTGAAATATTGTGAAAGTATGAGGAATTGATGAGGGAAAGGCAGTCCATACAGCCTACCTCGACCTGGCAAAGGCCTTCGACACAATACCCCACTCAGGTATCATCGAAAAACTCATCAGCTTGAATGTAAACCCATACATCACAAGATGGGTTGCAAACTGGCTAAGTGACAGAACCCACAGGGTCAGAGTTGCTGGAGCCATGTCAGACTCAAAGCCTGTCACAAGTGGTGTCCCACAGGGCTCAGTCCTGGGTCCACTCTTGTTCGGCATCTACTTTTCTGAAGTACAAGCAAACACAGGAGGGTTATGGCTGACAAAGTTTGCAGATGACTGCAAACTGGGTGCCATAGTCGAAAACACATCTGACACAGATATCCTCCAGAAGGGCCTCACAGAAACGGATAACTGGTGCCAGAGCCATGGCCTGAAGTTAAACGCCAAAAAAATGCATAGTCATACCCTTTGGGAAAAACAAGGTTACCCCTAGCTACCATATAGGTGGCAATCCACTGAGCACAGAAAAGTCATCAGGGATCTGGGGACCCAAGTTGACAGTAGCCTTCGTTTGACACTCATGTTGCTAAAGTAGTTAGGAAAACCTTCTATATCGCCCACCTGATCATGAAGGGATTCATCTAGATCAAGGGAGGTCATCGTCCCCTGTACTCATCACTCATTAGACCTATGATTGAGTACAATGCCCTGTTCGGAATGTATCTGACCAGACACCTGCTGCAGCTTGAAAGGCCCCAAAAGTTCCTCACCAAAAGGATAAAGGGTCTCAAAAATATGTCTTATGCTGCCCGACTGAAAGAACTCCAGCTCTATTCAGTCTCATACCGCTTGCTCAGAGGTGACCTGTGCCTGACATATAAGGCCATGTCAAACCCAGATTTGATGAATATGCTTCACCTCAAAAATCTAGATCCTCAGAACCACAAGAGCGGAGACTTAAACCTTGACACGGTTATAAATAGAACGTGCTGGAGGGACAGATTCATCACCCAGAGACTCCCTATGCTGTGGAACAAAATCCCGGTACATGTGAGGCAGAGCACCTCGCTGGCCTTGTTCAAGAGGAATCTTGACCAATGGATGGGAGATCGCAGATATACCCCAGGGATTACTTCAGTGTCACTGCTTGACAGAGGCACAGAAAAATGATAGGCATAGTTTTTATTCAAACTAAAGGGGTGGCGAAAGCCACATAACTATGGGCTAGGCTTATAAATGCCCTTGGGCAGATAGCCTAGTATGAACCTATGAACCTATGAATGTTTTATCTACAGTTTTTTTTTCTGAAGAAGAATCTGCCCTAAATAACAAGATCTGAAGTAGGAACTTCATTTGTCAGCAACCTTTGGAAACTTTGGGATACAGATCCGATCTCGGATCCGAGCCGGCAACTTTTACCACAGCATAGATCCGAGCTCCTAGCTCCTCCCTTTACCCATAATCCCCTTCCAACCCTGACTGACCTCAGATCTAGTTTGCCACGCTTCAAGCTACAAGCTGGATTTCGAGCTCCTGATAGTTGAGTGAACTTTGTGAGAAAAACTTTGCTTTTTTTCTTCCTTTCTCTTGTGTGAGTGTGTACGAGTGTTCAGGTTCCCTATTTTTATATCTTTTGTGTTTAAATTTTCCTCCCTGCCCTCGCTGGTTCGTAGTGTGTGTTTGTGGTGTGTGTAGGGGCCTAGTGAGTGTGTTTTCTGTACACCATGTCGGAGGCCCCTAAAGCCATCTTTTCAAAATGCACCGAGTGTGGCCATAAGCTTTCACTGGTAGATGGCCACGCCCGGTGTGTTAGGTGCCTTGGGGTTGAACAACTCTCTTCAGGATGCGCGATTTGCATAGCGTTCATCCCCAGGGCACTTAAGAACCAGAGGTCGAAGCTGATCCTGGCGGGCCTTTTGCCCCCGGACTCGGCTCCGGCCTCCGGTACTTCTGTGGCCGCTACCCAGCCCTCTGTGGTAGCCACCCCTGTCTCCCTCCCTCCGGTTGGGACTCAACCTTCCGTTTCAGCTCCGGAGGAGAGGGAGGCCGGAAAAACCAAACGGAAGGAGAAGCACCATAAGCGGCGGGCCGAGGACTCTTCCTCGGCCCCGCCCGCCAAGCGGGCTTCTCCATCCAGAGCTTCTGGATCACCTCCTCCTCGGCTCCGGTCCCCTTGTTTTTCACCAGGACCCGGGGAGGAGGGGACCCGGTCCCCGTCGAGGTCATCGAGGCGACACTCTAGGTGTGCCTCGGTGGGCTCATCTAGGTCCACCTTCAGTATGTCAGATGCAGACATGGACCAGATGATGAGGAGGTTCATCCAGGGCCAGCTGCAGATGGGAGTGCTCTTGCCTCCCCCCCCTCTGGGGGGGAGCTTGACCCCATTTTTTTGCTCCAATTGCTCCTTCTCCGTCCTGCTTCCCGGGTTCGGAGCATTCGGAGCCGAGCCGCGTCGGATCCGGGGGTGGGTCGGAGCCGATAGTATTAGTTACTTCGGCTCCGACTGGTCCCTTGAGCTTGTCGGATCCGACCTCTCGGAGCCGTGGGTTGAACTTCGGATCCGAGGGACTTTGTGTGACTTCAGCTCCGTCCCGGTCGGAGCACACTGGTCCTTCGGATCCGAGGGTCTCGGCCCCGGATCCGGTCCCCGCTTCGGATCCGAGTGGGAGTCAACTCTCGGAGCCTATCGAGAGTGACTCCCCCTTGGCTTTCGTGGTGGTGGAGAGGGCACTGTTGAGTGCATCCGTACCTCTGGTCCTGGCTTTGGCTCCCCCCTGCACTCCCTCTCAGCTGGTCCGGGCTCCCATCACCCGGCCTTCGGGGCAGCCTGCTTAAGCGTCTCTGGGTGTTCCTTTGGAACGTGATATTGCTGGTGAGTCTTCCTCAGACAGCCCCCCCGAGGAGGTCCCTCACAAAGCCAAGTGTAAGAGGAGATATGTGGACTCCCCCCGAGTCCCTTACGGAAGATATGGACTTAGATGAAGGGGAAGGCTCCCCAAGGTCACCCCCCCCCCGAGGATGTCTCCTTTGGAGACATCATGGAAATGCTTAGGATTAGGGGAGGGTGGTCTGCCCCCAAGGCTTCCTCCGATGAGTCCGTATTCCTAGAGGTGTTCGAAGCAGGGCCATCTACCTCTTGGGTGTCCCCTCCCCCTGACCTCCTGGTGGACCTTATTTCCACCAGGGCTTGGAAGGAGCCGGACACTGTAGAGCCAGTCCCCAAGTGCCCAGATAGAATCCTGAGTCCCCCTGCTGAAAGAACCCACTGGAGCAGAGGTCCCCCTGTGGATGTCATGTTGGTGGCGGCGGCCACCAAGAGAGAGTTGGCTCAGGAGAGCTCTGCGGTCCACCCGCCGAGTAAGGAGTCTTGAGCGATGGACCGCCTTGGGAAGCGGGTCTTTAGTTCAGCAACCTTCTCCATGAGGGCGCTGAACTATATGGCACACGTCATCCGGATACAGTGAGATCTAATAAAAGAATACTCTGCATCCCCCCAGAGTCCATGTTGGAAGGGGACAAGCAGCTGTACTCCTCTCGAATGTATACTCTACGTTCAGTTTCCAACACCTCTGTGCAGCTCTTGTCTCATGCCACTGAAGGAGCAGCTAGAGCTGGCGGAGCCGGCCTGGTAATTAGGCGCCAAGCCTGGCTCCGACATTGTGACTTCTTGGAACCCTTTAAGGCATAATTCGCGAATGCCCCCTTTGATGGTTCTGCACTGTTTGGCAAAACCGTTCGCGACACTTTAGTCCAGAGCGAGAAAGACAGGAAGACGTTGTCTGCTGTCGGAGTCCGCTTCTCTGCTCCCCAGAGGTCCTTTTCCAAGAACCAAAAGGGTCAGAAGAAGATGTGGTTCCGAAAATCGCATCAGTCCCAGTCTGCTCTGGACAACCAGTCCTCTCGTGGCAGAGGAGGACAGGGAGGACGCCACCCAAGAGGCAGAGGGGGTCCCAGAAATTTTGGGTCCAGAGAACTTTTCTCTGAGAGGCCCATGCAGAACCCCTGAGGGGTTGCCTGGCTGCACCACTCTGGAGGCAGTTGGGGGGCATCTTTTGAAGCACCTAGCAATGTGGGAGTCCATGACAACAGATCGCTGGGTGCTTCGTATCATATCCAGAGGCTAATTCCCTTTATTGTAACCCCCAAAACCAGAAGCCTCCCCGACGTACCACCCAATCAAAGGGAGGCGGCTGCTATAGAAATTCAGCAGCTTTTGCAAAAAAGAGCCATCCAACCCGTCCCCCCAGATCAGTTTGGATCGGGGTTTTACTCCAGGTTCTTTCTGGTGCCAAAAAAGATGGGGGACTTGAGATCCATTCTCGATCTCTCTCTCCTGAACCTGGCAGCACCCAAAGAAAAGTTCTGAATGGTCACTCTACAATCTATTCTCCCCCTGTTACGGGAGAACGACTGGATGTGCTCGATAGACCTCAAGGATGCGTACTACCACATTCTGGTGGACAGACGCTCCAGGAGGTTCCTCTGCTTCTGGCTGGGAGCCAGTCACTTTCAGTTCAGGGCCCTTCCCTTCGGTCTCACCTCAGCCCCCAGGGTGTTCACCAAAGTCTTGGCGGTTATAGCGGCCCACCTGAGGCTTCAGGGAATTCAGGTCTTTCCGTACCTCGACGACTGGCTCCTCATCGCCCCAACAAGGCATCTGCTCTGTTCAGGCAGGGATTATTTCCTCAACCTTGCTCCATGTCTAGGATTGACTATCAACATGTCCAAATCCTCTCTGATCCCTACACAGGTAATAGATTTCATAAGGACGAGATTGGATTCCAGAATAATGCTTGCCTTCCTGACTCCCGATCGACTTCAGAACCTGAGGTTGCATGTCCAGGCCATTCTCCGACTTCCTGCTCCACCGGCAGAATTGATCCTGAGGGCTCTAGGGTCCATGGCAGCAGCTATTCTTCTGCTGCCCCTAGCCCGTCTACATATGAGGGTCCTGCAGTGGACCCTCCAGGTACAATGGTCCCTGTCTCGCAACCCCCTGTCCCATCCTATTCCCCTAAGCAGGGCTTGCAGAGGGTCATGTGGTGGCTCCAGTCCCCGCGTCTCCACATGGGACGACCATTCTCGATGCCTTCCCCCGTCGCCACAGTGACAATGGACGCCTCTCGCCTGGGGTGGGGGGGGGCACTATTCAGGCAGAACGGTCCAAGGCACGTGGAACGACACAGAGACCTCCTTGCATATCAATGTCCTAGAGATGAGGGCGGTGCTTTTGACGTTGCAGGCACTTCACAGCCTTCTTCCGATTGGGACGATAGCAGTACAAACGGACAACATATCTGTTGTCTGGTACATCAACAAACAGGGGGGAACCAGGTCTTATCCTCTTTGTCACAAGGCCATGAGAGTGTGGGAATGGGCGATATCCACCAACCGCTTTCTCATTGCAATGCACATTCCGGGATGGTCCAACATCCTAGCAGACAGGCTCAGTCGTTTGATTCTGACCCCGTACGAATGGTCTCTCAATCCTCTAGTAGCGAAACAAATATTTGCCCAATGGGGGCAACCCTGTTGCGATCTTTTTGCCTCTCCTTCAAATACCAAATGCAACAGTTACTTCGCTCTAATCCCCCCTCAGGGGGAGTCCCCAAGAGACTCTCTAGTACATGCTTGGCCTCCCGGTCTCCTTTACGCTTACCCTCCATTGCCCATGATGCTAAAACTCTTACAAAAAGCCAGTCAGCTGGGGAGCAAAATGATCCTCATTGCCTCATTCTGGCCTCGTCAAACGTGGTTCCCGTACCTGTGGTCTCATCTGATTCATCCACCCTGGATTCTGGATCCCCTTCCGGATCTCATTACTCACCCTCTGGGTCTTTCAGCCCCCAACCTGGTCAACCTCAAGCTGACTCCTTGGTTGCTCCAGTTCCACTCCTGATGAGGACTCCCGGAATATCCTCACCAGTCAAAGCCATCCTAGTAGCAGCACATAAACCTTCCACCAGAAGGGTCTATCGAAGTAAGTGGAAACGTTTCTCCATTTGGGCAGAGCACCATCACTTAGATCCTTTCACGGCGCCTCTTACATCGGTTTTGGATTTTCTAACTACCCTTTTTCATTAAGGGGCTAACTGTTCTACAGTCAAGGTACAACTAGCAGCGATTTCACATTATCATGTAGGGCATGAATCGGGCCCTCTAATTACTTCCAAGCTTTGTCAGGGAGGCCATGGGATGTATCTTTGGTTCTTCAGGCCTTGACAAGCCCCCTTTTCGAGCCAGCGGCTAAGGTTGATCTTAAATACCTCTCTTGGAAGACGGCCTTCTTGGTGGCCATTACTTCAGCTAAAAGGGTCTCTGAGCTTCAGGCTCTATGTGTTAAACCACCGTACTTAGTCTTCCATCAGGATAGAGTTTACCTCAGGATCAATCCGTCCTTTCTGCCTAAGGTATCTTCGGAAGCTAATATTAATCAATCTATTAATCTTCCCATGTTCTTCCCCAATTACCAGAACAAAGGAGAGTACAAACTGCATTCCTTGGATGTGCACCGACAATTACACTTTTATATTCATCGAACTGCTGGTCATAGGCAATCTGACCAGTTGTTTGTCTCCTTTGCCAAAACAAGTTTAGGCAAGTCAATTTCTAAAGTTACACTGTCACGGTGGATAGCTAGTTGTATCCTCTTGGCGTATCAGAGTTCGGGAAGGCCTGCACCTCAGGGAGTCCAAGCTCATTCTACTAGGGCTGTCGCCACTTCGGCGGCTTTTAAATCTAGGGTTCCCTTAGATGATATTTGTTCCGCAGCCACTTGGGCCTCATCTCATACCTTTATCAGCCATTACAAACTGGATGTTGTCTCCAGAGGTAGGGCGTCCTTTGGCTCTGCAGTGCTCCGGAATATTCTTCCATAAAGGCCACCCAGGATTCAGGTAGCTGGGGACTCTGTCCCAAAGGTTGCTGACAAATGAAGTTCCTACTTCAGATTAAGAAGTTATGTACTCACCATAACGTCCCATCTGAGTAGGTATCTTCATTTGTCTGCAACCATCCCCCCCTCCTTCCCCCTGACCTATAGGATCTGTCTTAGATCAGCCCCCTCCAGGGGACAGTAACAATGGATGCAGGATGCACCACTACCAGTCCCCAGATCCTAACAAGTGAAGCTGAGTTAAGTAGTGATTATTTCACATCATGATTATGGAAATATGCAAAAGGGACCTTCGCTGGTGGCTTCAGACATCCAATTTGGATCAAGGAAAACCCTTTGTTCTCCCTCTCCAGTGGTTACCCTGACGACAGATGCCTCCCAGATAGGGTGGGGGCATTGTCTGGGCAGGCTAGTTCAGGGCTCCTGGCTTCACATCAACGTGTTGGAGATGAGGGCTGTACTTCTATCCCTACAAGCCTTACACAAGTTTCTTCCTCAGGGCATCATCGCCATCCACACAGACAACATGTCGGTGGTTTGGTATCTGAACAAACAAGGAGGGACCAGATTTGCAGAGAGGCCATGAGGTGTGGGAATGGGCTGTAGCTACCAACCGCTTCTTGGTAGCGACCCACATCCCGAAAGTCAAATTTTCAGGAGATGGGGTTGCAACTCCACTAAACACCAAGTGCCAAAGGTTCTTCTCCTTGATCCCACATCAGGGAGTACCAGCCATGGATGCTCTAGCACAACCTTGGCCAACAGGGCTTCTTCCCAGAGTTATTCAAAAAGCTTCTCAACTGGGGTCTTCAATGATACTGATTGCCCTGTACTGGCCTCGTCAGGTATGGTTTCCCTACCTGAAGAAGCATGCAGTGGACGATCCGTGGACTTTAGACCTAATTCGGACTTGCTAATCCATCAGTCATCAGTCCCTTCAATCTTTGAAATTGACAGCTTGGCTCCTCCACAGTTGTTCACATTTTATCCACCACTAACAAATTGTACCTTAGTAAGTGGAAGAGGTTTGCTATCTGGAGCAACTCTCAGGGCTTAGACCCTATCACTGCTTCTGTCCCAGAGGTCTTGAAATTCTTAACATCTCTGTTTAATCAGGGATCTTCTGTCTCAACTATTAAAGTCCAACTAGCGGCTATCTCTAAATTCCACGAATCCATGGATCCTCCTTTGATGAGCAGCAGACTATGCAAAACTTTCATTAAAGGTGCAAGCCTATTAAGACCCCCATTTTTCATCCTGCATAAAATATCTGTCTTGGAAAACTGCCTTCTTAGTTGCAATTACAAGAGTTTCAGAGCTTCAAGCCCTGTCTATTAAGCCACCGTACTTGATTTTCCACAAGGATAGAGTATCACTTAGGCTAATCCATCCTTTGTCCCCCAAGGTCTGTTCTAGTTTCTGCCTCCAACAATCTCTAGAGCTACCGGTTTCTTCCCAAAATTCTCCAATGAAGCAGAATACACTCTTCATAAATTGGATGTTCACAGGCAATTAGTCAGACCAGTTGTTTGTGTCCTTCTCAGATAATAAACTGGGCCAAACCATCACAAAGCTACTATCTCAAAATGGATCAGAGATTGCATAACTCAGGCTTATTCTTCTTGAATAAGCAACTTACAACATCTATCAAGGCTCATTCTACCAGAGCTATGGCTACTTCTATAGCTTTTCACACTACAAATTGGATGTGGCATCTCATTTGGTTCCATGGTACTCAGGAGTGTTTTCCAGTGAGCCACCCAGGATTCAGGTGCTCTGTCCCATCAGTCAGAATGTAACTTCAGATGTTTGGGATCCATCTTTTGAGTTCTACTGTTTTATCTTGTTTCATCTGACAAACTAGATCTGGGGGACTGGTAGTGGTGCATCCTGGGATATGGTAAGCTCAGCCAGTAACCCATCAGTCAGAATGTAGGCGAGATGGATCCCAAACATCTGAAGTTATGGTGAGTACATAACTAAAAGTTATATCGGGCAAACTTGATCTGAGGTCAGTCAGGGTTGGCAGGGGATTATGGGTAAAGGGAGGAGCTAGGAGCTCGGATCTATGCTGTGGTAAAAGTTGCCGGCTCGGATCCGAGATCGGAACCGTATCCCAAAGGTTCCAAAGGTTGCAGACAAATGAAGATACCTACTCAGATGGAACGTTATGGTGAGTACATAACTTCTTATTTCTTCTATTCCACAGGTCACTACTCATTGTTTGCAGTGTTAGTATGACGCTGTTTATACTTCTTCCAGGACTATAGTCACTGGTACAGTTTTAAGGAGATTTGCTTAGCTGCATTCTTATAATCCTCCAGATGAGGTTAAAAATGAGATTTTAAATTCTCCCTTGGATATAGAATTAGTTTTTGACCTCTCTGCTGCAGAGATGATTGAAAGGTGTGATGGAAGGGGCAAGCTGATCCAGAGAATCTTTTAAGATTTTTCATGCCTCCTCCAAATTGTCCAAGGGATTTTCTTTCTCCCCATCCATTTTCAACAAAAAACAGAATAAACAGTCTCAATAGAATTCAGGTAAAAAGACGTTTAAGAAGAAGTGGCAAGGAGTTTACCTAGAGACTAGTTCTGGCCTCTTCTTTCCCAAACCTGTTTGTGATAGTGCCCAAATTCAACATGATGTCACTTTACAACCTGTTGCGTCTTCTTCTTTCAAGTTACCTGGTAAAATTTGACTTAAAAGATGTGTATCATCTTATCCATACTCATCCAGACTTCAGGTATTTCTCAATGTTTTATGTGTCTGGATCACGTTATCAATTCACTGCCTTACCTTTTGGACTATCCACTACACCAACAGTGTTCACAAAGTATCTAGCTCCAGTTCTAGCTCATTGCAGGCTACAGGGTATCCACATTTTGCAGTATTTAGATGACTTGCTTATCTTTGCAGAGTCTTTTATTTTTCATTGTCATAAATCGCTCTCTCTTGGGTGAGATATCTCTTGCACAAGCTGGGATTCCAAGAGAACATTCAGAAGTTTTTTTTGACTTCCTCACACAGGACTGTACTCCTGGGATGTCAGCTAGACACCTCAGTTCAAAGAGCTTTTTTTTCACAGGAAAAATAGATGTCCTTCCATATCACTGTCACAGTATTCTTCACTAAAGGGATCCCTTCCAAGGGTAGCCCAATGTCCGGCCAGTATGCCAAAGCCTTAGGTTTTCAAGGATGTCATACATCACACATATGCTGTCAGGGCATAAAGGTGACATATGGACATACATACCTGAGAACTTCTTTGCCGTCAGTCCGAATGCCATCTTTGATTGTTGGTCTGAGCTCTCCTTCATTTGTGCTGGTTTCCAAGTCATTTTCAGATAAGTGCCCTGTTGGGGTTTTCTTCTTATCCTTTTTTTTCTTTTGGTTTACAAGTTTACATGTCATCTGGAAAGAGAAAATGTCAGTGTGGAAGACAGATTCCCCATAAAGACCGTCACAAGCAGTGTCTCTTTTGCTTGGGTGCTTCTCACGATTATACCGAGTGCTCAGTTTGTGAAGTGTTTGTTCCTAAGACCCTCCTTGTCTATCTACCTGGAGAACCAGCGTCTTAAGTTGTTGATGCAAGGTGCTATAGTGGAGTCATCCCTTCCCAAAGGTCAGCCATCTGCCAAGAAGAAGACCAAAAAAGTTAGATTAGATTTCGCTGCTGCACCAACTCCCCCAGACATCTCTCTTGAGGCTGGTGAAAGCCCGGAAGATTGTTTGGTTGTTTCGTTAGATTCCTCTGTTGCAACTGCATTGGAGGCCGGCATGGATCTGGCTTCTCACATATCCTCATTGACTCTGCAGACATCCATTGTGGATGTTGAGGGGAAAGTTGGCTGATCATATCTGAGGAACTGAGGCGTGTTCTGCAGATTCTTGTTCTGCAGGAGATTCCCGCTACATTGATTGAGTGTCAACAGGGGGTCCAAACCTCCTAAGGTCTTTAGGGCTAACTTCCTGATAAAGAAAAAGTAGAAAACTAAACACATCTCCCCTGCTCCCAAAGATCCCCAGCATGAACGACAGGATTTTACACAGGATTTGTTTAGTGCACTCATGGCCTTGAAGCATCCCCCAGGGAGTTTCTGTCGCTGTCCTTCCTTGGTCCTCTACTCCACTAACTAAGCCTAGGGAGCAAAACTCTTCTGATGAGGAATTGGACTCTGGGAAAGAGTCCTTGGCTTACTCCTCTCATATTCCTTCTCCATGGGGCTTTGGTTCTGAGGAGGAAGATTCCATTTTCCCTTTGAGGAACTCTGTTTTGGGGATACTATCTCTTGTATGATGGAATTCTTTAAATGGGTTTCTGACATCTAGAAGAGGTGTTATGAACTCTTTCAGGTGGAATCTCCTAAGCCTTCTGCGGTCGCTCTGGTCCTGGCTGCCCTGCTGGACACCTTGTCAGGCTCCTGTTTCTCAAACTCCTGCCCCTAAAAAGTCTGACAGGTTTTATAAAGTGCTCAGTAACTGTAAGTTTCTCTACAAATGTCCCTCTGCTGAATCCTCTGTTTTGTCTGTCTCTTCTGGCAAACCTTTTAAGCTCCTGCCTTCTACTACATTGCTTCCTTCTGACAAGGACAGTAGGGACATGGAATGGGTATGCAAAAAGTTGTATACAGCTTCTACCCTGGCCTTTCAGGCTATTAATTATCAGACCCATACAACCAAGTATGCACTATTTCTTCTTTCTCAGGTCTGTCAGGCTATATCTGACCTTCCTGATTCTGAAGAGGTTTCAGCCCTCTCTTTGTTAGGCTGTTCTTCCCAAGTGGCTCGCCATTCTATTAAATGTAGTTATGATGCAGCTGGTGCTTCTTCTAGCACTGCTGCCTTTGGTTTTGTGTTAAGGCAGTATTCCTGGCTTTATCTACAACCTTTGCCTGGTGATATTAAGGCTAAATTGTTCAAGTCTCCCTTTGATAATCAAAAATCTCTTTGGTTCTGCTGCTGCTTAGCTTTTTATGTCACTGCAAGACAAGGGCAAGGCTTTGCAGGAATTGAAGCATATTTTTGTTTCTCATATTCTAAATGTCAGAGGAATTCTCTCTCCAAGCCTGCTTTTGTTTGTAGACAGTCTCCCTTTCCTCTCAAAGGTAAGATGGATTCTAGAAGGTCTCCGACTGCCAAGTCTACTCTGACTCCTACTACTTAGAAACCTCCTTTTCCAGCAAGCCAGGTTCTGTGTATCTGCTTCCCTCCATCCTGAGTCAGGTCCCTTTATCTCTTTGTCTTTCCCTATCCCTTCCCAGTTGGTTAAGGATCACTCAGGATTCTTGGGTTCTGTCCTTCATTTTTCAGGGATACTTCATGGTCTGGAAATCCCTACCTCCTTTTTTGGGCATTCCCCAACCTCCTGAGGAACAGCTGTCTTTCTTTCAGTATGTACTTCAGCACATGTTGTCGCAAGGTGCCTGTGATGTCCCTCCTATGGGCCAGTAATCAAGGAGCCTGAATCCTCACCACTGATACTGGTGAGGGACATTCACTTGGAACAAAGATAGATACACAGAATATTTCCAGATGCAGCTCTCTGCACTAAGCACAATTTCCCTTAAGAACACACAGAGAACACAGTCTGGGGGATGGGTTTCTCTCTGTCTCTCTCCAGGCCCCTAATAAGACTCCTCACTGGCACAAGCCAAGTCCTCCACCACCATCTCTGTAAAAGCAGTGCTGTGTGTCCTTGCTCTAAGCAGCTGACACCCACTCTCTTTGAGTTTTGATTTGCACGTGCACACACACACACAAACCCACACCTTGGGAAGGTTAGCGCAGATTTACCAACTGTGCCCCCTATGCCCAGACTGTAAGGTAGCTATTGCACCAGAACACTCCAAAGCCAACTACTGTAAGGATCTTACAAGGCTACCCATTTATACAGAGGAAAATTAACACTAACACAAATGATAGTGTTTGACCAACGCAGTAAGGCAGCCATAGTGTCACCAAATAAATATAAGTAATCTCAAAGGTTAAAATATCCTCTAAAAGACCAGCTACAATGAAAAGTTTAAACATATTTAATAATAAATAATAAAACAACATGAAAATACTAAATATCTATTTACAATAAACAGCAGAGTTTCAATCACAGGAAATATTAAAATAACAAGATGAATAAATTCACACAGATACAGAAAAACAGTACTTAACTAATTTCACTACATTTGCCTGACTGATCTAAAGAATTACTATTCCATGGTTAATTACTAAAGCAAGGCAAGATGGAGTGGGAGAGTGATCCTTCTATATTAGATTTCAAAAACAGAATGCTTTGAGACTTCTGTCTCATCTAGTATTAAAACATTATTTCAGTGCTGGATTACAGAATGACATCACATACATTTGGTCATCTGATTTCTGGTTCCCATACTACCCCCCCTTTACTAGAAACTGAACCAGAATTTCACACCTATGTGTTACCATACACACAGATAGAGCTTTGCTAAGATGTGTGATAGCATCTGGAGCATTTTAACACTTCCAACCTTCCAGGGTAGCAATCAGTTCACCGCTAAAGACAATGCAACAGGATTCCTAGTCCTTGTTTTCACAGACATTTTGTCTCTGGCTGCAATCAGAACTTTTAAATACAATCTTTATGGCCTACCAGGTAATTTAATTTCAGACTATTTTTCAAAGTTAGACCAGTATTAGATAAAGTTAACACTGTTCTTAGAGATATGAAGCACTTTTTAACATCTTTATTTGAGTAGTCCAGTACCATCAGCAGCAAAAATTTTCTGCTCATTACAATGGATGTAGTATCACTTTTCACAGTCATACCCAGTAGCACAGGGACTGCATGTGTTACTCTGTCTAAATATTCTGATTACAGTGCAGGACATATTTATCTTATAAATGTACTTCTTGATTTGATTGTGAGTAACAATATTTTTACTTTTAATGATCAGCTACAAGCAGAGGGTGGGCATAGTGATGGGCACACCTTGTACCAATAGCTATGGAAACATAGTGTTAGCTTATTGGGAAACACTCTATGTCTTTAATGAGAGCAAACTTTTTAAACAGTATATTCCATACTATGCCAGGTTTGTGGATGATATATTTTTGTATAGGCAGGTTCTGGTTCTATGCTGCATGATTTTGTTGAATATTTACAACAGACAACTAAGTTCCTATGATTTACCTCTGAGTTCTCTGCTGATAATATTGAGTTTTTAGATGTTAAAATCATCAAGAAACTGAATGGTTTAGACACTCAAGTTTACAAAAGGTCTTGTAAAAAATGTAGTATTTTACATAGAGTATGCACCCACAACGTATTCCCAGGAATGCCTTGAAAGGACAGTTCCTTAGGTATGCCAGGCTCAGTGCAGATGATGAATATATGGACTCTGCTTTTGATGAGCTGGCAAGTGATTGTAGTAGTAGAGACTAACAGCATGAAATAGATGTAGCATGACAAAGGGCTCTGTCCAATAGGAATGCCCAGGCCAAACCATATTTCTCTCATCAAGACCCAGAGGCTAAGAGTTCTAGGGTGTTACAAGGTGACACTCTGAGAATGAGCATTATTTTCTCAAATTATGTTAGCTCTGTCTGTGAAATTATTAAAAAACATGGGCATGTCCTTACATGTGATTATACAAACAAAACTGTTTTAGCTGAGGCTCCTAAATTTTGTTTTAAGAACAATACTTCTTTTAGAAACACATTGTGCTACAAACCTGTTTAGAAGAAACCAAGGAGTACTAATAGAATAGGAACTCACCCTTGTAGACTGTAATATGTGCCAGTCTATTGAAACTACTAATAGATTTGTGCATTCTGAAACTAAGCAGGTTTTAAATTCAGTTTCTTTGAAATTGTAAATGCTGTTATCTTGTTTATTTAGCTAGCTACACTGTAAAAGTTTTTATGTTGGTAAAACGAACAGAGCTTTGAAAGACCGTGTACATGAGCACATTTACAATGTGTCTAGAAAAGATAAAAGAAATGCACTGTCAAAACATATTTTAGTTGCTGGAAGTACTCATAAGTTTAAGTTTATTGTGCTACAACCTTTTAATGTCAGCATTAGATGTGGTGATGTCAGCACTAAAACAGAATGTATTGAATCTAAATGGATTTTAGAATTACAAAGTGACAGAAAGAAGGGTTTAAATGCCTATGTTCCTTTAAGACCACTGCTTAGGTCACATGACCTTAAGAGGTAGACCTGAAACTGTGGATTTAAACAGCATTCTATGCCTGTTTTATTAGATATGAAGAAGCACCTGGATGGGTGTGAAAGTGCTTGTCTTTTTTCTTGGATGTTTTTAACATTTCTATGCTGTTTTATTCAACGTGTTCTAACCTGTTTTATTAAACTTTGGAACTGCTACTTCCTTGGGTTCAGCCATGTTGACTGGATATTTTTCTACTTGTATTTTTGAAAGTATCTGGACTGAGATTAACCTCTTCTCTTCCAGTATCCTCTGTTATAGTACTAATTTCAACAGTTACAATACAGTCTGACATACAGGTGCATTACTTTTTTCTGTCCAGCAGGGCCCACTGTTGGTGCTTTTTTTAACATAACCAACTTTGCAAATACATTTTCAACACAAGCACCTGTACAAATCAGTTTGACATACAAATTACATATAATTCTTTACAAAACTCCAGCTAGCTATGCTGGCATATGTTACACATCCACTGCCCTAATTCTCCTGGCATAGCTGGCAATACCTCACATCATCACATCTCTCCCCCCTTTGAAGACTTGAGCTAGTTTCTCAAGTGACCCTGGAGAAATGTTGCTTGAGAGGAACAAGCCTGTCTGGAAATACATTAACCCATACTGTGTCTTGAGAACCCACCTGCATTGGCATTACTGACTCCACTACAGTGCTGCACTGTCATGTCATATGCCTGCAACCCTAGGCTCCACCTTAGTAACTTGGCATTTTGCTGGCTGGCTTGATATAGCCATAGATCCCCCCCCAGGCTCCTCCTGCCATTCACTGCAAATACTCAGCACCAGGGCCTCCCTATCATGCTAAGGCTTCATCATGTTAACGTAGTACAATTTGTACTCCTGCCTCCTGCCTAGCAGGTTTATCATGTAGTTAACATAACTGAGCTTCCTCTCCACTTTGAAGGGTCCCTCCCAAGCTGCCTGCAACTTATTGTGTCTGACAGGAATGAGAACCAAAACTTGCTGCCCCACAGCATACTCTTGGGTTCAAGCATTCCTCTCATATCAGACATTTTTCTGCTGTTGGGCTCCTGCCAGGTTCTCCTGGGCCAGGCCTAAGAGCTCCCTAAGCTGTGTCGTGAGGTTTAGGACATATGCCACAAGAGAATCCTTGTGGGATTCACACTCACCCTCCCACTCATCATGAATCAGATCTAAAGGCCCCCTCATCCTGTGACCATACATCAACTCAAAGGGTGAAAAACCTGTGGATTCTTGGGGTACTTCTCTGTTTCTGTATGCCAATAGCAAATGGGGCAAATATTTGCCCCACTCTCTCTTAAACTGCTCTACAAATGCCTGTAGCATGGTCTTGTGGAGAATTTAGTCTCTCCACAAGACCATTAGTGTGGGAATGGTAGAAGGTGGACTTTAGGTGCTTCACCCCACAGTACTCCCACAGACAAGCCAGCAGGTCTGACATGAAATTGGCACGTCTGTCAGTCAGTATTTCTCCTGGGAAACCTACCCTGCTGAAAATCTCTAACAAAGCATTTGCCACCGTCTCTGCCTCGATGAGGACAGACCCACCTCCTCAGAGTATCTAGTAGCATAATGTACTTCCACCAGGATATACTTCTTCCCTGTGAAATTTGGGGTACTCAGAGCCCCCACAATATCCATAGCTACCCTCTGAAATGGCTCCTTAGTCACAGGCAAAGGCATCAAAGGAGCCTTGATCTTGCTTCTGCCTTGCCTACTTTTTGGCATTGCTCACAGGTCCTGCAGTACCCTGAAACATTCCTTGTAATCCCAGGCCAGAAAAAGTTCTGCATAATACATCTCTTGGTACACTTTATGCCCATATGACCTGCAAAAGGAATGTCATGGGCTATGGCTAGAAGTGCCAGATGGTAGGCTTTAGGCAGTGCCAACTACTGTATTACCTCACCCTCTAGTCCTCCCTCAGGGGTGCACTGCCTATACAGTAACCCTTTGTTCCAGTATACAGATTCCCCTTTTCCTTGAGAATCAGGTGCCTCCTTAGCTACATCCCTCAAGTTTTGTAATGCAGGGTCTGACATCTCAGCCTTTCTCAACTCTATCTTCTGACCCTTCCCAGCTTCCTTTTCACAGGAAGCCTGGTATCCTGTGATGGTGGTGCCTCACTCTCAGCCTGGGCACTACCACTCACCTATGCCCTTGCATTCACTCTGTCCAAGAGAACATCAGTACATACCAGCAGCTGTGGCTCACTTTCAGGCTCACTGTTACAAGGAAGCTCCCTCCCTGAAATAGCCACCGTTACCTGACTGCTCACCTCCGGAAGCAGTCGGGGGTCATTTTTCCTTGTACTACGTGCCTGGAGAAATATAACCACTGACTCGTGGGTACAATGGATAATATCCAGAGGCTATTGCATCCCCTTCCATCTTTGTCCAACCTCATCCAGAGAATTACTTGACATTTTACCCAGTCAAAGGGAAGCAGCGGCACATGAAATCCAAAAGCTGCTACAAAAAAAGAGTCATCCAGACGGTCCCCGCAGACCAGATAGGATCTGTTTTTTACTCAAGGTTCTTTTTAGTGCCAAAAAAGATAGGGGACTGGAGACCAATTCTGGATCTCAGCACACTGAACAAATTTATAAAAATAGAGAAATTCTGGATGGTCACAGTTCAGTCTATCCTTCTCTCTTGGAAGAAGATGATTGGATGTGCTGTGTAGATTTTCAAGATGCGTATTACCATAGAAAAATGCACAAATGTACAAGAAGATACCTCCACATCTGCATATGAGCCAGTCACTACCAATTTCGAGCTCTACCCTTCAGTCTCTCTACAGCCCTCAGAGTGTCCGCCAAATGCATGGCAGTGGTTATCGCTCACTTGCGACTTCAAGGATTCCAGATGTTTCCATATCTAGACGACTGGCTCATCACCACCACCACCAAGTGTCTACAGGAAGAAGCCCTGCACTACACTCTCCTCATAGCACAATGCCTGGAAATTACTATTAACTGGGAGAAGTCCAACACGACCCCAGCTCAGTCTTTGGAATTTATAGGGGTACTGTTGGACACGCAAAATTGCACAGCATCTCTTCTGGACCACAGGCTTCAAAGAATAAGACAGCAGGTTCAACCGCTGCTCTGTCACCACAAATCTCCTGCTCGATCTATACTCCAACTCTTGGGGTTAATGGCAGCCTCAATCACCATTGTTCCTCTAGCCAGATTCCACATGATACTCCTTCAGTGGTTACTTCTCACTCAGTGGTACCCTCTACAATATCCTTTGTCTTTTCAGATAAGTGTAACTCAGAGATGCAAGCAAGATTTACTCTGGTGGACGTCTCGAAATCCCCAAAAATGGTATCGCCCCTTCAGCCCCCATCAGCCAAAAGCCACGGTGACTACAGATGCCTCCCTGATGGGGTTGGGGGGCTATGTCAGGGCAACTCGGTCTGGTCGGAGACAGAGGCCCTTTTGCATGTCAGTGTCCTGGAACTGAGGGCGGTGCTACTAGTGTTGAAAGCATTTAATTCCATCCTTCCATCAGGGACTATTGATATCCAATCAGACATCATGTCAGTGGTCTGGTACATCAGCAAGCAAGGGGGCACCAGATCTTACCCATTATGCCGAGAGGCCTCGAGAATATGATAATGGGCGATAGCTTCCAACCGCTTTCTAATTGCAGCGTACATTCCTGGGAGCTCCAGCGTGATAGAGGACAAATTGACCAGGTGCATTCTACTTCTTCACGAGTGGTCCCTCAACCCTGTGATAGCGGCAAGAATCTTCAGCCATTGGGGCCAGCCTTGCTGCGACCTATTCGCCTCCCCAACCAACTACAAGTGCAGCAAATATTTTGCCTTGATCCCCCCTTGGGTACAGTCACTGAGAGACGCTCTAGTCCATGTTGGCCCTCAGGTCTACTTTATGCTTATCCTCCTCTCCCCGTCATCTCCCAGTTTCTGAAGAAAGCGCAACAGTTGAAAAGCAAAGTGATCCTCATTGCTCCATATTGGCCTCGACAAGTCTGGTTCCCCTTCCTCTGGCCTCACCTGCTAGATCAACCGTGGATCCTCAATCCATCCCCAACATTAAGTTCCCATCCACAGGGTCTGACTCACCCCAATCTAACAACCCTGAAACTGACAGCTTGGTTTCTCCACTTCCAGTGATTGCCAGGCAGGTAAACCTCTTGTCCCCAGTGCCCAATATTCTTACTGCATCTCATAAATCGTCCACCAGACTAATCTATCTCAGTAAATGGAAAAGGTTTTCTCTATGTGCAGCGAATAAATAATTAGACCCCTTGTCAGCCCCAGTTTCGGTGGTTTTGGATTGCTTATCACATCTTTTCCACTCTGGGGTGTCTGCGTCTACTATTCATGTGCATTTAGCTGCCATCTCAAATTTCCACATTGGTTTTCAGGATTCTTCGCTTATGTCACATAGACTCTGTAAAACTTTCTTGAAGGGGTTCTTCACTTAAAACCTCCCTTTAGAGAGCCGGTACAACCTTGGGATTTGGCATTGGTTCTGCAAGCTCTAACAGCTCCCCCCTTTGAACCTACATCTTCATGTGATGTAAAATATCTTTCTTGGAAAACTTTGTTACTGATTGCAATCACATCAGCCAGATGCTTGTCAGAACTTCAAGCCTTATGCATCAAACCTCACTGTCTTATCTTATCTTCCATAAGGATAGGGTATCACTGAGAACTAATTCTTCCTTTTTACTAAAAGTGGTGTCAGAGCGGTCTATCAACCAATCTATTGACCTTCCAGTGTTCTCTCCTAACCACTCTAACAAGGGAGATTACTGCCTGTACTCCTTGGATGTTTATAGGCAAATACGATTTTATCTGGACAGAACAAAATCACCCTATAAATCAGACCAACTATTCCTGGCTTTTTCTGGACCAAGATGAGGTCGTCCTGTCTCAAAAGTTACATTGGCTTCATGGTTGAGAAATTGTATTACCTTTATCTACAACAAAAACAATGTCACCTTGCCTCACAGAGTGAAAGCACATTCTACAAGGTCTATGGCAACTTCAGCAGCTTTCCATGCTAAGGCTTCCCTCAATAATATTTGCTCAGCTGCAACTTGGGCCAAACTTCATTCCTTTATTCTTCATTACAAATTGGATTAGGCCTCCAGAGGTAGAGCTTCTTTTGGCTCCATGGTGCTCAGGAATGTCCTTCCATGAGGGCCACCCAAGGATACAGGTAGCTGGCGACTCTGTCCCATCAGTAAGGAATGAACGAAGATTAACAACATCAGATAAAGAAGTTATGTCTTACCATAACGTTCCATCTGTGTTGTTGATCTTTGTTCATTTATTACTCCCCACCCTCCGTCCCCCTCCAGAGTTTCCTGGTTGATCTCATATACTCCTTTATTGTAGGTCTGTTATGACCAGAGGTAGCTTCTAATGTGAGAGTGTTCAATCTCGCCGTTTGTTCTTACACATGGGTGTCGGAGCCAATCCTCGGCTCCGAGTCGGCCGCTTAGCAAAGCTCTGCATCCAGAAGAAGCTCGAGACCAACCTATCTCCCACAATTCCCTCTGTCTTTACCTCAGATCTAGTTTGCCGCTGCATCCGATCGCATCGTTCTGAAGAGCTCTGAGCCACCTGGAACAGATGAGCTAACTTTTCAAAGAAAATTTTCTTTAAAAGATTCTAGGATTGTAGACTTATATAGTGTGTGTGTACGTGTATGGTCTGGTTTTCCCTTTAACTATATATATAGTGTTTTAATACTTTTATATTTAGTTTAGGTACCTAGGGCCTACCCCACCTACTAAAACCCGGATTTGACTACTTGATACTTGATATCATTATTGCTGTGACACTTTCTTTTGACTTTGTTCGTTAAAAATTCTCATTATGTCAGAGAAGGTTAAGTCAGGTTTTAAAAGATGTCAGTGCAGACAGAAGATGTCTGTCACCGACAACCATAGCTCCTGTGTCTACTGTCTTGGCCCTCTCCACCTTCAGGAGGACTGTTCAATATGTCATTCCTTTAGTGGAAGGGTCATGACAGATAGGCGCAGGAAGCTTATGGACAGAGGTCTTCTGAAGCCTGCTTTCCAAGAGGCTTTAGATAAGTCAGACCAGACTTCTAAATCTTCGAAGGAGTCGAAGACTTCGGAGCCCACGTCATCGGCTCCAAGTTCTTCCTTTAAAGTTCGTTCACCGGTTCCACAGACTTCGGGGCCGAGTGTCGAGCTATTGTCTGTCACCGAGCCTCGGGTCTTGGAACCGGTAACGGAACTGCCGCCTCCTGCTCTTTTGAGGTCGGCACCGTCCTCGATTCCTTCAACACGGTCTTCCAGGCCCCTCTCTGACACCGACGTAGATCGTGTGGTGCAGAAGCTGATGGAGAACACGGCCCTGTCCAAACTCATTGCAGTCTCCTCTCAGTTGGTGTCGAGACTTGAAGGCCTTCCCTTGTCTCCATCTGGTCCTCCTCCAAGGCCTACTCAGCCCTCGGAGCCGGAAGATGCTGATCTGCTGATAGTGGAGCCCTTGGTGCCGGAACCGTCTCTTTCTCGGTCGGCACCATTGACCTCGACTCCATCGGAACCACTACCGGACTCGCGGAGCCGACGATTTATCCTTGGTTTCGGGACCGAGAGCCGAACCGACGTTTCGGTGCCGACTCTCCCTCTCGGCGCCTCGGCACGGATCACCTCGGCTCCATCCTCGGGGTCGGTGCCCTTGGCTTCCGCGTCGGAGATACCTCCGCGTTCTTCGGAACCGGGGGATTCCTCGACTCGGGGGCCGGGGGCCTTCGACCTTATGAGGAAGATATTGTCTTCCCAGACAACTACTTCAGCAGAAGCAACGTCTCCCTCCCATAAGGGCCCGTTGTCCTCTTCTGCACCCACGGCTACTCAAAAGCGTCGAGCACCAGTGTCTCAGTCGCTCCCAGAGGGAGCCCCCTCTTTCTTGGAGGCTTCATCGGATGCCCCGCCCGATGACGTCCTGAGGAAAAGATTGTGCAAGAGGAGGCACTTGGATTCTCCACAAGAGTCCTTAACATCAGACACTGACTTAGATGAGTCAGAAGGGTCCCCAAAATCACCCTTGGAGGATGTCTCCTTCTCTGACATCCTGGAGATCCTAAAACAGAGAGGTGATTGGCAAGCCCTACCCCCTTCTGAGGATGAGTCAGTTTTGCTGAAGGCATTCGGTGCTCGCCCTTCTTCCTCCTGGGTCACTCCGCCCTTCGACGAGTTAATGGAATTAATTGCTCGAAGGGCATGGGAGACACCTGACACAGTGGAGCCAGTTCCCAGAAAGCCTAATAAATATATTACGGCCCCTCAGGATAAGGCATACCTCACAAAGGGAGTTCCAGTGGACGCTATGGTGGTGGCAGCTGCCACGAAAAAGGAGATGTCCGAATCTTCCTCGTTTGTCCATCCTCCTAACAGAGATTCTAGGACCATGGACAGATATGGGAAGCGCATTTTCAGTTCAGCGACTTTTTCCATGCGATCGCTGAACTATTTGACACATTTCACACGCTTACAGAGGGATCTAGTCAAAGAGTTGGGAGATACCCTCCAGGGTACTACAGATGCTGCTGTCTCGGATAAGGTTACAGCACAGCTCAATACCCTTACATCTATTGTAAACTCGTCCATGAGGCTCATCTCGTATGCAGCCAAAGGATCAAGTAGGGCTGCGGCTTCAGCGATTGCTCTTCGTAGACAATCCTGGATGTGCCTATGCTCCTTTGTGGAAGCCTTCAAGTCTTCCTTTACTAACGCCCCCTTTGATGGTGCCACTCTTTTTGGCCCCAAAGTAAAGGAGACCCTGACCCAGTGTGAGCAAGAGGGAAAGACTCTGCTGTCGGAGTCCGTTTTTCCACCCCATCCAGACCATACCCCAAAGGGCAACGAGGTGGGAAAATGTGGTTTCGCAAACCCCAGGGTTCTTTCCCAAGCACACAGGGTGATGCCCCCTCCAGAGGCAGAGGGGGGGGGCAGAGGTGGAAGACGTCGCCCTGGCGGCAGAGGGGGTCCGCAGAACCAAGGCGACAGGGATACTATCCCTGGGAAGCCTTTCCAGCACTCCTGAGAGGAGGCCCGACTGTCCTGCTCTGGAGGCAGTCGGGGGTCGCTTAGCTTTATACCCTCAGGTCTGGCAAAGTCTTACTTCAGACAATTGGGTAAAAAGCATTATTACCAGAGGTTACAAAATTCCATTTCTACTTCCCCCCTTACCACAGAAAAGATTCCCAGATGTACCGCCCCATCTGCGAGAACCTGCAGCTATAGAGATTTCAAAACTGCTAGAAAAAAGGGTCATCCAACCAGTCCCGGCGGACCAAAGAGGATCCGAAACTTACTCAAGGTTCTTTTTAGTTCCAAAAAAGACAGGGGACTGGAGGCCAATTCTGGACCTGAGCAATCTCAATACCTATGTGAAGAAAGAAAAGTTCCGGATGGTCACGCTTCAATCGATCCTTCCGTTTTTACAGAAGGACAACTGGATGTGCTCAATAGATCTCAAGGACGCATACTACCACATCAAAATGGCCAGAGCGTCCAGAGATCACCTGCACTTCTGGCTGGGAGCCAGCCACTTTCAGTTTCGGGCCCTGCCCTTTGGTCTAACCTCAGCCCCCAGGATTTTCACCAAATGCATGGCAGTGGTAGCGTCTCACTTGAGACGCCTAGGATTCCAGGTGTTTCCATATCTGGACGACTGGCTCCTTACTGCCACCACCGAGCGTCGACTGATACAGGCCAGGGACTATACACTCAGCCTTTGTGTTCACCTAGGGATTTCGATAAATTTTGAAAAATCTGCCTTACAGCCATCACAGCATATTTCATTTATAGGGGCAGATTTGGATACCCGTTCCTTGCTTCTAAGACTCCCCTCCGCAAGAATAACTTCCCTACAAAAACACATATCTCTCCTTCTGTTGTCCAAGAAATCCCCAGCCAAACTAGTTCTGAAAGTCTTGGGACTCATGTCAGCTTCCCTCATTGCAGTCCCCATGGGAAGACTACACATGAGAGTTCTCCAATGGCTGCTATTCGCACAATGGTCGTTCCAACAGTTACCGCTGACACACAAAATTTACATTACAAACACCTGCAAAGCACACCTGTCTTGGTGGTTACAGAATCACAATCTCATCGGCGGTCGACCGTTTGTGTTACCCACACCAATAGCCACAGTGACCACGGACGCTTCCCTGATAGGGTGGGGGGCATCTTTCAGGGACAGACAGTCCAAGACGAATGGACCAATCTAGAGTACAGCCTGCACATCAATGTCCTGGAGATGAGGGCAGTGTTTTTAGCGTTGCAACACTTCTCCTCCCTTCTACCTCTAGGGACTATTGCAGTTCAAACGGACAACATGTCCGTAGTTTGGTACATAAACAAACAAGGAGGAACCAAATCTTACCAGTTGTGCAGAGAAGCCATGAGAATTTGGCAATGGGTAGAGTCCACGGGTCGCTTTCTGATAGCAATGCACATCCCGGGGTTATCCAGTGTTATAGCGGACAGGTTGAGCAGAGCCATCCTGTTACCTCACGAGTGGTCCCTCAACCAGACAATAGCGGAAATGATATTCTGCAAGTGGGGCCAGCCTTGCTGCGATCTGTTTGCGTCTCCAATGAACGCCAAATGCAGAAGCTACTTTGCCCTGTTACCCCCTCCAGGGGATGTCCCCAGGGACGCTCTGATTCACGATTGGCCCCCGGGTCTCCTGTACGCTTTTCCCCCTATACCTCTGATACCGAGATTTCTCCAGAAAGCCAAGGATCTAGAAAGGACTGTAATTCTCATTGCCCCATTCTGGCCTCATCAGATTTGGTTTCCCTTTCTTCAAGCACACCAAATACGGGAGCCCTGGATTCTGGACCCGGTGCCAGACCTACTGACCCATTCGTCAGGAGCTCCCCACCCGTCGCTCCTGTCCCTCAGATTAGCAGCTTGGCTGCTCCGCTTCCCTTCTTAGCCAGGTCTGATCTTCTTTCTCCGGCGGTTCAAGACATTCTAGTAGCCTCTCATAAGGCTTCCACTACACAAATTTACACTAGTAAGTGGAAACGTTTTGTATACTGGGCGACTGCACAGCATTTAGATCCCTTAATAGCTCCACTAAACAAAGTTTTAGAGTTCCTATCCATACTGTTCCACCAGGGAGCCTCTACTGCCACCTTAAGGGTTCAGTTGGCTGCTATTTCCAACTTTCATGTAGGAGAGAATGGAGCACCTATTATGGCTCATAGGCTTTGTAAAGCCTTTTTGAAAGGATCCTTTCATCTTAGACCACCAGTCAGGTTTCCTACATCTCCATGGAATCTAAACCTCCTTTTATCCCAGCTAATGTTACCACCTTTTGAACCAGCTTCTTCCTGTTCCTTAAAGTTCTTGTCCTGGAAAACTCTCTTTCTGGTAGCTATCACCTCAGCCAGACGAGTGTCGGAACTTCAAGCTCTTTCCATTAAACAGCCATATTTAATATTTCATCCGGACAGGGTATCTTTACTCCCCAACCCTTCTTTCCTCCCCAAGGTTTGTTCAGTCAACAACATTAATCAATCCATTGAGCTTCCCACATTTTTCAAAAATCATTCCAATAAGCTGGAGTATATGTTGCACAAGTTGGATGTTCATAGACAACTCAGATTCTATCTAGATAGAACAAAAGATCATAGGAAAGCAGACCAGCTCTTTATAGACTTTGCGGACAACAAAAAGGGCATGGCAGTGACTAAGAGTACTCTCTCCAAATGGCTTACTGATTGTATTACCTTTGTTTATGCTGCTTCTAGTCAGAGTTTGCCCACCAAACCAAAAGGACATTCTACTAGATCAGTTTCTACATCTTTGGCTCATGCGGCCCGCCTACCTTTGGACACTATTTGTGCGGCTGCCACTTGGTCTAAACCACATACGTTCATCACTCATTAGAAGGTGGATAGAGTTTCCAGGGACAGAGCAACCTTTGGTTCCACTGTGCTCAGGAACGTTCTTCCGTGAGTCTCTCAGGGTCACGGAGCTAGGGACGCTACCCATGTGTAAGAACAAACGGCGAGATTGAACACTCTCACATAAAGACGTTATGTTCTTACCATAACGTTCCATGTGAAGTGTTCATCTCGCCTTTGTTCTTACATTCCCACCCTCCCACCCTCAGGTCAGGAAGAACGTCCAGTTTAGAGGTCTGGTCTGTTTATCTCCCGCTGCTGGTCTCTCTCTGTAGTGCTACTGGTTTGAGTTACGCTCTTTGTGTATATGCATGTATTGGATGTTTACATTATTGTTGCTGGATCTGGTGCTGTTTTGCAAACTAGATCTGAGGTAAAGACAGAGGGAATTGTGGGAGATAGGTTGGTCTCGAGCTTCTTCTGGATGCAGAGCTTTGCTAAGTGGCCGACTCAGAGCCGAGGATCGGCTCCGACACCCATGTGTAAGAACAAAGGCGAGATGAACACTCCACATGGAACGTTTTGGTAAGAACATAACTTCTTTTTTTTGTCTATCAACTTGCAAACTCAATCTGAGGTAACAAGGAGCAGAGCATTCTGGGTAGGACTGTGGCTCGAGAGTTTTTGGCTGACGCGAGCTTGATATTTGGCCGGCTCAGTTACGAGGACGGAACCGATAACCCATCAGTAATGAATGAACGAAGATCAACAACACAGATGGAACGTTATGGTAAGACATAACTTCTTTTTACAGCTGTACCAGGGAGTAAGGGGGTCAAGAACTGTACCCAGATCCCTTGGTCAGTGTTATATTGTTTACATAGTCCTTCAAATATATTAATAAAACTATCAAAATTATCACTCTCTGTAAACTCTGGAAGAAGTTTACTGACCTTTATTGCTTCTGGGGTTCCGTTATTCCCTTCTCCATTACCTCCATGTTTCTGTTAGAGTCTGCATCTCCGTCTCATGTCGGTGCTGTTTCTCCTTTTCTTCGGCCTCCAAATGTCGCAGTCTCAATCCACTGATTTTCATTCCAAACGTTTGGTCTTCAGTTCAAGTTTCTTTTACTCCATATGGATGTTTAAGTCCTCTGAGGAAAAGGTGAACTGTCCTGTTTCTGAGGGTTGCAAATCTCTATCACCAGACTTGTTATCCTACTGGTTACTGGTCTGATGTGTGACTAAGGCTAAATCATTTCCTCGTTAGTCAGGCTGGCATACACCAGTCCTTTGGTTTTGCATACCTTGGCCAACTAGTTCTTTGTCAGCTTGCCATAATCCTCTGCTAACATCTTTGCCTGCTTTCCCTGACTAACCTAAACTAACAAAAAATAAATAAAACTGCAGTGAAAGTGACACTTTTTATGGTTATCTTGTGGCTGCTGACAGTACACACACTTTTAGTGATAACTGCCTATAGGCTAGAGAATTTCAATTAATATCCACACCACTGCTCACCAATATGTGACTCCCCTCTTCTGGGCCAGTAATCAAGGAGTTTGAATCCCACCACTGCCACTAATATGTGACGTCCCTCTTCTGAGTCAGTAATCAAGGACCCTGAATCCTCACCACTGACACCAGTGAGGGATGTTCACTTGGAACAAAGATAGGTACACACACAGTATTTCCAGATGCAGCTGTCTGCACTAAGCACAGTTTCACTTAGGAGCACACAGAGAACACAGTCCAGGGGCTGGGTTTCTCTCTCTCTCTGTCCAGGCCCCCAGTAAGACTCCTCACTGGCACAGCTGTAGAGTTGAGTCCTCAGCCGCATGTCCAAGCCAAGTCCTCCACCACCAGCTCTGTGAAACCAGTGCTCTGTGTCCTGGCTCCATGCAGCTGACACACACTCTTTGAGATTTGATTTGCACACGTACACACGTACACACACACACACACACACACACACACACACACACACACACACACACACACACACACACCTGGGGAAGGCTGGCACGGATTTACTGGATCTGCTACCCTTTGCCCAGACTATAAGGTAGTTACTGCCACCAGACACTCAAAATCCAGCTACTCTGAGGCTCTTACAAGGATACCCAATTATACTGAGTAAAATTAATACTAATACAAATGGTAGTGTTTGACCAATGCAGTAAGACTTTCAGGAGCAGCCACAGTGTCACCAAATAAATATAAGTACTCTCAAAGGTTAAAATATCCTCTAAAAGACCAGCCACAAAGAAAAGTTGAAATGTATTTAATAATAAATAATAAAAGAACATGAAAATACTAAGTATCTATTTACAATAAACACTAGAGTTTCATCACTGGAAATATTAAAATAGCACAGATGAATAGATTCACACAAATACAGAAAAGCAGTACTTAACTAATCTCACTATATTTTCCTGACTGATCTAAAGAATTATATTCCCTGGTTACTTACTAAAGCAAGGCAATTTGAAGTGGGTAAGGGATCCTTCTATGTCAGGTTTAAAAAAACAGACTGCTCTGAGACTTCTGTCTCATCTAGTATTAAAACATCATTTCAGTGCTGGATTACAGAATGACGTAACGTACATCTGGTCATCTGACTTGTGGTTCCCATGCAACTCCCCTTTACTGGAAACTGAACCAGAATCTCACACATATGTGTTACCATACAGACAGAGCTTTGCTAAGATGTGTTATAGCATCTGGATGCCATAAAACCATTTCAACACTTCCACCCTTCATGGGTAGCAATTAGATCTGAAGTAGTTTACTTTATTTGGTCTTCAACTTGTGGGAATATGGATCTGTATCAGATCCAAATCGGCAAAGATTACTTGCATCAGCTCTGAGCTCCAGACTCCTCCCCTTACCCATAATACACCTCCACTGCCTTCCATCCCCAGATCTCATTTGCCGTGATTTGTAAAACATTGTCTCTAGAGCTCCAGCTAGCAGGGTGATTCTGATTGTAAGTTTTTCTAAATTTTCTGTTACCTTTAGCCATTTCAGGTTAGTATAGGTACCCTTTCTCCCCTTCCATCGCTTTGGCATTGAGTGTAGGTTTGTAGTTGTAGTTAGTTTAGAGTAGATTGTCTGTGGTGCCCCTCCCCCTTAGTCAGTCTAGTGTGGTGAGTGTGTGTGTGGTATTAGTATAAAGAAAGAAAGTTTTTGGTCTGTCTCTTTCTTTTTTTAAGGCTTCTTGCTTGATAGTATGGCTGCAAAACTTATCTTTAAGCATTGCACAGAGTGTGGCCATAAGCTCTCCCCAGCAGATGGCCACACTCTGTGTGTGTTGTGCTTAGGTGTGGCCCACCTTAATGTGGAATGCTCCATTTGTGCGGGGTTCAATCCCCAAGCTTTGAAGGATAGAAAGGCCAAGTTGGCCATCAAAGGTCTTCTGCCTGTCACTGAACCTCCTTCCTCGTCTTCGCTGTGACTGCCTCTCCTGCTTCTCTCCCTCTGGCTTCCCCTCCCTCCCAGGCTGGGACTCAAACTACTGCATCTAAGCCTGTGGTGGCAGAGCAGAGGAGAGGTAGAGAGTGGGAGAGAGAGTCGAAGATGAAGGAAAAGAGGAAGACGTCCCCGAGCAAGTCTGCATGGATCCATGACTCCCCTTGGCTGTGGTCCCCGAGGTTCTCCCCAGAGCTGGAGGAGGCTCGGAGTCCATGGTCTCGTCTTGGTCGACCCGTTCTTTATCGGACATGGATCTGGATAAGATGATGAGGCACTTTATCCGTACACAGATCCAGATGGGGGTCTTGCTAGCCCCCCTCCCTTAGGAGGGGAGAGCTCGCTTGCCTTTTTTCAGCCCATTTTTCCTTCCCCGATCCAACCTTTGGCTTTGGAGTTCTCAAATCCGAGGTTGGCCTTGGTCAGGGGGTCGGCGCCAATGGTCCTTGCATCTTTAATGCCGGGAGCTGCCTGTAGCATGTCAGATCCGACCAGTTCAGATCCGAGACGCTCTCGGAGCCGGAGCCTGGGGGTTGGATCCGAGGGAGTGGAACCTTTTTTATCGGCTCCGATGTTGTCTGGCCAGGTTCCCTCCCTCGGAGCTCCATCCACTTTGGGTCTGGCTTTGATTCCCGCGTTGGATCCTGGGAGAACGGCCTCCTTATTAGCTTCCCAGGAGGTCCGCTCTCCTTCAGCATTCGATGTGGTAGAACAGGTCCTCTCAATCAGATCAAGGCCCCTGACCGCCCCCTCGGACTTTGCTCAGACCCCCTTGGTTCTGTCTTTGGTCCCCATTGTCTTACCAGAGGGACAGCCTGTGCCCAAAGAGCCCCAGACAGTAACCCCAGAGGAACAGATAGCTTGCAAGTGCTCCCCGGAGAACCCCATGGGAGATGTGCCTCACAAGCATATGTGCAGGAGGAGGCACTTGGAATCCCTCGAGTCCCTAACTGAGGACACAGATTTAGATGATGGGGAGGGCTCCCCAAGATCACCTCCCGATGATGTCTCCTTTGGAGACATCATGGAGATTCTGCACCAATGGGGAGGTTGGTATGCCCTTAAGCCCTCCACTGATGAGTCTGTGTTTCTGGAGGCTTTCGGCATGGGCCTGTCTACGTCTTGAGTGCCCCCCGCAGATCCTTTTGTGGATTTGATCACCTCGTGGGCGTGGAAGGAACCAGATACCATGGAGCTGATCCCCAAGCACCCCAGTAAGGTTCTGAGTCCCCTATTGATAGGCCTTCCTGGAACAAGGGCTCCCCAGTAGATGCCATGGTGGTAGCAGCAGCCACGAAGAAGGAACTATCTCAGGAAAGTTCTTCGGTTCACCCTCCTGACTGAGAGTCATGGATGATGGACCACCTAGGGAAGCAGGTGTATGCTTCAGCTACCTTTTCAATAAGGGTGCTGTACTACTTGGCCCATGTCACGAGACTCCAACGCGAACTAGTGAAGGAGCTGGAGGAGTCTCCACCCAAGTCCATGTTGCAGGAGGACATGACTTTGTTCTCTGTGAAGATGGCCACTCTGAGAGCAGTATCAAATACATCCATATGGCTCCTCTCCCATGTTATGGAAGGAGCGGCTAGGGCAGCTGAGTCCGGCGTGTCCATGAGGTGTAATGCCTGGCTCAGATTGTGCCAATTCACCAAACCCTTTAAGGCATCCTTTGCCAATGCCCCTTATGACGGCTCAACTCTTTTCGGTAAGACCATCAAGGAGACACTAGTCCAGAGTGAGAAGGATGGGGAGACACTGTCTGCCATCGGGATCCGCTTCTCTAACCCTCAAATGTCATTTTCCTGGAAGCAGAGAGGGTAAAAGAAGATGTGGTTCCGGAAGTCTCAGTATTCCTGGGACACCCAGGACTCTTCTTCCCCTAGAGGCAGAGTGGGACTGAATGGATGCTGGCCCAGAGGCCGAGGGGGTCCACTAAACTTTGAGTCTCGAGAAACATTCTTGGACAGACCCAGGCAGCAACCCTGAGGGGTTGCCCAGCTGCTGTACTCTGGAGGTAGTCGGGGGACGATTGTCCTTGCACCCAGTGGCATGGGAGTCCATAACAATGGATCGCTGTGTGCTTCAAATCATATCCAGAAGATATTCTATCCCCTTTGTGGGTTCCCCCCATAACTAACAAACACCTCTCGGACGTTCCACCCACACAAAGGGAGGCAGCAGCACAGGAAATTTCCAAGCTGCTAGGAAGCCGAGCCATTGAAACCATCCCCCAAGATCAGTCCGGACCGGGTTTCTACTCCAGGTTCTTTTTGATGCCAAAGAAAATGGGGGACTTGAGGCCCATCCTGGACCTCTCTACCCTGAATCTGTCAGTTGCCAAAGAAAAGTTCTGGATCGTCACACTACAGTCCATCATGCCATACATGCAAGAGAGCAACTGGATGTGCTCGTTAGATCTCCAGGATGCTTGCTATCACATAAAAATGCACAGAAGCTCCAGGAGGTTCCTCCACTTCCAGCTAGGGGCCAATAATTATCAATTTCGAGCCCTACCCTTTGGTCTCACCACAGCCCCTGGGTGTTTACCAAAGTGATGGCAGTTGTAGTGGCTCACATGAGGCTTCAGGGGATTCAGGTCTGTCTGTACCTGGACGATTGGCTCCTCACTGCTCCCACCAGGCATCTACTTTCCCAAACCAGGGGTTACTTTCTGAAACTTCCCCTGAGTTTGGGTATCACAATCAACGCAGCCAAGTCTCTACTAGAGCCTGTACAGGTGATAGATTACATTGGTGCCAGGACAGACACACCACAGTGCGAAGTGTTCCTGACCTCGGAGAGAGTTCAAAACCTCAGGATACATGTCTCCTTAATTTACCGTTCTCACCTCCTGACAGCAGAATCAGTGTTGAGGGCCCTAAGCTCGATGGAGGTGACCATAGCTCTCCTTCCATGTGCACGGCTATACATGCGGATTCTTCAGTGGACTCTAGCAGTTCAGTGGTCCCTGTTGGATTTACCACTAACCTATTCTATCCACCTGAGTCAAGTGTGTCAGTCATCCCTCATATGGTGGATGAGCTTTCTGGACATTGTGGAGGGACGATCCTTTTTCCCAGCCCTGGCCCAAACCACAGTGACCACGGATGCCTCCCAACTCGGGTGGGGAGGGGGCATTGTTCGGGCAGGACAGTCCAAGGCCTGTGGTCCCCCATAGAGACCGGCATGCATATCAGTGTCCTAGAGATGAGGGTGGTCCTTCTAGGATTGCAGACCCTTCATGCCTTTCTTCCTCTGGGGATGATTGCCATTCAATCAGACAACATGTCAGTAGCCTGGTATATCAACAAACAGGGAGTGATCAGATCTTATCCCCTTTGTGGCGAGGCCATGAGAGTGTGGGAATGGGTGATCTCCACTGGTCGCTTTCTCACCACAATGCACATTCTGGGATGGTCCAGATTTCTAGTGGACAGGCTAAGTCAGACCATTCTGCTGCCTTACAAGTGGTCTCTGAATCTGTCAGTAGCGGAACAGATCTTCAGTGAGTGGGGTCAACCTTGCTGCGATCTCTTCGCATCTCCTTCCAACTGGAAGTGCAGCAGGTTTTTTGCTTTGAACCCCCCCCCCCAGGGGAGTCCCCCAGAGATGCTCTGTTTCATGCTTGGCCTCCCGGTCTTCTGTATGCTTACCCACTAGTTCCTCTCATCACGAGGTTTCTGCAGAAAGCTTGTCGACTGGGGAGCAAGGTGATCCTCATTGCCTCATTCCGGCCTCGCCATGTATGGTTTCCATTCCTTTGGTCTCACCTTCTGGCTCCACCTTGGATCCTAGATTCCTTTCAGGACCTGATTTCACACCCATCGGGGGTGCCTTATCTGAGTCTGGACAGCCTGAAGCTCATTGCTTGGCTGTTCCAGTTCCCGTGGTTGCTAGGACACCTGGACTTTCCTCCTCAGTTAAGTCTTATTTTTGTAGTTGCTCATAAGTCTTCTGCCAGAAAGGTTTATCGCAGCAAATGGAAACATTTTTCTTTCTGGGCCTCTCAGAGGAGTTTGGATCCTTTTACGGCTCCTATTTCTGCCATTCTTGATTTTCTAGCTGATATTTTCCAGCACGGAGCTAGTTCTTCTACTGTCAAAGTTCAGTTGGCTGCCATTTCTCATTTTCATGTTGGTGAGAATTCTACATCCTTGGCATCTTCTAGACTGTGTAAAGCCTTTATTAAAGGTACTTTTTTGCTACGCCCTCAGTCAAAGATCCTGTCCCCCCGTGGGACCTTGCTATGGTTCTCCAAGCTCTGGTCGCTCCGCCTTTTGAGCTTGCCGCAACTGCAGATCTAAAATTTCTATCGTGGAAAACAACTTTTCTATTACCTCTGCTAGAAGGGTTTTGGAATTATAGGCCTTGTTCATAAAATTTCTGTACATAATTTTTCATAAAGATAGAGTTTCCCTTCGAACCAACCCATCTTTTCTTCCTAAGGCGGCATCACCAGTCAATATCAATCAGACTATAAATTTGCCTGTGTTCTTTCCCAATTTTACCAACAGGATGGAATACAAACTTGTTCATAGACAGTTACGATTCTATTTACACGGGACAAAAACATTTTCGTAAATCTGATCAATTGTTTGTTTCGTTCTATAGACCCTTTTTGGGCAAACCTATTTCCAAGGTCACTATAGCTAGATGGATTTCTTCATGCATCCTGCAGGTCTGTAAGGACAAAGGCATGTCTCCTCCAGGTCAGGTTAAAGCTCACTCCACTAGGTCCATGGCTATGTCTGCAGCTTTCTGGTCTAGGGTGTCTTTGGATGACATTTGCTCTGCAGCTACTTGGTCCTCATCTCATATGTTTATTTCCCATTACAAATTGAATTTGACATCTAGAAGGAGTGCATCCTTTGGCTCCTCGGTGCTCCGGAATATCCTTCCATGAGGGCCTCCCAGGAGTCTAGTAGCTGGGGACTCTGTCCCACAGGTTGAAGACCAAATGAAATAAACTACTTCAGTTAAAGAAGTAATGTACTCACCATAACGTTCCATCTGGGTAGCTGTACTTCATTTGTCTTCAACCGTCACTCCCTCCTTCCCCCAGACACTGGGGCATGTTCAGCCTATGGGCTGTAGTATAGGTCAAAAGTATGCTATCAGGTCGGGTTCTAAGTATAAGTTCTGCAAACTCGATCTGGGGATGGAAGGCAGTGGAGGTGTATTATGTGTAAGGGGAGGAGTCTGGCGCTCAGAGCTGATGCTAGTAATCTTTGCTGGCTCAGATCTGATACAGATCCATATTCCCACAGGTTGAAGACATATGAAGTACAACTACTCAGATGGAACGTTATGGTGAGTACATAACTTCTTTTTTACTACTAATCACAATACATCAAGATACCTAGTCCTTGTTTGCATAGACATTTTGTCTCTGGCTGCAATCAGAAGTGTAAGATACAGTCTTTATGGCCTACCAGGTAATTTAATTTCAGACTATTTTTCAAAGTTAGCTGGACTGAGATTAACCTCTTCTCTTCCTGTATCCTCTGTTGCAATATTAATTTCAACAGTTACAATACAGTCGGACATACAGGTGCATTTCTTTTTTTCTGTCCAGCAGGGCTCACTGTTGGTATGTTTTTTAACACAAGCAACTTTGCAGATACATTTTCAACACAAGCACCAGTACAAATCAGTTTGATATACAAGTGACACGCACTTCTTTGCAAAACTCCAGCCAGCTATGCTGGCATATGTTACACATCCACTGCCCTACTTCTCCTGGCGTAGCTGGCAATACCTCACATTGTCACAGTGCCATGCAAGCACTTCCCTCGCTCCAGGAGGGGAAGGGGTTTTATTCCATAATATTTTTGGTTCCCAAGAAAGAAGGCACCTGGAGCATTCTGGACCTTTCTCAGCTCAAAACCTTTCTGAAGATCCCTTTCTTTTGGATGCTATCCCTTCAGACTCTGTTTCATATACTTCTGCCTCAGGCTTTCCTGGTCTCTGGATATCAAGGATGCTTATCTTCACATCCTTATTCATCCTCATTTTAGGAAATATTTGTATTTATCTGTTTCTTCCTTGCATTTTCAGTTCTCTGCTTTGGCCTTTTGCCTCACTACTGTCCCAAGGGTTTTCACCAAATACCTCACTCCCGTGAATACATTTTGCAGGGTGAGGGGAATACATATCTTTTCTTAACTAGATAGCCTACTTATTCAGGCTTCCTTCCCAGAGACCTTGGTTCAGCACCTTCCATATGCAGAGTCTAGGGATTATGATAAATTTCCAGAAATCCATCCAGACTCCTTCTCAGGATCATGTTTTTCTTGGTTGTAGGCTCTAGACCATTCCTGTGCTGGCTTCACTGCCACCACCCAAGGCTCTTGCTCTAATTACCATTTTCAGTCTCTACTTCCTTGAGTCTCAGTTATGGTCAGGGAATTTCTGAGGGCTCTGGGATTCATGGTTTCCACCATTAGTATGATACCTTTAGCCAGACTCCATATGGGTAAACTGCAATGGTTCCTAAAGTCTGTCTGGCTCCAATACTGTTATCCTCTAGACTTTCTATCTAGTTACTCTTCTTCCATGCCACCAGCTGAGCTTCATTGGTGGATTTGTTAGCTGTCTCTCAACCCAGAGCTTCCATTCCAGACTCCAGTCCCCTCTCAGGAATGTTTTTTCAGAAGCCTCAGACATGGGATGGGGTGTTTCTTTCAGCACTCTCAAGGTGCAGGATCTCTTGCCATTCGTCAGAGGTCAGACCACATCAACCTCAAGGAGATAAGAGCTCTCCTTTTGGACCTTCAGGCCTTTCATCCCACTTTTCTTCCAGGGCTACTCAAAATCTTCACAGACAATACCACAGTGATGTGGTACATCAACAATCAAAAGGGGGGGACACATGATCCTGCTTTCTGTGCAGATTAAGCTCTTCAAGTTTGGGATCTAGCTGTCCAATATCAGGTGACTTTCCTGACTATTTATATTTCTTCAGAGGAAAGCATTGTGGAAGATTCTTTGAGCTGGTCCATAACACAGATTCATGAATGGATGCTTCACAGAAATGTGTTTTTGGACATTGTCTACCAGTGGGGTACTCCTCATATAGACTTTTTGCATCCCCTCTGAATAGACAGCTTCCTCTTTTTTGCACCAGAGTCTGATGTCCTCTGGCCTGGAGGATGGTCACCCTCTCTTTTCTTGGAAGAGGATGTTTCTTTTTGAATTCCCTCCCCTTCCTCTTCTACCAAGGTCCTGCTCAAGAAGGAGCAAAACTCCCCTAAAATCTTGTTGGTGACTCCCCTTTGGCCCAGACAGCATTGGTTCCCTCTTCTTCTGCACCTGGACAAGGAAATTCACTACAAGTTACCTTACAGGGAGGATCTACTCACACAAAACAAGGGGACTCTCATTCATCCTCACGTGTCCAGTCTTCAACTGACACTGTGGGTAATAGGGTTTTGATCCCTTCTAGACAACCTTTTTTCTGAGGATGTGCTTCACGATCAGCAGGAGGCCAGGAAACCCACTACTAGAAATCCTATATGTCCAAATGGAAGAGATTTTCTATCTGGTGCCTTGCTCGTAACCAGGATCCACTTTCTGTGGAGATTCCTCAGGTTCTGTCTTATTTATGTGAAATGCTCCATGCTGGATTGGTGTATTCTTCAGTTAAATCTCAACGTTCGGCTATTTCTGCTTGTCTGCCTTTGACTCCCCCTTTGGCCTCTAGGTTTGAGGTCAAACAGTTTCTTAAAAACGTCCTTCATATTAGGCCACCCAGGAAACATGTTCCTCCTTTCTGGAACTTTAATTTTGTTCTTGAAAAATTGACTCAGGCTTCTTTTCAGCCTACAGTTTCAGCTACCTTGCAGCATTGTACATGGAAGACTGTTCTTCTTTTGAACCTTACTTCAGCTAAGAGGGTGTCTGAGATTCAGGCTCTTATGGGTGTTCCTCCTTTTTTTTGTTTTTCATATTGACAGGATACTAATCCTGTTTATGCCTGAGGTGGTTAATGTACTGTGTCTTAATCAGTCTATTAATTTGGACACATTTTTTTCCTTCTCTGCAGTCTGTTAGTGAGAAGGTTCTTCACACCTTGGATTTGTATAGACAGCTCAGGTATTATTTGGATAAGACTAAGGCCATTCACAAGTCTGAGCAACTTTTTATTTCTTTTCATCCTAGATCTCTAGGTTTGGTTGTTTCTAAGCAGACCATTTCTTCATAGGTCTCTAAGGCCATTTCTTTTTTCTTACTCCTTTCATGGGAAAACCCTTTCTGCTTCTGTAAAGGCTCTTTCTACCAGTGATGTGGCTTCCTTTGGTGATTTTTAAAAGACTTGGATACCAGTTCCATTCTAGAGGCTGCTACTTGGTCCTCTGTCCATACTTTTATTAAGCATTACAAATTGGATGTTATTTCCAGAGCAAGAGCTGGTTTTGTCAGAACTGTCCTGCATGGTTTTCTGGAGGGTTCTTTAGGCCTTCCTCCTGCCAAGTTTGCACTTGAGCTTTTATACTCCGTCTTTAGTGAAGAATACTACAGTAATATGGAAGAACGTAGTACAGCTGTGTAAAATCTTACCATGAGAGTAGATGTCCTTTCCTTCACTGTTGCACTATTTTCACTCTCCCTCCTCCACCTTTTCTCTATTCCTTCTTCTTTTTCCTTCTGGATGCACATGTTCCTCCTTTTCTCCTTGAACTATTGTTCCTCCTGGGGTTATTCAGTTCTGAGGTATGCATGTCTATGTCACCTTTATGCCCTATGTTGTAAGCGGGGAGCATATGTGTGATGTATAATGTCCTTGAAAACCTGAACTTTGGGTATACTGGTTGGACGTTGGGCTACCCATGGCAGGGGATCCCTTTAGTGAAGAATAATGCAGCAGTGAAGAGAAAGACATCTACTGTTACGGTAAAATTTTACACAACTGTACTATATTTAGATGTATTTCTATGTTTTTCACTCAGACCTCAGTCACTGCAAGGGAGTACCTCAGGATTTGGTGTCTCATGGCATCTGTGATTCTAATGATACCCTTGTCAAGACTCCACATGAGAAAGATAAGTGGTATCTGAAATCTCTTTGGTCCCGGTGTCAAAACCATTTATCTTTTCAGATACCATTAGTGGGATTTGTCAGAAGAGAAATCACTTGGTAGAGACAACAGATATCCTTAAATCCAAGTCTCCCCTTCTTCCTTCCTGCTCCAAAGCAGACAGTCACCACAGATGCTTCAGACTTTGCTTGGAGAGTAGTTTCAGTTGAGATAAAAGTGCAGGGGGTGTGCGATACCAAGGACAGATGCAAGCACATAAATATCAAGGACATGCTTGCCCTGATCAAGGCACTCGATTCTCTGAACCACCTCTGGTTACCGGGATCTCTTCAGATGTTTAGAGGCAATACCACAGGGATGTGGTACACCAACAGGCAAGGGGGAAACAGGTCGTACCTCCTTTGCAGGCTAGCCTTGTTAGCTTGGGATATAGCTTCAAAGCACAATCTCACTCAACTGACATCCTGCATTCAGACATGGTGGATCCTATACCCCATAAACCTGACAACATTTCAGTATTCCTGTGGGTAGGCCCCACTGGAGCAAGAGGCCTGCAGTAGATGCCATTGTGACTTACACTTCAGCTACACTTACATTAAGTGCACTGAACTACTTAACTCATGTGACATGATTACAGAGAGACTTGACCAAGAAATTGTCCAAGTTCTTGGGTGGCGCAATGGTGCAGCAGTTAATGTTGTTGCCTAACAGCAAGAGGTTCTCCGGTTAAATTCTCAGCTGGGGTGCCTTCTGTGCGGCGCTTGCATGTTCTCCGTGCATTCGCATGGGCTTCCTCCAGGTACTCCGGTTTTCTCCCATATTCTAAAGACATGCGTCTGGAGCATTTCTCCCCAGGCCTCCACTGAAAACAGGCTCTGTGGAACCTAGTCGGACTTTCCCGGTCAACAAATGTTAAATAAAAATAAAATAAAATTCTTCTTGGGAACCATGACTGCAGAGTCCTACAAAACCATGGATTTGCAGTTGGCTACTCTCCAGTCCATCTGTAATGTGTCCATGCGCCCGTTATCTAATGCACCAGTTGGCACCCCTAGAGAGGTAGGCATTAGCATTTCTATACACTGACACACCCGGATGTGTCTCTGTGACTTTGCAGAGAACTTCAGGACATAATTTTTGAATACCCCCTTTGCCAAATCCACCCTCTTTGGACCCAAAGTGAAGGACATGCTTAATAGAAGTGAACAAGATGGCAAAACCCTGTCTGCTTCTCCATACCTCAGAGGGCCTTCTCCCAGAACCAGAAGGGTGTTGAGACTATGGTTCCATAATTTTCAGGGTACTGCACATAACACATCTGGTGACAGCCCCCCCAAGAGGGGGAAAGAATAACAATGAACATTGCTGTCATGGCAGAGGTGGTCCACATAACCAGAGGTTTTAAGGCCCTTTTGCTGACAAGCCCTTTCAGCATTCCAGAAGGGTTGCCTGACTACCACACTCTGGAGGCAGTCATGGGGTGCTTATCTATGCACCCTTTAGCCTTGTTAGCTATCACTTATGATTCTTGGGTGCAGAGAGTAATAAGCAGAGGATCTGAAATCTTATCTGTCCGGTCTCATCCTATGGGTTATCAAATCCGACGCTGATCTGAGACCAGCCATTCTCAGCATCTTCAGACTTAGAGATCTACCTCCTTTACCTATAAGCCCCTACTGTAGCACTCCCTCCTAAGATCTTGTTTGTCACCATCATGTTCAGATTATCAATGAGGAGAACTCCCTGGCTGTTTTCCTTGGTTATTTCCAGAAAAATCTTTTTGTTGAGGCTGCAGTGGTGCAGCAGTTAGCTTTGTTACCTCACAGCAAGCTGTTCTCTGGTTCGATTCTCATCTGGAGCACCTTCTGTGCAGAGTCTGCATGGCCTCCCTGCAGTCAAGTTAGTTTTAAAAAGACATGCAGGTAGGTCATGTGTGAACACATGTGCCTTGTGTGAAGGTTAGGTGCTGGGCTGGCAACTTGACACCGTAAAAACTCCACTGCCGGTCAATCTGTGGACTGGTGATCCACTGTGGCAACCCCTAACCGAGAAAAAAGCCAAAAGACATTGCTGTTCCCAGCAAAATGTTTTCCTCTACCATTTTTCCTTTAGATGTAGGATAGTATAGTTAGTTTTATTAGATCTAGCAATAGTTTTAGTGTTAGTTTTTAGTATTGTTCATTTGTATTAGATGTGCTTGTGTGTGGTGTACTAGGAGTTCCTGTTTTTAATTCCTTAACCTTTCAGTTTCTATAGTTTAGGTTGATTAATTCCTTTTGCTTGGTAACATTTCTGTCTAGCTAACTTCTCTTAGATAGTAGGATTTTTGCTGTGTTTAGATTTAGATGGGTAGGTAGGTTTGCAATTATATTTACTCTGTACCCTCTATTTTCATATTGCAGTTTGATTTGGAACAGAAGTTGTCCAGTACTAAGATGAAGGCTTCCAAACTGGAGGAGTTCTTACCCAAACGTATCAACAATGAGGATCAGAGAGAGCTGCTTCGACTGCTGTGCAAAGTGCATGAACTGGAGGTTGAGACCACAGAACTACAGTCAGCCAGTCTGCGTCAGGAGAACATCTTAAGGCAGAAGGATTTTGTTCTCCAGCACTATGAACAACACCGGATGCTCTGCACTGACATCATTGAGCAGCAGAAAAACCTGATAGATGGTAAAAAGCACTGAATACAAAGTACAACATAAAAGACTAAATGCATGTACTGTATAAACAGTTAACACTGCAAATAGTGCAAAACAAACTGAATAATTCACAGACTGAAATATTTACTGTAAGCAGTGTTCAGATTGTAGAACTGTCGTAAATAAATTAATTAGTGGTGAACACATCAGTAGGTAAAATAAAAATGCACTAAAATATGAACAAATTTTATGCTTTAGTACTTCCATATACTACTTCAGACTTTGACTTAATTCATATTTGAAAATATTACATTGCAAAAAATCCCTGCTGTAATCCTTGATCTGCAGTCTTCCTTCAGCACTTAATCTGAATTATGGCTGATCAGTTTGTACTCTATACTGGAGAAAGGTGTGTTGCGACAATATTTCAGTTAAATCTTCTCAGTTCTATTATCTTCACAAGCAGGTAAATCCTTTTCCCAGGAAATATCTGGGGTTAGCGTTTTCACTTCCAGTTTTCCACTCTTTCATTTGGTCACTTTATACTCTTCAAGAGTTTACAAAATATTTTGCATATTTGCAAGCATGAAGATGCAGTAGAAAAAAAATGATTATGTTCATCATATTGATCACTGCTGCAGTAACCTTAGCTATATGGGTTATATCCTGCCAAGGATGTAACAGCCAGCCAGCTTCCAAAGCTTCATGATACATACCACTCACCGAAACTGTCTGGCAGCTTGAGCTGAGCTGACTAAAAGACAAGTTTGGGTGCAAAGCCCTTCTGACTTTTGCTGCCACAGAAGAGTATACTCCTCTGAGGTTTCTGAAGATCCATGGTCAGCTTGTGCTTTTTCTTGCTGAGCAGTTAAGTTCTCTTTGGGAGAAACAAAACTTCAATTTTTCTTAATTTTGTTAATGTTTTATTAGTTTCCTCTTCAGAAAAGTTATTTTAAAGCTAGTTGTGTTGTAATGGACAGTCTTGAGACTGTCACCTACTTTTAAATGGAGCACTCATTTTTTTCTGTCAGTTTAAAAGTAGTGTAAAGTAACTGAACATTTTTATGTGGAGAAACTGTTTATTTTTCTTTTGTGGGCTGGCATAGTGTCTTAAAGTGCTTTTAACTGCAATGTTTCTGTCAAAAAAGTAACTTTTTGGGACAGGTAGTGTTTACCATCAATTACTGCTTGTCTTCCCTGGGAAAGAGTCATCATTTTAGGGGTGACCATGGAATAGACTACCAGTCCAACAGTCAGTCCTTCTTGCAACCACAAAATGAAAAAAAATAAGCAAAACAGCCTTTGCTATCACAGCAGACTAGAAATTTACCTCAACTGCAGATGGGTGACTCTGCTATGGTCAAAGCTGGTTCCTCAGACCATTTATCTTTTACTCTGTATCCTTCTGGTATGGCAGCTATAGCCACTATGGACTGGGGTTAGCCATATCCTTTGCAGCTGTTGGGATCCCCTCAGTGGGCAAGGATGAGCAACTATTGCTGATCCTGGGAAAGGGAACAGAGAAGGCTTCCCTGTTATGTCAGAATGTTGTCCCCATCCCTGGGGAAGCAGTGCTGTCAGCTGTGGAGGGTGTGTGTGTATGTGTGTGTGTGTGTGTGTGTGTGTGTGTGTGTGTGTGTGTGTGTGTGTGTGTGCGCGCGCGTGAGATAAGCTTATATATCTGTAGTGTGAAGTTGCTTAGTGTGCTTTTAGAGTTACAGTTATAGTCTCGTAGTTTAATTGTTAGAAGTGTAAAATTTAAAAGTTTAAAAATTAAATGTTTTGCAGTTCATAGTTGTTGTGAGCTAAGAAAAGAGATGAAAGCAGTATTCACGATGAACGAAACCAAGTCCACCATGTTAACAGTTTTATTCACTAATTTAAAACCAAAACACGTATACATCCACCATGAACGCCTTCATAAAACATTCACAAGCGTTTTCGTCATACAATTGACTTCATCAGATGACCAGCATGATTTAATTCCTTTAATTTATACTCCAACTCCATTATGATCTACCAATGAAATTCCACCATTCATTAAATAAATATCATAGAATTAAAAAAGATTAAAATAGATTAAAATATCATGTTATTATCATGTTATATTAAACTTGTAATTAGAGAAGTGTAAAATGAATCATTTATGCTATGCTAAAAAGACTCACTTTAATCTAATTTAATCTATTTTAATTCTATGATATTTATTTAATGAATGGTGGAATTTCATTGGTAGATCATAATGGAGTTGGAGTATAAATTAAAGGAATTAAATCATGCTGGTCATCTGATGAAGTCAATTGTATGACGAAAACGCTTGTGAATGTTTTATGAAGGCGTTCATGGTGGATGTATACGTGTTTTGTTTTTAAATTAGTGAATAAAACTGTTAACTTGGTGGACTCAGTTTCGTTCATCGTGAATACTGCTTTCATCTCTTTTTTTGGGGTTACATTTTGGCAGTATTATCCACTTATTGTTTTTTTTTATGTGAGCTAAGGCTTTAGATAAAATGCTGTTTAGTACCGTAGCTTATTCCTTCATCTTATCAGACAAGCTTGAGAAGCCCACGGGTTTCAAGAAGTGCACTTCTTGTGGGCATAAGATCCCCAACTCTGATGCTCACAAGAAGTGCGTATACTACTTAGGAGCTGCCCATCTGGACACTCCGCTGTCTGTAGAACTTTTAATCTGAGAGCTCACTTGGATCACCATAACAAGCTAATTCTCAAAGGACTATTGCCTACTGGAGCTCAAACCCCCACTAATTCTTCACAGGTGGTTTTGGAGCCGAGGAGGAGACCTCACACGTCACCTCCTTCTTCCTTGAAGCCACCAGCCAAATCTAAGAAAGTGTTGGATCCTACAGTCTTGAATCCAATAGATATGGGCCTAGCTTGGATCCCTTACCCACCTTGGATCTGATAGTTTAAGCCCCAATGACCTGTCCAATCCAGCTTGCCTCTGTCTCTGATCTTAGGTCCTCATATCTGATGTCCAGAGGCTGCCCTCCAGACATAGTATTAAAGCCAGTGATCTGCCTTCCAATATTTTTGAGCCTCCCATCAAACATTCAAAGCCACCCACTTCCGTCTCAGCTAGGTCCTCCACGAGTTACTCAGAATCTGATATTGACAGGATGATGTGGAGATCCCTTAGAACTCAAAGTCAGATGGGGGTTATTCCAGCTCTGTCCCCTACCAGATCGGTGAACTCTCCTACAGAAAGATCATCTCCTTCTCTGATCTGATGCCCAGTTTCAGAGCCCAAGGATCCCAGATCGCCAAGAGATCCTACGTCAGATACAAGGAAGCTTCCTCTCTTGGATCTGATGGTTTCCCTAACCAGTCCTGTTCCGTTGTCTTTGGCTCAGAGTGGGTCTCAGATCCGAGAGATCTGTGCCAGGTCTGGGGGGCAGGCGTCGGCTCCTACTTTTTCATATCTTTCCCTGCCCCTGGGTGCCTCAGCTCTAGACAGCTTTGGTCTGATTCTCTCTGGTCAATGAGGATCTGGGGCCACCCATCACTTTCCTTCCTTGACTGCTTCAGCTGTGAGGGAGGGGAGGGAGGATTCCCCAGGTCTGTTAGCCTTCCAGATCATAGAAGGGGCTTTCTCTACTCCTAGGGAAATTTCTTCTCGAGTCCTACCCCACATCCTTCATCAGCTTTGAGCTCTGAGCCCATCATTGTTCCTTTGGGTCAGCCAGTTCCAGAAAGCCTCCAGTCACACTCTCCACAGGGATTCCCCAGCTCTTCTGACACCTCCTTGGAACACCCCAAGGAGGGAGTTCCTCAGAAGAGGACGTGCAAAAGGAAACACGTAGACTCAGCCATGGAGTCTCTCACAGAGGACACAGACTTTGATGAGGGCAAAGGATCTCCCCCGATCACCACCTGACAATGTTTCCTTCAGGGAAATATTTAGGCAAAAAGGTGGTTGGTCTTTCCAGAATCCTTCTCCTGAAGAGTCTGTGTTCCTGGAGGCTTTCTGGGCTGGCCCACCTGTGTCTTAGGTGACCCCCTCCTGGAAGAATTGCTTATTGATCTTGTGTTCTGCCAGGCATAGAAGGAACTGGACACTGTTGAGCCTGTCCACAAATATCCTGATAAGTCCCCCCCCCACCCCACAGACTGACTACATTGGAGCAAGGTCATTGCAGTGAATGCCATGGTTGTTGCAGTAGCTATGAAGAAGGAGCCAACACAACAAAGCTCCAATGTCCAACCACCGAACAAGGAGTCCAGAGTGATGGACAGATTTGGGAAGTGCATCTACGCCACTGCTACCTTCGCACTGAGGTCATTAAATTACCTGACACACTTCACCCATTTGCAGAGAGATTTGATCAAGGAACTATCAAACTCTCTAGCAGAGATCATATCAGGGGAGGACCTGAAGAAGGTTTCTCCATAACTGGTCCTTCTATCTTCAGTTACTAATTCTTTGATAAGGCTTATTTCCCATGCAGTGGAAGACACCTCTCAAGCAGCTGGATTAGGCATAGCAGTAAGGCATCATCCCTGGAAAAGGCTTTGCAATTTTGTGGAACCCTTTAAGATGTCTTTCATAAATGTCCCCTTCGATGGCTCCTCCTTGTTCAGGCCATCATTAAAAGAAGCGCTTACCCGCAGTCAACAGTAAGGAAAGACCCTGTCTGCTGTTGGAATCAAGTTTTCTACTCCTTAGCATACATTCTCTAGGAACCAGCAAGGTAGTAAGAAGATGTGATTCCATAAATTTAAGGGACCTTTCCAGGACTCATGGGAGGATGCCTCTTTCAGTGGCAGAGAAAGAGGTTTCAAGGTTAGACGTCACTCCAGAGGCAGAGGGGGTCTGCAGAATCAGGGCTTTAGGGATTCGTTTTCTGACAGGCCCTATCAGTGCTCCTGAAGCACAGCTCAACTGTCCATCTCTGGAGGTAGTCGGGGGGGTCATTTTTCCTTGCACTTGGATGCCTGGACAAACATTACAAACAACGACTGGATGCTAAGCATAATATCCAGAGGCTATTATATTCCCTTTTCCCTTCCTCCTCCAGGACCATGGAGGAAACTCTCGGAAGTTCCACCCAGTCACAAGGAGTATGCAGCTCAAGAAATGCAAAAGCAGCTTCAAAAAAAGAGTCATCCAAAAGGTCCTAACTGAACAAAAAGGATTTGGAACTTACACCCGCTTCTTTTTGTTGCCAAAGAAAACAGGGGACCTAAGACTGTTTCTGGATCTAAGCAATTTAAATCAGTTTATAAAGAAGTCCAAGTTCTGAATGGTTATGGTCCAGTCCATTCTGCCTCTTGTACACCAGGATGACTGGTTGTGCTCCACAGATCTCCAGGATGCATACTATTACATCAAAATACACAGGTACTCCAACTCCAGGGGTCACCTGCACTTCCAGCTGGGAGACAATCATTACCAATTCAGAGCACTGCCCTTTGGACTCATCACACACCCCAGGTGTTCACCAAATGCATGGCAGTCTTTGCAGCTTACCTGAGGCTCAAAGGATTCCAGGTGTTTCCTACACATATGATTAGCTCCTTACTGCCCCAACTAGGCATCAGCTCATTAAATCCAGGGAGTATTTGCTTTAGATCTTGAGCTTCCTAGGAGTAACCATAAACCTGACCAAATCCAAGCTGACTCTGGTTCAGAATTTAGAGTTTATAGGAACTCAGCTAAATAAATACCACACATCAGATTGCTTTGCTTCCTATGGACTGAATCATTTCATTGAGAAATCGGGTACTAGACTTACTATCCCATCCGTCTCTTGCGAAGTTGGTGTTGAAGGCTCTGGGATTGATGTCAGCCACCATGATTCTAGTCCCCTTAGCCAGGTTCTTCATGCAAATACTTCAGTGAACCCTGGTAGTGCAGTGGTCAGTTATTTACCAGTCTCTATCTGTTCCCATAAAACTCACACCAATCTGTAAATGTCATATCCAGTGGTGGATACAATCAGAGGACCTGTTATTGGGCAGGCCATTCACTCTCCTCCCCGTCAATAGCCACAGTAGCCACAAATGCTGCTCTTTTTGGGTGGGGCTGGGGCATTACAAGGGAAAGATGTTCCAAGGTATGTGGTCCCCCTTGGAGACCAAGATTCATATCAGTGTCCTTGAGGTGAGAGCAGTCTTTCTTTTGTTGCAGACATTTTCAGACAATCTCCCTCTAGGGACATTTGCTATTAATATAGACAACACGTCAATAGTCTGGTACATCAACAAACAAGAGGAACCTGATCATACCCATTATGCAGAGAGGCCATGAGGGTCTGGGAATGGGCAATCTCTTCAGACTGTTTTCTAGTTGCAGCACACATACCTGGGAAGTCCAACATGCTGGCCGACAGACACAACAGGTCCATTCTGATTTCTCACAAGTGGCCCTCAATCAGTCAGTATCAAATGCAATTTTCAGCCGTTGGGACCAACCTTGCTGAAACCTATTTGCCTCTCCCCTCAACAACAAGTGCAGTGAGTTCTTCACTCTGATCTCCCCTCAGGGGGAGTTACCAAGGGATACTCTAGTTTATGACTGGCCCCCGGGTTTACTTTATGCTTATCCCCCTCTCCCTTTGATTCCCAGATTTCTACAGAAAGCAAGTAGGCTGAAGTGCTCAGTCATCTTCATTGCTCCCTTCTGGACTCATGAGGTGTGGTTTCCCTTCCTATGGTCTCATCTCAAATATCCTCAATGGATTCTGGACCCCAGTCAGGATCTCCTGTCTCACCTGTCAGAATCCCAGCCTTCATGCCCTCAAACTGACCACATGGTTTCTCCAATTCCAGTGATAGTAAAACAATCCAGGCTTACCTCCCCAGTCCATGACATTATTCTAGCTTCCCAGAACTCTTCCACTAAAAAGTATACAGAAGTAAGTGGAAAAGAGTTTCGACATGGGCTTTCAAAGAGAACATTGATCTCCTTTTAGCCCCTGTTTCAGCTATCCTTCTTTTTCTCAGTATGTTTTTTCAGAGAAGGGACTAGTTTTTCTACCATTAAATTGCAATTAGCTGCAATATCCAATTTTCGTATGGGGAATGAGCTTTCTTCTCTGCATGCTTCACCATTATGTAAGGCCTTTATGAAAGGAATCTTCCTTCTTAGACTTCGCATACAAGATCCCTTCCCTCCGTGGGATCTCACTATAATTCTCCAAGGATTGACTCAAAAATCTTTCATACCAGCAAACAGTTGAAATTTGAAATATTTCTCTTGGAAAACAATGTTGTTGGTAGCCATTATGTCGGTAAAGAGAATCTCTGAATTACAGCCCTTGTTAGAAATCCTCCTTATATCATCTTCCGTAAGGATAGACTGTCATTACAAATGAATCCTTCCTTTATGCCCAAGGTAGCTACTGAATGTAATATCAACAGTCCATTCAACTCCCAGTGTTTTTTTCCCTAGTTTCTCCAACAAGGGTGAATACATGTTTCATTTTCTTGATGTTCATAGACAATTACATTTCTATCTTCATAGAACGAAACAGCATAGGAAATCCAACCAGGTTTTTTTGGCTTTTTCTCCCAATCACCTTGGTCAGGTGGTTTCTAAACTTACTGTGGCCAGATGGATAACAAATTGTATTTCAGTGATTATTCTCAAAAAGGTTTGGAATTGCCTCATATTCCTAGAGCCCATTCTACTAGATCTATGGCAACTTCAACTGCTTTTTCTTCAAGAGCTTCAAGCGATGATATCTGTGCTGCAGCTACATGGTCAAAGACTCATACTTTTGTGATACACTACAAATTGGATATTATTTCTAGAAGCATCGCTTCCTTTGGTTTGACAGTACTCCGGTATGGACTTCCATAAGGGCCACCAAGAGTTACGTAGCTTGGAATTCTAAACCATAGGTGAGGAAAAATGAAAAGGACAACATCAGATTTAGAAGTTGTGTACTTACCATAACTTGGCATCTGTGTTGTCCATTTTAATTCATCCTCACCTTCCTGCCCAACCATCCCCTGACCATTACCCTAGAAGGACTTCTAGATGTGCTAGGGACCTTAGATTTCTGGTTTGAGACTCATCAGAATTTGACTATTAGGTCCTTCTGTACGTTGTATGAATGACTGACAGGGAAGCAAACTCAATCTGAGGAGTTCAAAATGGATTAGGGCATTATGGGTAAAGGGAGGAGCATGAGGCTTGGATCCAAAGTCTTGCAGAAAAGTGGTCAAGTCGGATCTGAGGATTGGATCCTAGACCGATAAGTGAGGAAGAATGAAAATGGACAACACAGATGCCAAGTTATGGTAAGAACATAACTTCTAAATTTATTCCATCGTACAGGTCACAACACATTGTTTAAAGTGTGTGTATGATTATTGATGCATCTTCCAGGGCTGTGGCCACTGATACTGTTTTGAGGAGGTTTGCCTGGCTGTGTTCTCAGAGCCTCCCAGATAATGTGAAAAGTGAGATTTTATATTCTGCTTTGGACAGAAATTTAGTTTTTGGTCCCTCTGTTGCAGAGGTTATCAAAAGGTGTTGCAGAGGTTATCAAAAGGTGTAATGAAACGAGTAAGCTGACACAGGGAATCTCTGTGATTTTTCAGTCCTCCTTTTCCAAATTTTTTAAGGAATTCTCTAACCCCTTATCCAATTTTGTCAAGAAATCAAATAAACAGTCTCAGGAAAATGCTGAAAAAGAAATGGCAAGGGGAGTCCAAAAAGTACGCAGGGGCTCCCCCCGCCCCAAAAAAAATGAACGTCAGTCCAATAAGCCAAAATGAGTATTTAAGGGACCTTGACCCCTTCTCCCACCTTGGTAGTCCCCTTTCCTTTCCAGAAGGTCTGAATCTCCACTGTAGCCATTGACAACACATAGTTTCAGACAAATGGGTTCTGAAGATCATCCATCAAGGTTACAGACTGTAGCGAGAGGAAATTCCTCATTTCCAATTCCTCGTCCTCTATTGCCCCCATTCCTTGAAAACATGTTATCTCAAGGAGTGAAAGAACAAGTTCCTCCTTCCCAGGCTGGGAAAGGTTTTTATTCAAAGATGTTTTTAGTGCCAAAGAAAGAAAAGTATTCATTTTCTGAAGCGGTTAAAGTTTTTCAACCGCAGAATGTTTGTGAAGGGACATATTCTATTTTGTCTCCTCAGATTTTTTATTCAAATTCTGAGGGGAGTGTGGTTTCTGCCAATCCATTTGAAATGTTCTCTTTCTCTAAATCTATTTCTGGATTGTCTCATTTTTTTCAGTGGGAATATAATGACATTCCACCATCCCTAAAAAAATATTACAACTGGATTTCCTGAACCTATCCTTATTCCTCCTGTTCTTTCTGCAATGGAGGATGATTTTGCCACAGCCTGAAACCTCTCTGACAGCAAGCCTGCTGCCAAATAAAGCAAATAGTTCAAATAAAGTTCCTCAGACATCTTTTTGGAATTCTCAGCTGTCAACCTCATACATTAAAATTTATGCTCGTCTCTTTTGAGAACTGAGGAATATTATGCCATCTGTTTCCACTTCTGAAGAAAAAAACAGCATCTTTGTGTAACTTGATTGCTTCTGTGTCCGAAGTGGTCACTCACTGTTTAAAATGTGCTTGTGATTCTGCTGATGCTGCTTCCAGGGCTGCTGCCACTGGAACTGTTATGAGGAGGTTTGCTTGCCTGTGTTCTCAAAACCTTCCAGAGGATGTCAAAGCTGACATTTTGAATTCTACTTTGGGTAGAGATTTTTGGCCCATCTAAAGCAGAGGTCATTTAAAAGTGTGATGAGAGTGGTAAGTTGATTCAAGGAATCTGTCAGATTTTTCAGCCTTCCTTTCTTTAAGTTTTTGAAGGGGTTTAATGCTACCCCTATAACTTTCTTTAAAAAAACAAAAAATAAAGAAACTCAGCAAGTTGCTGTTAAGCATACATTTAAAAAGCACTGGCAATGAGGCTCCAAAAAGAAAGGAGGAGCCGCTAAAACAAAGGACAATTCAATAATTCTGAATGACTATATACAAAACACCCCCTCCCCACTTTGGCAAATCTTTAATCCTTTCAGAAAGACTAGCTCTCCATTTATTTCTTTGGCAACAGATAGACAGATGGGTTCTGTATGTAATCCATGAAAGTTATAGATAGCAGTGGGAGTCTCTCCCATCTTTTTGAAGTATCCCCCCTTATTTGCCAGATGAAACCCCTCTTTTGCCTCCTGTCATTCAGCACCTGCTGTCTCAGGGGGTGAAAGCAGCAGTCTGTCCTGCTCAGTTAGAGGAAGAGTTTTATTCAAGAATATTTTTGGTGCCAAAGAAAAAAAATCATTTTTGGAGACCTGTTCTGGATCTTTCTTTTCCGAACCTGTTTGTGATAGGCTGTTGAGAAAATCCTTCTACTTGGCACAACTTATAAGTAAGGGCATGCCCTCCAGATCTAAGGAGATCATAGTCCCACTAGACTCCGCCCTAATTAGAGTAATAATCAAGTACAATGCACCCTCTGGCAAGTATCTGACCAGGCATTTGCAATAGACAGAGTGGCCACAGAGCTTCCTCACTAAAAAATGTAGGGTATAAATAACATGTCCTGTGCAGATCATCTCAATGCCCTGTCCCTGTACTCTGTCTCCTACAAACTACTGAGGGGTGCCTCATATAGAGAGCATTATCCTGTCCAGCCCTAATGGATCTGCTACTCATTCACAAAGCAAACAGCACTAGAATTACCCAATCTAAGCATCTAAACCTTGTCTGTGACATAAAACATGTTGAAGGGAGACATATGTGCATCAAAGATTGCCCATTCTCTGAAACAGACTGTATTCATATGAAGCAAAGCTCATCCCTAAGCCTATTCAAACACAGTTTGAACCAGTGGATGGGAAATTGCAAATTTACCTAGACTTGTCACCTCAGTCCTTCATGGACAGGGCAGTTTGTAGATACCCAAAGGCACTGACATATACCAAAACCATTCTAATCTGTGGACATTGATTAATGGGAAAATTGGGGCATGAATGGCTAGGCATAAAAAGGCTCTAGGGTCATTATCCTAGTAGCTTACTATGATCCCACAGGGCCCAAGTTAAAAATGTTATCCCTTCACAGCTTGTTACCCCTTGTCTGACATTTGAGTTTTCTGGTGACCACAGATTTATAAGATCTAGATTTCAGATGTTTCTTAAGGATTTCTGTGTCTGGATCACATTATCAGTTCTCTGAATTACCCATTGGTCTAGTCACTGATCCAAGGGTATTCACAGAATAGCTAGTTCCTGTGATAGCTTACTGCAGACTGCAAGGCATTCATGTTTGTTCTTATGTCGCTGACTTGCTTGCTTTGCAGAGTATTTTTCAAAATGTCAGGGCACTCTCACCTGGGTAAGGGGTCTCCTGCACAGACTGGGGTTTCAGGAGAGCATACAAAATTTTGTTTAACTCCTTCTCGCAGGATTGTTTTCTTGGGATGTCTGCTAGATACCTCAGCTCAAAGAGCTTTTCTTCCAATGGAAAGAGTAGATCTGTATCTAGAGTTTCTCCTGAGTTTTTATATTCAGAGTACTGTCTCATCCATGGAATTTCATAGGATTTTGAGTCTCATGGCTTCCTTGGGTCTCTTGAGTCCTCTTAAAGGATTCTTCATAAAGAAAGGCCAGTGGTTCCTGAAATCTGCATGATCCCAGCATCAACCTCCCCTGACATTCCAGATTCCAGTTTGGGGATTTACAGAAAGGAATATTTTTTGGTGGAGACACTAGATTTATTAGAATCCAGGTCTCACATTCTCCCTCTCAGTTCCAGTACAGTCTTTAACAATGAACACTTTCGGCTTTGCTTGGGGATCAGTGTCTGTGGGGGTAAAAGTGCAGGATCCTTGAAACTGAAAAGACAGAACAAAACATATAAACATTAAAGAGATGTGGCACTATAATATATGGCCCTGGGACCTCTACACATGTTTTGAGACAACACTACAGTGATATGGTACAAAAACAAACCTGGGGAACCAGATCTTAGCCTCTCTGCAGGCTAACCATGGCACCCTGGGATATAGATTTTCAGCACAATCTCACTCTACAGGAATCTTACACACCACAAAGCAAAACTGTGAGGCAGACGAACTGAGCAAGGCTAGGACAGACCCTCATGAATGGAAATTCTATTGGGATCTTCCAGAAATTGGTTCATCTCTTGGGACACCTCAAATAGAGTTTTTTGTCTCCACTCACAATAGTCATTTGGCAAAATTCTGCTCCATGTCTCCAAGCAAGAAGGCCTGGCAGACAGATACTGGGTATGTTTTAAACTGTTGACTTTGCCTCCATTTGAACCAGATGATTTAGTGGACTTGAAATACCCTGCCTGGAAATCCCTATACTTTAACAGTCACTTCAGGGTGAAGAATATCTGCATTTCAAGCTTTATTTAATTTATTTTGATTTACTTTTTGTTGACCGGGTTAGTCCCACTAGGCTAGTAGCCTCTTTTCAGAGGAGGCCCAAGGTAAAATTTGGCCAGGGCATTGGGGAATTTCCCTTACTCTTGGTTGGTACAGCATGAGTACGTATGCATGTTCTGCTTCTAGAGCAGTGGCCGCTGGGAGGGCAGTGTTCGAGATCGAGAAAGCAATGGAAGGAGCAGAGGTGAACACCAGCTCAAAAGAAGAGATTTGTGGAGTTATGGAGGATTGAAAAACAGTGTTGCAGAAATAACTGTTTACAGATTTGGAGGAGTGTGTTAGAGATGAATGTATTATTACAACCCCATGGTTGGGAGGGTTGCAGGATGATATACCAAACAACATGATTAACCAAAGTGAACCAGAAAATTATGTTTCTTGGAGAGAAATAATGAAGAAAATACAGAAAGAAGAATTGGAGGTTATTTTGAAAGGGGCAGTACTCAAAAAAGAACGTACGTGGAGACGATCACAAGTAATCATGGAGAGCGGAAGGAAAGGATAGCGCGATAGTTAATTACTGGTGTCATTCTAAGGGGATCCAATGTCTGTCTGCCTGAGAGATGACACAAGCCACGCTGCCACCCCCATAGTGCCTTTTTAGGCAAGGCTCAAATGATAAAACCACCCGCTAGAAAACAAAAATGGAGAAAAACTAAGGTAAATACTGCTCAATGCCAGAAGTCTACCTCAAGATGGCTGTGACTGAAACCTGGTTCAAGGCCCTGAGAGCACACCAGCACTATCAGGTTATAAGACCATCCAGGTGCAATTAACCATAGGTAAACTGCCCCTACAGTTTGTAACATGACAGACCCACCTTCTCAAACTCAGGAAACCCACACAGCCTTCCTGAAGACACTGGAGAGTATAAATGTTGAGTTCATAAACTCAAATGCTATGGAACAACTAGTCACCATTCCCACAAGAGGAGAAAAATATACTAGACCTGGATCATCACAAGCATGGGGAAAAAATCCCACACAGGAAGTATATCCATTGGTGAGATCATGACCATAAATTAATCTGAAAATATACTAGACCTGATCATCAACAAAGCATGGGACAAAATGCTCCACACCGAAAGTATATCCCTCATTGGTGAGATCAGACCAAAATTAAACTCATGAGATCCACATCCTGGAAACCACAACCCACGCCTGCTGAAACCCTTACAAATGCCTTCGATCAAGCAATCCCTAATAAAATCAAGACCTTTTTCCACCAAAGGCAGGGCCGGGTCTGGTGGACTCCAGCCATAAACAAACTCTACACAAGAGGAGAAGAAAGCTACTACATGACAGAGCAAAATAAAAATCATCCAAGGCCAACTTTGAGAGAAAAATCGCCCCAAACATCTCAGATGCCCAGGTGAGAGAGCTGTGCTCTAAAAAAAAAAACAGCAATGGGACCAGACGGTGTCCCAAGACATTGGGGACCTACAGACACTGATGGATCCCCTAATTTTGTTTTTGTCAGCAGTTTTCAAACAGTCACTAAGGCCATTGATGAGGTAAGGGGCAGTTCACACAGCCTACCTTTGACTCCAGCATTCATTCAACACAATACTACACCCACTTATCATACATAAAAAGCACCAGCTTAGATGTAAAAAACCCATGTCACAAGATGGGGCAAAAACTGGCTCAAGGACAGAACACACAGGGTTAGAGTTGCTGGTGCCATGTCCATGTCTAAGCCGGTCACATCACTGTGTCCCAGGGCTCAGTCCTGCATTTATTTTTCTGAAGTGCAGGCAAACATAGGGATTGTGGCTGAACAAATTTGTGATGATCAAAACTGGGCCACATAATTGACACTCCATCACACACACACATCCTCCTCCAAGAAGGTCCTAGCTTTGACACTCACATTGCCAAAGTGGTTAGGAGACCTTTCTACATTACCCCTGATCATGAAGGATTCACATCCAGATCAGAGGCAGAGCTCCTCACTGACTCTGTTCAAGAGAAATCTGAAAATACGTGGTGACAATACAAAGTAAAGGAAATAAAGAAATGGACAAATTATGAGGTATGGGACACTGTAATACTTCCTTTAGGTGTGAGAACACAAGAGGTAAGACATTTATTCTAATAAATAGAGAGACAATTTGTGACAGTTTTGTAGACTCCACAGGGTATGGAAACATTTGTGTGTGAATATGAGAAGAGACAAAATGAGTATCCATGGAATGACTATGTGGTCAAAGCATTTTTCCAGGATAGCAAATCCTCAGAGCTGCTGGTTGGTATGGCTACTTTGCTTGAGAGTCACAGAGAATCTGCTGCATCTAAAGCCATCCACTGTGGAAATTGGAAATAAGTATAATTTTCCACATCTGCTGATTATTTTTACCATAATTCATAAGAATCCTGCATTAATTGTTAAATTTCTTGCACTTTAGTAAAGTTTCTAAGCTGAACTGTTTCCATTGCTGCTGTAGTACATAATGAAATTCTGTCTGTGAGTTTTACAGGACTGTAGTATCTAGATTGTGTGGTTTCCCTGCACTTGAGCTCTAAAATCAGCATTTTTACATTTAGGGTTTTCTGACTGCACTTTTTTTTTAACCAAAACATCTTTATTAAATTGTCATGTGTGGCATAGGCAAGCTTACATTTGTATAAATGAAAATAAACCATAACAACACAATTTCAGTTGCATGCATTATACCTTAAAACTGTGCCAACAGAACTGTAGCTGCAAACATTATACATCACTTTTAACATATCCAGTCATTGTCAGTCAAACATTACCAGATCCAAATCCTACCTTCTTTTAAACCTCATTCCTCCTCTGCATGTATCGATCCCACATTTCCCATATTTCCTATGTAATTTGCTCCTACCCTTTTCCAAAGATGCCCGTTCCAGTTGTTTTATCTCTGTTACTATCTTTATTACTTCCAGTAAACTTGGTTTAGACTTTGATTTCCATTTTGTAGTAATTGCTTTTTTGTCAGCTATCATAAATAGGCTCAGCAAGGACTACGAATGTCTAGGCAATTCCAATTTTGTATCATAGCTAAAAAAAAAATAATTTCCATATTTACACCAGTTTGCTCACCCAAAATCTCCGACAGTGCAGACTGCAGGGAATCGTTAAAACCTGCCAACTCATTACACTCCAAGAAAATGTGTTGCCAGTTACCTCTTTCTTCCCCATCACACTTCCAACATTTGCTGTCTACCTGAGGAAAAATTCTTTGGAGCCTCCTTGGGGTATAAAAATATCTATGTAAACACTTCCAGGCAAAGAGCCTAAATCTTCTAGATTTTGCTGCATATTTGGGAGACATACATATATCCCTCCATTCTTTCTTTGTGAATTGCTTATCTAGTCTCTCTTCCCAATCCTTCCTAACCCTCTCTGATTGATTCTTATAGTTATCATGCAATATTTTATATGCTGTACTAATTATTCCTTTTTTAATAGCAACTTCTGTTCTAGATTCTAACAAAAACTCTACCAGTGCTGGTCTTTCATTTAGGAGCCCACCTATTTCTCTCTCTTTGCCTATACTCTGATATCAATCTTTGATAGGGAAAGTAATCTCTAACCTGTAGTCCAAATAAGTTCTTGGCGTCTTCCCATTCTATTACCTTTCCCTCTCTAGATATTTTCTCTCAGTACCTTGGTTCTTATGCCAATTTTCTCCAGTATATTCCTGCCCCCTCTTGCCTATTGTCTGTATCCCTAATTGCAGTCATCCCTATCAACAGAATCTCCTTTCTCCATTCTGGCATTGGCTTAGGTCTTAGAATACCTTCTGCTACTTTATGAATATAATATTCTGTGTGATTATTACTGTTCTCTTTAAAGGTTTGCATCCAAAATCACAGGCTCTCCCTGTTACTTGAGCTTCCCCCCATTTCATCATCATCTCTTTCCGTTTTGAATTATAATTTTCTGCTTGTGCTGTGTATAGGAGCCTTAACTGTGTTGCTCTGAGGTACCCCTTCATCTCTGGTAATCCCAATCTGCCCTGTTCTACTGGAAGAATAAACTTATCCCACTTGACTCTTGCCGTCTTCTCCTCCCATATAAAATCATTCAGCTCTTTATTAATTACTATCCACAACTTCTCCTCTGGTTGATAAAAAATATGCCTGACTTGTATATAAAACTAAAGGGACTAAAAACATTTTAACTGCTTTTATTTTACTATCGATATCCATATAACAGAGCTTCCATTTGCTCAGTTTTTGTATTATCTTTTGTTTAGTCTATTCTCACATATCCTTAGCTGCCACACTGGTATAATTTTTAATCCATACTCCTAAATACTTCATTTTATCATATCCCCATAAGTATGGATATTGCTGAACCCATTCGTATGTGGGTACATAGTTTACAGCTATTGCTTTTGTTTTAGCTTCATTCATTTTGTATCCTGAAAAGGTTTGAAACTGTCTCAGTATATTCCACAGCACTGTCATGTCCCTTTCTGGTTTTGTCAGGTATAAAATAATGTCATCTACAAACAGAGCCAGCTTTTCTTGACTAACATGCCAATTATATCCTTAAATTTCTTTGCCAGTGGTTCTAAATATGCAAATAACAAAGGGAGAGAGGACCCCCTGCCTGGTTCTTCTGCTCAAGCAGAGATTATCAGAGAGGACACCACCCACTCTAAATTTCACCTCCGATCCCTCATATATCCTCCTAATCAACCTTATAATTTTATCAGGGAATGCTCATAAAGTCCCAGTTTACTCTGTCAAATCCTTTCTCTGCATCAAAACCTACCAACAATAGTGGTATTTTCTTACATTTTGCTTCCCTCTGGATCATCACTCTTCCGTTAATGTTGTCAAATGTCTGCCTCCCTTCCACAAAACCACATCATATCTAGCAATTTTGGCATCACTTTTGCCATTTTCTTTAGCCATTATAGATATAAACACTTTATAGTCAAGGCTTAGTATTGAAATGGGCCTGTATGAAGCTGGATCTGATGGGTCTTTACCCCCTTTAAGTATTACAGCAACCACAGCTTTCTTCCAGGATGTTGGTACTTCTGCTCTTAAAATATTGTTAAACAAAACCTTCCAGATCTCTCTTAGTTTTTCCTGGGTCTATATCATATTATCGAAGAGGCATTACAGTGAATGCCTCTACATCGACATGAAAAGAGCGAACCGCGAATTAATTGAACGACTGAATCAATGATTTTTTTCCTCAGGGAATAATTGCTTGGCCATCAGTGTAAATTTGCCCCTTTACCCACTGTAGTGTGATCTCAGAGTTGGTGTATATATAGTTGGGGGGTAGGGGCAAAGCCCCCCACTTTGAGGAGTTTGTGGTATTTTGTTTCTGGCAGGATCAGTGATTTTTTCTCCAAGGAAAAAAATTGCTGATTCGGCTGTTGATGTAATTCGCGGTTCACTCTTTTCATGTCAATGAAAAGGCATTCGCTGTAATGTCTTTTCAGTAATTTAATATAGACTCGTTTTTCCTGTCCTAGCTTCCAGACTTCAACAGGAATACCATCTATTCCTGGAGACTTTCCTGTAGATTGCTTATATATCACCATTTTTTATCTAATCTCTTCCTATATTAACTGTTAGTAATTGAAACTCCTCTATCTCTAACTGTGGCATATTTAATTCTTCCATAAACATTTCCATTTGTACCTTTTCTTGATTTCCCTGTTTTTCTGCTTTGCACAGACTTTGATAGAATTTTTGAAATATTTCTAATACTTCTACAGGATCCCTTGTTATCTTCCTTGTTATAGGCTCCCTAAGCTTGGTGACCAACCTTTCCACTTTCTGTTGCCTGAGTCTTTGTGCTAAAAGTTTTTGTGCCCTAGAGTTGTTATCAAAATACAGTTGCTTAACAGCAGTCTTTCTAAACTCATGCATATTATCGAGGTACTCCCTTATTTTCCATTTAGCATTCTACAGTTGCTTCTCTTCTTGTTCTGTGAGATTCCCCATTTTGCAATACTTTTTTGTCAGTCCCGCTAAGTAATTCTTGTTACTTCTCAACTACATCACCCTGTGTTTTATTTCCACTCTATTTTTAAATTCCACTTTAATTTTATCCCCTAACTATACTTTCAGAAGAAATTTCTATCTTCTCTAATATCCCCTGAATAATTTTCACTGCCCATTCCTTAAATTCTTTTCTTTTCAACAGATAGGTGAGAAAGCGCCAGTGTCTCATTTTTATTTCATTACCTTGTGTTTTTATTTTAGTTATTATTGGTGCATGATCTGAAATAGTTATTGTGTGCATATCAAGACCTTCAATTAAATGCACGTTCCAAATTATGTCTAGCCAAGCCTAGTTTTTGTATCTTGGAGAATAATATGTAAATTCACTCCGAACTCCTAATACTGAATTCTCATCTTCCATGCCAAATATCTTCATAAATGTCTTCAAAACTCTGCCATCTTTTGTTATATTTTCCCTTCTGGGCCCCCAAACACATCTTCACTACAGTAAACCACATTCCAGTTCCCACCTATAAGTTATTTTCCTTGCTGAAAGCTGATTATTTCTCCCAGAATTTTCTTAAGCTCCATTGTAGCAGTTTTCGGTGGAATGTAAATATGTACCAGTGTAATCCTTCTCCTTTGCCAGTAGCCCCTTAGTACTGCAAATCTGCCATTATTGTCTTTTATTTTTTCTTCTTTTATTATTGGAGCTCCTCTTGCAATTAATATAAGTACTCCTCTCTTCCTTTGCCCAATGTGTTATGCTGAATAACCATCCTGAAAACCTTTATCAAATTGACATGTTTGGTTCTTTCCAAGTGTGTCTCCTGGAGCATAGCTATTTGCACTGTACATTTTTAATATAATTTTTTGACTGCACTATTGTGGCAGAAGTATGCTGTAGCAAATCTATCTGAGTTGGGTGATGCTCACTGAAAACTTATGTGTTTTTGTGATTGATCTCTAGGCCTTGCTGTTGTAAAACTTGTTTTTCTGATTCTATATAAGCCCAGTATCTGCGCTAAGCTGCTGTCCATGCAGAGGTTGTTAGCAGTGCCCTATATAGACACACATGCTTTCAAGTTAAAATTTCCATTAGAATAACTATTTCTACAACCTTCCCCAGACCTCTGCTGCTCTACAAGCATCTGAGTTGTGCACAGGGCAGCATTGACTTGTGGATAGCTACAGTTCACACTGAGTAAAACAGCCATTCTTCATCCCTGTGCTATCATCCCAGTCCAGTTAAATCTCCCCACTCTTCTAGACATGCAACCATGGGTGGTCACTTTCCTGATATCACTGTGACCAGCCTGGTGAAAATGGGCATCCTGAAGCAATATAGCAATTGCCTCATTTATTTATCTATTTATTTATTGACATTTGATTACTAGGAAAATCTGCCTGGGTAGAACCCCATTTTCAGAAGAGACCTGGGGGTGGCTCCAAATTATTGCAAAATATTTTAAAAACAATAATTTTACAATCTTCAAAAATAAAATAAATATCTGGAGTTTAAATAATTTTAACAAATTAGTAAGAATATAAAAACATTGGTTAGGAATTGATACAAGTTATATGATCATTTCATATTTATAGAAAGTTTAGACAGTTTGGAGAGAAATTAAAGGTAAGCTAATCTAATACAAACAAAGAAGAAACATTGCAGTCTGGAGGGTGTGAACTTCACAACTTAAAATATGTTATGCACCTATTTCACTAATTGTGGAGGGTGTGAACTTCACAATGTAACATGTTATGCACCAGTGAAAATCAAACTGTAAAATATGTACTACAAATTAATAAAATAGTAGTAGGTAGTCCACAGTTGAGTTAAAAATGAAATATCCTTTACTGAAACACACAAACACATGATCCTAATTGAGTGTAATGAAAAGCATTAAAGACATTCATTATTTATATATAATTGGGTTATTTGGGCGAGGGAGTGGTTGCAGAGGGTGGTTCTGTTAAGAGCAATAATAACAATAAAGTCATTACTTTAATAAAGTCCCCCTTTCCCCTTGACACCATACTGGGTTTTCTGAGACTTTGAGGGATATCACGGATTTTTCTGTTTTCAGTCTAATACAAACAGGAATTGCAGTATGACTTAAGTGAAGAACAGTCTGATGGTATGTTTATAGAGAAAGTCAGGGAAGAGAATTTGATAGAAATAAGGAAGTAAGTGAAGAAGGGAGAGTACGGAGGCATAAGGAATGAACATGTACTTGTTCACATTTAGGGATATAATTTATCCTGGTTTTGAGCATGAGCAGAGCCAGATTTAAGCTAGGAAGGCTTTCAGAGTGGTTTTCAAAGATGGGAGGGAAGGTATTGTGTTCCAGGCCTTACAACCTTGTACAAGTACAGATAATGCCCAGCAGATTTGATAGGTTTGTAGACAGACAAGAGTTTTTTGGTCACTGGATCACAATGACCAACTGCAAATATAGTTGTGTAGAATGTTTTTTAGTACTGGAGGGGCAGATGGATGCTGGATAATTGTATAGGTGGTAAGAAGCTGTGTGTATGTTAGCTGATGTAGCAGTCGTAACCAATTTAGTCTTTTTGGTGCTGTACAGTGGTGGGTTATGAAAGTGTTATTCACTGCAAATTTAGCAACTTTGTTATAGCATTGTTCAAGTTTTAATTTTTTTGAAGCCTGAGGTTAGTACGGATGGGAGCACCATAAAGAAGTGTGGGGAGGAGATAAGTTGTGCCAAGTGTAGTTTTAGTTGCATCGGTGAGAAGGTTTTTGAATTTGTAAAGCATCCCTGGTTTTTGATGATTTTTGGCTTTGTAAAGCATCCCTGGTTTTTGATGATTTTTGGCTTTGTAAAGCATCCCTGGTTTTTGATGATTTTTGGCTTTGTAAAGCATCCCTGATTTTTGGCTTTGTAAAGCATCCCTGGTTTTTGATGATTTTTGGCTTTGTAAAGCATCCCTGGTTTTTGATGATTTTTGGCTTTGTAAAGCATCCCTGGTTTTTGATGACTTTTGGCTTTGTAAAGCATCCCTGTTTTTTGATGATTTTTGGCTTTGTAAAGCATCCCTGGTTTTTGATGATTTTTTTCTTATGCAATTTTGTATCTGCAGGTCGAATGTAATATTATCACCCCTATAAGAAGTGACTTCAATGGTTGTATTATCAAGAGAGAACACTTTAAATTTTGTTTTTTCATGAGAGAGGGATTTGGGCAAAAAAGTAGTAGTTTGGTCTTTTTTTGGGCTGAGTATGAGTTTCTAGTTACAAAGACATGTTTCAGTGGCTATTAAAGCTTCCTGATTAATTTTCTGAGGTGTAACATTGTCAGATGTGTAAATGAGAGTGGAATCATCTGGGTATTGTGTTAGGGTGGCCTGTTGTGTGGACGTATAGAGGGTGTTGGTGAAAATGTTAGAAGAGGGGACCAAGGATAGAGCCTTCTGGTACACTAGTCATGATGGGGAGGTAAGGAGAGAGTGTGGAGTGCCATTTTACTGACTGATACATATCGGACAGGTAGCGTTTGGGCCATAGAAGGGTGGACTGAGAGAGACCTAGTAAGGACATTTGAAGAAGTAGTTTGCTGTGACAAACTGCATCAAAGTCTTTAGATAAGTCTAGAAATATGTAAGGGACTAGTTTGCCATTATCTCTAGCTTTACTGACAGTATCTATACAGTTTAGAAGGGCAGTGTTCTTACTATGGGAAGGATGGAAGCCATGTTGTATAGGGGACATGAGTTCTTCCTGCAGGAGATAGTCTAGCAATTGTTTTTGAATACATTTTTCAAGAATATTGGTGAGGGAGATAATATTGCTATAGGTCTAAAGTTATTAATGTCAGTTGAATTTCCTCCTCCATGCAGAGGGATAATGTGTGACTTTTTCCAGAGAGAAGTAACTTGGGATTCCTGGATATGACCTATTTATAAGGACTGAGACAGGATAGGCAATGCTATTGGCTGCTATTTTTATTTACTGCTTGGAAGGTCATCATCTGAAGACGAACATGGTTTAAATTTGTTTGAGTAGTTTTACATTGGACATGGGAACAGGTTTTAAAGTGAAAGTGTATGTGGTGATATGTGGCTGTTGAACAGGGTTGGGATTAGATGTTGTGGAATTCTTGGTTAGAAATGCTACACTGTCTATTAAATACGAGTTGAACTGTATTGCAGTTTTGAGTGGTGAGTTATTGGGAGATGGTTTGGGTTGAATTTTTAAATGATTTCTGTAATTGTCTAAATTTTTTTAGGGTTGTGTTTAGTATTTTTCTGAAAGTTATTATAGTATAGTTGCTTTTCGTATGATTGTGAAGCATTCTAAAGTTTTCAAGATACTGGGGTGATTTATATTTTTGGCAGTCTTCCCATGCTTTTTCTGTATCCTGCATTAGCATTTTTCTCTTTTTGGATAGCCAGATTGCATTGTTTGTTTTTAGTCTCTTCCTTCTAGAAGAAGGTGTATGGCTATTTAAGATGTTTAGACAAATTGTATTAAATTAATTTACAGCATCATCTACGAGGAGGATTTTAGGAAGTTCCAGATAATAAATGACAGTTTAGTAATGCACACTTCTGGGTTAAACTTGGAAAGATTGCGTGTTCTATAAATATGCTATTTAAGTGGATGTGTGAAATGTCTGGTCATATAGATTGGAAGTTGATCACTGAAGGAGTCTGACATTGTACCTGTGATGGTGTATTCCCGAGGGTCTGATACTAGAATTCAGTCTAATAGGGAATTTGACGTCTTGCTATTATGTGTGGGGCTGTTAATTAGTTGTGTGAAACCATATAAGTTCACTAGATGTAGAGGAGTTAGAGTTTATGTCCAACCAATCAACATTCACATCACCTAGTAGTACTTTTTCTTGTGGAAATATTATGGATATCCAATGCAGGATATCTTTCATTATAGCTGTATTGTTGCCAGGAGGGATGTAATGGACAGTAATACATATTTGTTTGTAATTGTTTTTGAAGAAAGCAATAAGAAACTCTGCTGAACTGAATTATGGTGTTGGTTTGCTGTAAGGGGAAATGTGGTAGGTGTTAGGAAACATTACAGCAATTCCACCACCTTTCCTCTTTATATGGTCACTATGGATGATATAGCCAGGAGGTATAACTTCAGAGTCGTTTATGCTGTGTTTAAGACATGTTTCAGAATGTCAGGCTTATGCTGGGTCATCCAGGCATGTAGTTCAGCAGTTTTATTTCTTATGCTTCTAACATTTATTGCAGCAAAAATTAGATCACCAGGGTTGAGCATTGGCTGTTGGATTAGAGAAGAGTGTGGGAGAGAATTATCTTTGCGTACATTGTGATAGGTGGGGGCAGGATTAGGGTGTATATTTTCTTCTAGAAAGATTTTAGGATATTATGGAATTATGCATACTTGTTTTTGGAGAGGATTATTGGACATTTTGCTTTGGTTTGAGTTGAAATTCAGTTAGTCTATATTTGGAATAAAGGTGAGGATCAGTATAAAATAGGTTTAATGCAATGTGTTGAGAGTGTAAAGGGTAAGCATGGATAGGTGGCTGGGACAGAGTTGGAGAGATGTTGAGACATATTATTGAGTCATGGTAGGATGGAAGATGGCACAGTAGGAGGAGAAGAAGAGGATAAACTGAACAGTAGCATAATTAATTACAGGAATCTGTATTTTACAGATGTCAGGTACTGGGGAAATAGCAATGAATATGGAAACAAGAAGTTGCAGGATTGCTGGTGGATTCTGAAAGCCGGTAGAGAATAGGCAAGGAGAGAAGTATTTTCTATAAAGGAGGAGAGTTGGGATGTACTGGTATCTTATCTGGAATTTAAGGAATAGAGGGGTATGAAGGGATAGAGTATAATGATTTATTTATTTATTTATTTTACTTTTATTTACCAGGATAGTCCTCCAACTAGGTGAGAACTCATTTTCAGTCAGGACTCTGCATTGATGTCAAAATAAGAAGAAATGAGGGTTTATTTGGGAAAAGTAAAACATACAGTGTGGAATAGATAGGTACCATCAGAGAAGAAGGAAGAAACGGTTGTAAAAGAAAGTATAATCCCATGAGTGGATGAGCTCCCTGGTCAGCCTCGGTAAGAAGCTCTGAGATCCCTTATAAGATCCTCCAAAGCTAGCTGCAAAAACAAAATCACCAGTGATTCTAAGTACAACCACAAAGCATTCTATAGCTATGTCAAGAATCTCAATGGCAACACCCAGATCTGCTCTGAGTTACAGCACAACGACAGGAAAATGACAGAACCAACTGATATTGCCAACATACTGGCAGATAGGTTCAGTGCTAACTTAAACTGTCTCTTACCCCCTAAAGGGCCCATATCTATACGGGAAGAATGCAGAGTCCCTGTAATCGCATCTATGCAGGTAAAAGCTGCACTCTTTAAAACCCAAAACACAGCATCCATGGGACTGGACATCACAGGCTACGTTTTACATGAACTTCAGAATGAACTGGCTCCCCACCTAAGCACCATGTTCAATCATAGTCTCACGTCAGGCTTTCTGCCCACTGAATGGCGCACAGCAACAGTTATCCCACTCCACAAAGGGAGAGCCACCACTGATCCTGGGAACTGTCACCATATTAGCCTGACGAACCTGGTCTGCAAGCCCATGAACGTATCATCATGGAACTCATAAACAAAGACACTGGTAGCCTCCAAACTCTGGACCCCACCCAGTTTGCGTTTGTAAAAGGCAGGTCATGCCTTCTGAACCTGATCGACTTCTTTGAGGCAGTCACCAAAGCCGTAGATGAGGGTAAGTTGGTTCACACAGTCTATGACCTTGCCAGGGCTTTCGACACCATCCCCCATTCTGGAATTATAGCTAAACTCACTAAACTAGGTATAAATCCCTATATCACAAGATGGGTTGCCAACTGGCTCACTGACAGAACCCACACTATAAAAGTTTCAGATTCCAAATCTGACTTCAAACCAGTGACAAGTGGTGTACCACAGGGTTCAGTTCTGGGACCTCTCCTGTTTGGTATCTACTTCTCTGAAGTACAGGCTAACACAGAAGGCCTCTGGCTAATGAAGTTCGCAGATAACTGCAAACTAGGAGCCATAGTCGACTTCCCAAATGATGTGGGCATCCAACAGAAGGGCCTCAGTGAGACAGATGCCTGGTGTCAGAGGCATGGCCTCAAGCTCAATGCCAAAATGTGCATTGTCATCCCCTTTGGTAAAAACTCTGTACCCATGAACTACCACATAAACGGCAGTATACTTAATGCCAAATGTGTGATAAAAGACCTTGGGACCCAGGTGGACAGTAGTCTCTCCTTTGATAATCACATCACCACAGTAGTCAGGAAACCCTTCTATGTGGCACACCTCATCACAAAAGGGTTCTCATCAGGGAAAAAAGAGGTCATTGTTCCCCTCTACTTGGCACTCATTAGACCCATTATAGAGTACAACGCCCCTTTTGGAATGTATCTCACAAGAAATGTGCAGCAGCTGGAAAGGCCACAGAAGTACCTCACAAAGAGGATTAATGGCCTCACAAACAGATACCCTACACTGACCATCTCAAAAAACTCCATCTTTACTCTGTAGCATATTGCTTACTCCAAGGGGATCTCTGCCTAACATATAAAGCGGAGGAGAGGCTGGACTCTGCCCTTCTGAGCTGGGAATTTCTGGTTAAAGGCTTATAGTGCCTGCATATTTGAGCTGTTTCTTACTGAAATTGGTGCACCTTATTTGCTGTAGCATAGACTAGATCCAGGCCTGCTGAATTTAGCTTTGTTTGTATAACTTGAGCACTAATCCAGGCCTTCTTAATATTATTCAATTGTATTTATTACTGCTTGGTCGTAACCTGATTAAAGTGTAGCTATCATTCTAAGCCTTTTGGTTTAAGCACTTGGGCTTCAGACCAGTTGTTTTACATTAAGGTTTGTGGTCTGCACTGTTGTGGCAGGACAGGTAGCTTACATCCTTCTAAGTTGGTAACTGCTGATTGAAGGCTCAGTGTCTGTTATTCTAAGTTCTGGTTTGGTTTAAGCACTTGGGCTTCAGTCCAGTCATTTTACATTAAGAAGATTTGTGGTCTGCACTCTTGTGGGAGGAGGGGTTGGACTCTGCCCTTCTGAGCTGAGAATTTCTGGTTAAGTGTATTTTTTACTGCTTTTGCCTTATCTTTTAAAAAAAATGTTTCCCACCTTTCTAAGCTAGTATAGTCCAGTTTTCAGTCTAGTGCTGAATTCAGGACTGTGTTACAAGTTTCTGAGTTGCCCATATCTTACTTGGATAGAAGGAGGTTTCTCTGTTCACATGTGAGAGAGGGAGCTTTGAGCAGCCATCTGTCCCTGGAGGAGTGGTTCCAGCCCAGAAGTTAGTAGTTTATAGGTCATTTTGGGCTAATTTCTCTCTCTTTCATTTCCCTGCTATAAAACCACGTTTGCACAGTTTTGCACGTCCGGGCAGTGCCGGTTAGCTAGGGCTAAATTATTCCCAGCTCCACCAAGTCTCCTCTTCAGTTTTTCCCTTGAAAGTAGTCTAACTCTCAACCTAAGCACTTAAAAAGCATCCTACAGTCCAGCAATTTAGACCTAATAGCAAGCACTAATATACCCTGACACTTGATTGCCCAGCAGGGCAAGGCTCATTATTCACCCCTCACCAACCAAGTGACTAAGCAGCTCACCCTACTATTCAGGCATGACCAAAGTGCAATTTCAGGTATACTCTCCAGTCCTGCTGGTGAACCTGGGTATCCTGGGGCAATGTTACAACTGCCTTATGTACACAGACAACCCTCTCCTCCTACCACAAAACATTAACATATGCGAGAGATGCAATTATATAGCTAAATTGTAAGCTCTCTCCACCCAAGACTGGAACAGGCAGTCAGGAGGAGAAGGTTAGCACCACACATCCAGCCTCACATAGACATACTAAACCAGCACTGGCAAAAATTACACATAAATACACAAAATCATACTCGGAGGCTCTAAATAAGAACCTGCAAAAGCATCAGAGACCTCCAAAGCAGACACCCAAAAAACCTGCACCTCCTGTCACAAACCAGACAACACATAAAACACAAAATCAGTGTGCTGCACAATCACAGCCCCTAAGGCGAAATAACATACCTAACATACTAGTAATAGTAATAGGCGACTGTATAGTCAGGCACACTGACGTCCCACTCACTAGGCTGCACAAGGAGAAGGTTACTGTTAGATGCCTGTCGGGAGCCAGAATCTGCCACATAACACAAGCACTCAAGTCACTCCAGAACAAGTACAAGTATGACTCTGTAATTGTTCATGTTGGTGTGAATGACTTGAGACGTACCTCCCTGGACTACATGAAAAGAGACATGGAAGAGCTGTCTGATCATGTAGCCCAGGCTGGTATGACCCTGACCCTGAGAAGCATCCTGCCCTCACCAAGAATGATACCACAGTATAAAGAAAAAATGATCAGTTTCAATAACTGGCTAAGCTTCTGGCATCATTCAAAGGGGATCTAATGTCTGTCAGCTAGGGACGACATGCTCAACAGGCCTTGTTGCTTTGCAAGAGATGGCTTGCACCTGTCATCCCTAAGCTTTTGAATACTGGCCAAAGCTCTTGCTGCCCCCATAGTGCCTTTTTTAGGCAAGGCTCAAAAGTCAAACCCACCTCCGTAAACAGCACAAATAAAAAAATGAGGGTTATGCTACTGAATGCCAGGAGTTTAAATCTCAAAATGCACACACTCGAAGCACTCCTCAGTATGGAGAACGTCGACATCTGTGCAGTAACTGAAACCTGGTTCAAGGCTCCACAGAGCACCCCAGCACTATCGTGCTACAACTCGTACCACACATTTCGGCCACAGAACATGGACCGAAACACAAAATGAGGGGGTGTATCCATATTCATCAAGGATATCTACACCTCCAGGTTAGTGGCGTAGCATGGTACCTCTGAGATCATCCATGTGCAACTAACATCGGACAAATCTGCAATGCAAATTGTGGCCTGCTACAGATCACCCTCCATGACCCAGGACCACCACTCCGCCTTTCTGGAGACACTGAAAAACATGAAGGTCCTACTGAACACCCTGATATTGGGCAATTTCAATTACCCTATTGTTAACTGGGAAAACTACTCAAGTACAAACTCCCAGGTCCAGCGCTTCCTGGAATTTTTCAACTCAAATGCCCTGGATCAGCTGGTAAACTCCCCTACCAGAGGTGAAAACATATTGGACCTGGTCATCACTAACATGGGCGACAGGTGTTCTGCACCGGAGGTCAACCCGTCACTGGTTAGATCAGACCATAAACTAATCACCCTGGATGTCCACACCACACCATGACCTCCAACCAAGGAAACCACAGTGAAAAACTTTTCTATAGCGAACTTCACCTTAGTTAAGACATAGGTGGTAAGTTTCACAGCCCCCACGCTAAAGGATAACAGTGTCCAAGATGGAGGAACCTTTACAAATGCACTCTATGAGCACCTACAAGGATGTATGGATTGTGCCACCCCTAGCAAAACCAAGACTCACTCCCCTAAGAGAAGGAAACCAGTCTGATGGACCTCTGCCATAAACAGGCTATACAATAGAAGGAGGAAACTAGTTCAGAAAAAAAGCAAATCCCAAGAAGGAAAGACATCCCTGATCAGTATCAGTAAGAAACTAAGGTCCCTAATAAAATCATCCAAGGCTAACTTCGAAAGAAAAAATAACCAAGGATTCAAAAGATAACCACAAAGCCTTCTTTAGCTATATCAAGAATCTAAGTGGCAACTCAAAGATATCAACCAAATAAAAATCTGGACGCCGACACTGAAGAATCACTGCTCGTCCTGGTGATGAAATATGTTAGTTTATTGTTACAAAGACAGGGTTTAGCGCTTTCAACTGTTGTACACAGTCTTCATCAGAACAACATCTGTGTACAACAGTTGAAAGCGCTAAACCCTGTCTTTTGTATCGTGTGGAGTTACAATAAACTAACATATTTCATCACCAGGACGAGCAGTGATTCTTCAGTGTCGGCGTCCAGATTTTTATTTGGTTGGTGTTCGTTCATTATTTATAGAGTTAACTCACAGATATGCTTTGAGCTAGTGCAAAATAACACAAAATATACTGAACCTACTGATATAGCCAACATCCTGGCAGATAGATTCAGTGCAAACATCACTCCCCTCTCACCCCCAAAAGGGCCCACAACAATACCGGAAAAGTGTAGTGTCCCGGAAATCACAGACGCACAGGTGAAAACAGCCCTTTCAAAAGCCAAAAGCACAGCGTCAATGGGGTTAGGTGGTGTCCCAGGCTGCGTCTTACACGAACTACAGACTACTACACACTGTTCAACCTCAGCCTCTCCACAGGCTACGTGCCCATAGAATGGTGCACAGCAACGGTTATTCCACTCCACAAAGGAGGGGTCACAACTGACACTGGTAACTATCCTAATAGAAGAATCTTGATGAGTTGATGGGAAATAGGAAATACACCCCAGGGATCACTTCTGTGGCTCTGCTTGACAGTGGCACAGGAAAATAACTTTATTGGGTGGTGTAAGCCAGGGAACCTTGTTGGCTAGGCTTACTTAGGCCCTTGGGCTGTTAGCCTAGTACCTACCTATGAACCTATGAATGGATATAGTGCAAAGCATTATAGGGGGAGAAAGTTAGTTGAAAATGGGGTTACAATTTAAATGGAGATACGAAAGTAGGAAACAAGGAACAGAAGCATGTATATAGAAGTAATAAGGTTGTTTGAGGAGGGGTTTAGAATAAGGGCCACAAGTGAAATGTGTATGTGTATAGTATAATGAAACAGAAGCATGTATATAGAAGTAGTAAGGTCGTTTGAGGAGGGGTTTGAATAAGGGCCACATGTGAATGTATATATTATAATGAAACAGAAGCATGTATATAGAAGTAATAAGGTCATTTGAGGAGGGGTTTTGAATAAGGGCCACAAGTGAAATGTGTATGTATATAGTATAATGTTTGAGTAAGAGGGTATAGGTGAGAATTGGGGTAGGGAGGGAAGTGAAGCCAAGCATTAGTAGGCTTCCCACTCTCAATTCAGATTGTAACTGAGAGCAGTCAGTTTATAGCCAGTAGAAACCAATTAACAAAGCGATACAAAATAAAACAGGTTCTTTGCCATTTCCAGAGAATAAATAACTGGCATAAGCAGTATAGTCTGTTGGTCAAGAAAAAGGGGACAGTAGCTAACTTAGTAAGAAGTTCTTAGAGTGCACATATAATTTCACTGAGACTTTTAATCACAGAGCAAGCATGTATTTGACTGATTAAAGTTAATATACAGCAAGGTTCCTTGTGATAAATGTGCTTACATTATGCAATGACAAAATTCTCAGTAAACTTGTAGGAGTAGAGCCTTGTGGCAGAGCTCCTGCAGTATCAAGGACAGATGTAGTGACTGCAGGCTATTATGCAATAACAAAATTCTCAGTAAACTTGTAGGAGTAGGGCCTTGAGGCAGAGCTCCTGCAGTATAGAGATCAGATGTAGTGACTGCAGGCTGTTATGCAATGGCAAAATTCTCAGTAAATTTGTAGTAGGGACTTGTGGCAGAGCTTCTGCAGAACTGAGGTCAGATGTAGTGACCACAGGGTCTGCTCTATGAAGAAAGATAGCGACTGAGTGTAAGAGGAGATAACACTCCTTTTATACTGGCAACCACTTAATCCTGAAACAAACAAACAGTATGTGAGAGATGTAGTTACACTATGAAAATTGAGACATGTTTCTCACATATTGAGACATCAGTGACCAACAGATTGTCAGTGCACGCACATCATTTCCCCTTCTCTAAATAAGGTATCAACACATAATCCTACACATGCAGAGGTACTCACAAGTAACTTACCAAAACCTCAGAGGCCTCCTGTACACTACCCTCAGAAACCAAATGCAAACTAAACCAAGTCAACACCAACCACTTCACATAAAAATACACATCACATTGTCTCCACAAGCAAGACCCTAAAGTGAAACACCACACATTCAAACATCTTAGTCATAGGAGACTCATTAGTGAGATACACAGACACTCCCCCTCACCAGGTTGGTTAAAGAGAGGGTTACAGTAAGTTGCCTTTAAGGGGCCAGGATTTCTCAGATCATGCAGGCACTTAAGTTACTCAACCACAAGTACCATTAATAGTCATAATCCATGTGGGCAAAAATGAATGAGACATACCTTCCTGGACTATATGAAGAGAGCTATGATGGACCTCTCTGAATACGTGTTGCAGGCTTGTATGAGTCTCACATTGAGCAGCATTCTAGCCACAACAAGAATGATATCACAATACAAACAGAAAATGATTGACTTCAACAATTGGCTTAGCTATTGGTGTTATTCTAAGGGGATCCAGTATTTGTCAGCCTGGGATGACATGATCAACAGACCACACTGCTTTGCTAGAGATGGTCTGCACCTGTCATCAATAGGCTTTTGAATACTTGCCAAGACATTAAAAACTCCCACAGTGCCTTTTTTAGGCAGTACCAAACCAACAGACTGGCCAATGTAAAAAATTCTTCTAATGCCAAGCCAAAAGGACTACTGCTCAGTGCTAGGAGTCTTAACAAGAAACTGCACTCCCTGGATCTCTCTTCACCCTGGAGAATGCTGATGTCTGTGCCGTTACTGAGACATGGTTCAAGGCTTCAGAAGGCACCTCAGCAGTGCAAGGCTACAATGCCTATCACACAGTCAGAACACCCTCTGAAAAGGTAAAAACAAATGAAAGAGATGTTTTCATGTGTATAAAAACAATCACACCTCTAGATTCATCAAGCAGGATGACTTGCTTGCACTATTCCATGTCCATCTGACCCTAGGCAAAATCCCACACCATATTATCGCTAGCTGCAAGTCCCCAACCATGAATCATGAAAACCACTCCGAATATCTGAAGTTACTAGAATCGCTTACTATTCAGCCCAGCACACTGCTTATGGGTGATTTTAACTGCCCCTTCATAAACTGGGAAACATGCTTGATCACTAACATGCAGACTCAGGTATTCCTGGACTTTGTTGATGCAAATCTTGCAGAACAGCTTTTCCGCACTCCCACTAGGGTCTCAAATATCCTTGACATAGTACTCACAAACATGGGGGAAGGTGCCTCCCGAGCATAATGTCCTTGTTACTAAGACTGGATTGTAAAGTGGTCTCCTTTGAGATAGATGTAATGGCAGAACTACCATCAAACCCTAAAACCAGAAAGATTTTTTTCCAAGGCAAGCTACCATCTATTAAGTGACAGCATAAGTAATTTTAAAGCTCCGTTTAAAATAAAGTGATAACAGCACCACAAAGCTCAACTATACCAAACAACACAGTTTATTAAACTTTGCTAGTTACAAAACCTTCACCGTTCAGGCTTTTTCAGGCCTGAAAAAGCCTGAGCAGTGAAAGTTTTGTAACAAACGAAGTTTAATAAACCGTGCAGTTTGGTATAGTCAAGCTTCATAGTGCCAGTATCACTTTATTTTATACATTTCGTTTGTTGCTTCTGTGCTATCCGGCTTTATCTATGTTGGCCGTACTTGATTTTATTAATTTTAAAGCTCCCTCAACCCTGAAAACACAGAAGCCTATATAGAAATATACACACACTGTACAACCACTTAAACAACTGCATAGAAATGGCAGTACGTGACCAAACTAAAACCAGGTCTATCCAAAAAAAACAAAACACCATGATGGGCTCCTGGCATAATTAGAAAACACAACAGGAGGAAGAAATTCCTTTCTAGAAGTAAGTGGGAGGGTGCACAACAGTGAAAAAAAATCCCTCATTAGTCCCAACAGGCAAATCAGGGAACTAGTCAAGTCTTCAAATGCTAAATGTTGTGTCTTTCGGCTTTTCCCGGTTAAGGGCCGCCACAGTGGAACTCCGGTCTGCTAATGATTGGCAGTAGATTTTTACGTGCCGACTTGCCAGGTCTGACGCACAACTTTCAATGAAGGTACGCCCATTCACGCATGTCTCCACACAGAAGACGCTCTAGCTGAGAGTCGAACCAGACAGCGTCTTACTATGAGGTGACAACACTACCGCAGCACCACCACCGCAGTAGCCTCCCAAGCAATGGATAACCACAAAGCATTTTTTAGTTATCTCTGCAGTTGGCTGTAGCCAAAAGAAATAGCATACCTTCTATCTGATGAATTCAGCTCAAAATTCACCCCCCTCTTCATCTCTGGTCACTCCTCATGAAACACCTCTACTAATCCTTTGGTTGTTATCACAAAAGAACAGGTCATCACTGCACTTTCTAAAGCTAGAGACATGGAATCAGTAGGCCCTGACAGAATCCCAGGGTGCCTATTAAATAGTTTGAAACATGACCTAGCAGACCTACTCAGATCTCTATTTAACCACAGTCTCTAGACAGGCTTTGTTCCGGTAGAGTGGATGACAGTAACAGTCATCCTTCTGCATAACGGGGGACCATCAATAGCCCAAGGAACTACTGACCCATAAGTCTGACTAGCCTCATATGCAAGGCAATGGAAAGGATAGTCATGGATCTGTTTAATAATGACGTAGGAAATTGGCAGACTCCAGACACAACCCAATGCAGCTTTGTTAAGGGCAGGTCCTGCCTGCTCAGTCTGGAGGACTTCTTTGAGAAGGTCACCAAGGATATGGGTGAGGGTAAGAAAGTGCATACTGCCTACCTTGACCTGGCCAAGGTGTATGACACAGTACCTCACTCGGGTATTATAGATAAATTCCCAAAATTGGGCATAAACCTCTATTATCGCCAGAAGAATAGCAAAATGGCTCATGGATAGGACACATGCTGTTAGAGTGGGGAAATTCACATCCAGCAAGAGGCCAGTCACCAGTGGAGTCCTACAGGGCTGAGTGCTGGTCCCCCTCCTGTTTTGATATACTTTTCAGATGTCAAGTCAAATGCAGAAGGCCATTGGCTAACCAAGTTTGCTGATGACTCCAAGTTTGGGATAATCATTGACTCACCAAATTATGTTGATATCCTACAGAATGGTCTGACACAGACTAATGATTGGTGTCAGAGCCATGGTCTCAAACTAAATGTGAAGACGTGCATAATAATACCCTTTGGGAAATAAAATACCCCTGCAAATTACAGCATTGATAGTACTTCCTAAGAGTGGACCCAGTGGGAGAGATCTTGGTACTCAGTAATATGAACTTTGACCACCAGGTATCCATGGTGATGAGGAAATCCTTCTATGTGGCTCAGCTTATAAATAAGGGTATGGCATCCAAATCTAAGGATGTCATGGTACCACTATGCCCATCTCTCATCAGACCAGTAATCTAGTACAATGCATCTTTTGGGGGATGTACCTCATCAGGCACCTGCAACAGTTGGAGTGTCTTCAGAGGTTCCTCACCAAAAAAAAAAAAAATTACAAGGTATGACCGACATGTCATATGTGGACTGATTAAAAGCCCTGCCATTATATTCCATTTCCTACTGATTACTGAGGGGTAATCTGTGCCTGACTGCAAGGCAGTCTCTGAACCAACCCTGATGGAAATGTTGCATATTCGCAAAGCTAACTGTATGAGGATTACCCATGCCAAAGATCTAAACCTGATCTCTGACATGGACAGATCATGCTGTAGAGGCAGATATGTGTGCCATAGATTTCCCCTCTTCTGGAATAGTCTTCCTATTCATGTGAAATAGAGCCCTTCCCTGACCATCTTCAAGTGCAGTCTGGACCAATGGATGGGAAATCACAAATTCACTCCTGCGGTGGTGCCCATGTCCCTTATGGATAGAGGCAGTCTGTAAAAAGTCTCAATACCCTGCTTTCTGACCCTTGTTATCTTTCCCTTAGGGATAGAAAATTGGGTAAAATCTGAGTAAAACTGGATAGGCATGTAAACGCTCTTGAGACATTAGCCTAATAATCTGATATAAACCTTTGAACCTAAAAAAAAGAAAATATATGTACAGTTTCGGACAGAGGTGGGAAAAGAGAATTTGAAAGAACATTTAAAAAATATATGTAAAGGATGGGCATTTCAAAAGTGTATGATAATAGGGGTTTATGGACTGGAGGATGGGATTGCAGTGTTGTTTTAAAAATGAAAATGGATAAAATTGTACATATTCCAAGCATTATAAATGTTGAAGGAAATATTGGGAACAGCCAAGGACATTTTTTTTGTGGGAGTGAAGGACATTTAGTGAATAAACGGGTTTATATTAGAAGATCAAAACACCAAAAGAGTAAACGCTCTTCAAACTCTAATACTCGAAACTACACAATATCAAATGTACAGAACTCCCAGGGAAAAAAATCGCTGCTCCAAAAAAAAAATTCCGAAGACAAAATAAAGTGTCTGTACGCCCCAACCCCCCTACTTAAATATACCAACTCCGAGATCACACCACAGCGGAAGAAACGGCTAAGTCCCGACAATGGCCCAGCGATTTTTTTCCCTGGGAAAATCACTGTTCCACACCTTTGATATTGTGTGCTTTTGAGTATTAGCATTCGATTAAAGAGCATTTGCTCTTTTGGTGTTTCGATCTTCTAATATAGACCCGAATAATCATGGTAAAAAGAAATGTTACATACCTGGGAAAGTATGACATGATGCAAAGAAATGTGAACTTGAATGTTATAAATGTAAAAACTGGATATTTGGATGAAAGAAAAGGATGATAAAACAAATAATGAAAACAAAGGGAGGATAAAGAACAAAATGAAAATAATTGGAAATAGGAATAGAAAAAACCTTAGAAAAAGAAAAGGAAGATAAAATAAAAGAAGAAGCTATAGAATATATTCTGAAGTTAATGAAGAAGATATAAGTTGGAAGGTTGTAAAAAGGTAAAAGAATAAAAGACAAAAAGGAAATTTAAAGGTATAAACTTAAAAGAAAAAAAGGAAAATGGATGGTAAGTAATTTATTTGAAAAGGTAGTATATGAAGAAAAGGATTTCTTTTAAATTAAGGAATAAAGCAAGTAATCATTAAAGAATTCTTTCAGTAAATGTAAACATTATGAAAAATATAACAAGAAGGACAGAGATTTTAGAATGGTATAATAAATGTGATGTAAATATAATTGTTTTGGAAGACATAAGATTTCTAACAAAATAACAAAAATTGCAGACAGAAAATTTTGGTACAGAGAGATAATATGAAATTTGGGAAATGAGCTATATTCAGAAATGACAGTACTATGTAAAACAGCAGTGACGATCTCAGATGTTACATTATTTAGAATGGGAAGACTAACCATTGTAGATTTACAATGGATAGGAAAAGTTCATAGAATTATAGCTCATGCTTAGGTTATCTGTAAAGAAGGCAAAACTTATTTCAACCTATGCTAGATTATGAAGTAGTAAATGTGGATATAATAACAGGAGATTTCAATAGTGATTTTAGGGGTACTAGAAAAAAAGAATGGAAAAGACTTAAGAAAAATGAGAGAAGTTATGAAATGTGGTAAATTGGTAATATGGAATAGAAAATTATGGATATATAGAAGATCACCACAAACCAAAGCACTTGCAGAACCAGCAAACAAAAAATGTCTCTTCGGGTCGGTGAACCAAAATGATTTATTTAATGCCACAAAACAATAACTTGCGTTTTCATCCTTAGACTTCATCAGAATGAATAGTTACACAAGCTAATAATTTCCTTAAATAACCCTCCTTCCCCATTAACTAAACAATTAACCAATTAAAACATTTAATATGATTGAATGTAGTGCATTCAAAGTGTAACTATAAAAACTTATAAAACATTTTTGTTCAAGTTGAAAAACTAATTACTTTATATGAATTGGATAAAGTGTTTAACAGTTAAACATAGATTCTGTAGTAGGTCCAGATGGAACTGGATTTGAAATTTATAAAAAATTACTATAAAGGTAAAAATAATTTTTATTATATGTTTTGAATGAGTGTTTGATAAAAGGTTTGAATCCTAAAGAATTATGTAGTAGAATATTAAATTTATATAGAAAAAAGAAGGAAAAGAAGATATAAAGAATTGTAGACCGGTAATGTTAAATAATACAGATTATGAGATATTTATGAAAATAGTACAGAAAAGATTTGAAAATAAGATTGAATGTTTAATTGAAGAAAATCTATATGGTGTGAAAAAAAAGCTTGCCAAGAATTATTAGCGGCAGTGAAAGGAATCATATATTTATTTATTTTATTTTATTTTACATTTGTTGACCAGGATAGTCTGACTGGATACATGTCCATTTTCAGCAGAGGCTCGGGAAGAAAAGCTCCAAGGTAGAACATATAGTAAAAAATCACAAAATTATTACAAATTACATACAGTTTACAGGCTCCAGTTGAGCAAGCAGGTAATATAATCATACATTTATAAAACAGTGTTGACAAACTGACTAGGCAATGTAACATGATTACAGACTATAAAGGAGGATCTAGTCGGGTTTTGAACAAGGACATATCCAGTGAGCTTTAAAGTACAACTTGAGGCTTTTTTGAACTGAGTAAGAGAGGGTCCAAGAGTAAGATCAGCAGGAAGACAGTTCAAGGTTTTGCCAACAGAGTTAGCAAATAGAGAGTCCCCAGCAGAGTTGTTGATTTGGGATGTTTGAACCAGTAGTTTATTAGAAGAGCGAAGTGACCTTAGGCTGCTATAAGGGTTGATGGTATTTTTAAGTGCAGGCATATTATCAGGGTGGTTGAGAACTTTTTGGGCAATTATAAGCTGGTTGTACTGAAGTAGGCTCGGCCATTCTAGCCACCCCAGAAGATTTAAGTTGTGACAGTGGTGGGTCCTATAGGCAGTGCCTGTTGCAAATCCAGCAATATGGTTATAACAGCTAGAGGGTTTGCTAAGAACAGATTTGTTCAAATTAGTGAGTAGAGGGGAGGCATAGAGAAGAGTGGAGAGTAGATGGGAATGAGTAATAGCAGTCCTAGCAAATGGAGTAAGGAAAGGTTTGATCTTATAGAGGGAGCCAAGTTTTTTGTTAATGGTTTTGATAGTTTGATTGACATGGACATTAAATTTGAGGGTGTTGTCTGTTGTGATGCCTGAGAGTCTGGTTTGCGCATCTGGGGAGATAATGGTACCATTATTAGATTTTATGGTAAAGAGAAGTGAGGAAGGCTTACAAGTGGAGGAGAAAAGAAGCAACTTTGTTTTGTTAGGGTTTAATATCAGCTGACAGTTAGAGAGCCAGTTTTCAACTATATTGAAAGTGTTCTGGGTTAATGTCATTAGATCTGTCAGGGAGGTGGCTGAACAAATCAAGGTGGAGTTATTTGCATATTGGATACAGGTAGCATTTAGGATGACAGTGGGAAGCTCATTAATAAAAAGAGAGAAAAGAAGGGGTCCTAGTATGGAGCCCTGGGGGACACCTAGGGTGATGGGTAGATGGGTTGATAGTTTGTCCTGCCATAGGATGGCTTGTTGTCTACCACACAGGTAAGACTGGAACCATTAAAGCGCATGACTATTTAGTGAGAATGCCTTAAGGGTGTGCATGAGTATTTGGCAGTTGACCATATCGAAGGCCTTGGAGAGAGATAAAAAGAGGGCTGAGGAAAGCCTGCTATTATTTTGGTTATGGTTTATGGTGTTAGAGAAGGATAGGAGGGATGAGGTGGTACTGTGGTGTGGCCTAAAACTATGCTGAGAGTTAGCCAACAGCTTATTCTGGGTAAGATAATGTACAAGTTGTTTATGGACACACTTCTCCATAATTTTAGCCAATGGTGACAGAATAGCTATGGGTCTAAAGTTTGAGAGTTCAAAAGAGTTGCCTCCTTTATGGAATGGTATTGCATAAGGTATTTTCCAAATGGATGGGATGGTGGCTTCAGATAAGGTTCTGTTGATTATGCTGAAGATGGGGTATGCTATGACATCTGCTGCTTTTTGCAGATACTCTGGTGGGAGGAGATCAGCTGCTAGAGTAGTTGGTTTTAATGTCTTAATTAGAGATCTGATAAGTGATGTAGAAACAGGCTGAAAGCTAAAAGAGAGTGGGGTATTAGCTAAAGGATAGTGGGGTATTGGCTGTGGCAGAATTTGGGTTGGAGCAGCTGGGTGCAAGTTGGCTGGCTAGGGATTGTATAGTATCTGTGAAGAAACTATTGAAGGTATTTGCAATATCCTCTGGGGATTTATGGCTGGAAGCTAATGGGGTAGGAGTGGAGGACTGTCCTGGGTGAAGAAGTTTGTTTATTCCTGCCCAAAACTTTTGAGGTTTGTTGTGATGTTTTGGTTGAAGATGGTAGTAGAAGTTTTTTTGTCTAGAATAATAGATTTTGTTGTGTGATTCCTTAGCTGTCAGTATCTGAGTTGATCTAGTGGGTCATTTGTGGCACGCCATTTGTCCCATGCCTTATTTCTAGTTATGATTTTTGATTTGGTCTCTTGAGACAGTTTTTGTTTTGGTTCTAATGGAGTGAGCAGGAACATGAGAATCAAGAATAGTAAGGAATATGGAATTAAAGTATGCTACTGCATTGTCCAGTGAAATGTGCTTTAGGATTGACTAATTGCAAGCTTTAAGTTCATTTTGAAAATTGGTGGAGTTGAAGTTCTTATTATTTCTGATGGTTTTAAAGGTGGTCTGGTGGGGGTTGTCCACCTTGTGCTTGATAATGTACGTAAGTAAGTGGTCACTTAGGTCATCTGGGAGGGTCCCTGACTTGTACATATAGAGGTGGATGTTGATAAGTATCCGATCTAGGATACTGTCTTTGTTATTGGGTTTGCCTGTCCTGGTGGGGGAGGATATGAGTTTTGTATAACCGTGTAGGTTGACATGGGTTGTATGAGATTCTGAGGAACAGGTAGATGACATTTTAAATACAAGACAGAACATAAAACTTATGGCAGGGGATATTAATAATGCTTTTGATTCAGTAGAACATGAGATATTATGGGAATTTAATGAAGATGCATAATTTTAATAACAAAATTAAGGAAGTTTGTTTGACAGTATATGGTAATAATAAAATAAGATTTTTTGTAAATGGATGGCTAAGTAAAGAAACAGAGATGAGTAACTGTATATGACAGTGATGTCCTAAAAGTAGTAGTCTATTTGTTGCTTTATTTATGGATATGGTAGTTAGTGAGGTTAATTGTAAAACGAAGATTGCAAAATATGCAATGCTAGCAAGTGTAGGAGTTCCAGTGTTAATGACATATGCAGATGGCATTATTCTAACAACTAAAAATAGCATATGGATGCCAGAAACTATTCTTGGTGTAGCTGGTTGTTTGAAATAAATATATATATATGTCATTAAATAAAGATAAATGCAAAGGAATGGGAGATATAGTAAAAATAGCAGTGTTACTGACATATGCAGATGACATTATTATAACAACTAAAAATAGCATATGGATGCCAGAAGCTATACTTTGTGTAGCTGATTGTTTGAAATAAATAGATATGTCATTAAATAAAGATAAATGCAAAGGAATGGGAGTTATAGTAAAAATAGCAGGTTCACAATTTACAGTGAAAGAATTTTGTGTATTAGATGTAATTTTTGGTAAAGAAGGGAATAGAGCACAATGAAAAACATCATTAAAGGAATTAAATTAAATACATTATTATGGAAAACATACAGGTTAGCTTATAAGAAAAAAAGTGAACTTGATGAATTCAATATTAATGTGTAAAATAGCATATTTATCAAGTGTATTTATGATTCTGAAAATATATGCAAAACCATTTTTTTAAAAGTATTTTTTTTTCATTTTATGGGGTTCTATATTGAATTCAGTTAAAAGAGTAGTATTGCATATGAAAAGAGGAGGATGACTAGGCCTGTTAAATCCAGTGGTGTATGCAGCACTATTAAAGCTTTATAAAGTATTGAAATGGACAAGTGAAAAAGATGAGAAATTAGTAACAAGATTGTTTAAATATATGTATGAAGAATTTTGGGAAATAAAAGAATGTTGTAATGAAGAAACAGAGAATTATCAACAAAAGATTAAAATGTGGAAAATAAACTGCCGAAAATGAAGAGGATTGAAAAACATGGTATAAAAATATGAGAGAGTATTATTGTATTATTTCATGAGAAAATGTAAAAGTGGACAAGATTAAAGCAATAAAAGAAAGAAAGAAATCTGATAATAAAGTAGAATGTCAAGATTTTTAAAAGAGATTGGGGATATAAAAATACCAGTAAAAGGTAATATGCCATATAAAAAGAAAAGTGAGAGAACATGTTTATATTGTAGTTATTTATTTTGTTGTATTTTATTTAACATGTGATCTGATGTTGTTAATCTTCATTCATTCCTTACTGATGGGTGTTGGTTCCATCCTCGGAACCGAGTCGGCCTTATAACAAGCTCATGCCAGCCAAAAAACTCTTGAGCTAAGCTTTTACTCACAATGCCCTTCTACCTGTTACCTCAGATCTCGTTTGCCACGTTGCTGTAAAGCCGTGTCAAGCCAGCTCTCAGCAAAGTACTTTGGAAATTTCAATTACTTGTATTTCTGATATTTTTCTTTCTCTGCTTTATTTACTCACTCTTTTACTGTTGTTATTGTTGTTGCTGTTTTTTTCTTACAGTTTAGATAGTCTTAAAGTACCATAGTTGGTATAGGCCCCTTTCCCCCCTTTACCCTTGAGGTAACTTTATTTAAATACCATTGTTGGTATAGACCCCTTCTCCCCCCTTTACCTTTGAGGTAACTTTCTTTAAATACCATTGTTGGTATAGGCCCCTTCTCCCCCCTTTACCCTTGAGGTAACTTTATTTAAATACTATTGTTGGTATAGGCCCCTTCTCCCCCTTTTACCCTTGAGGTAACTTTCTTTAAATACCATTGTTGGTATAGGCCCCTTCTTCCCCCTTTACCCTTGAGGTAACTTTCTTTAAATACCATTGTTGGTATAGGCCCCTTCTTTCCCCTTTACTCTTGGGGTAACTTTATTTAAATACTATTGTTGGTATAGGCCCCTTCTCCCCCCTTTACCCTTGAGGTAACTTTCTTTAAATACCATTGTTGGTATAGGCCCCTTCTCCCCTTTACCCTTGAGGTAACTTTATTTAAATACTATTGTTGGTATAGGCCCCTTCTCCCCCCTTTACCCTTGAGATAACTTTCTTTAAATACCATTGTTGGTATAGGCCCCTTCTTCCCCCTTTACTCTTGAGGTAACTTTCTTTAAATACCATTGTTGGTATAGGCCCCTTCTTTCCCCTTTACCCTTGGGGTAACTTTATTTAAATACTATTGTTGGTATAGGCCCCTTCTCCCCCCTTTACCCTTGAGGTAACTTTCTTTAAATACCATTGTTGGTGTAGGCCCCTTCTCCCCCCTTTACCCTTGCGGTAACTTTCTTTAAATACCATTGTTGGTATAGGCCCCTTCTCCCCCCTTTACCCTTGAGGTAACTTTCCTTAAATACCATTGTTGGTATAGGCCCCTTCTCCCCCCTTTACCCTTGAGGTAACTTTCTTTAAATACCATTGTTGGTATAGGCTCCTTCCCTCCCTTTACTCTTGATGTAACTTTCTTTAAATACCATTGTTGGTATAGGACCCTTCTCCCCCCTTTACCCTTGAGGTAACTTTCTTTAAATACCATTGTTGGTATAGGCCCCTTCTCCCCCCTTTACCCTTGAGGTAACGTTCTTTAAATACCATTGTTGGTATAGGCTCCTTCCCTCCCTTTACTCTTGATGTAACTTTCTTTAAATACCATTGTTGGTATAGGACCCTTTTTCTTTAAATACCATTGTTGGTATAGGACCCTTCTCCCCCCTTTACCCTTGAGGTAACTTTCTTTAAATACCATTGTTGGTATAGGCCCCTTTTCCCCCTTTACCCTTGAGGTAACTTTCTTTAAATACCATTGTTGGTATAGGCCCCTTCTCCCCCCTTTACCCTTGAGGTAACTTTCTTTAAATACCATTGTTGGTATAGGCCCCTTTTCCCCCTTTACCCTTGAGGTAACTTTCTTTAAATACCATTGTTGGTATAGGCTCCTTCCCTCCCTTTACTCTTGAGGTAACTTTCTTTAAATACCATTGTTGGTATAGGACCCTTCTCCCCCCTTTACCCTTGAGGTAACTTTCTTTAAATACCATAGTTGGTATAGGCCCCTTTTCCCTTGAGATAACTTTCTTTAAATACCATTGTTGGTATAGGCCCCTTCTCCCCTCTACCCTTGAGGTAACTTTCTTTAAATACCATTGTTGGTATAGGCCCCTTTTCCCCCTTTACCCTTGAGGTAACTTTCTTTAAATACCATTGTTGGTATAGGCCCCTTCTCCCCCCTTTACCCTTGAGGTAACTTTATTTAAATACTATTGTTGGTATAGGCCCCTTCTCCCCCTTTTACCCTTGAGGTGACTTTCTTTAAATACCATTGTTGGTATAGGCCCCTTCTCCCCTTTACCCTTGAGGTAACTTTATTTAAATACTATTGTTGGTATAGGCCCCTTCTCCCCTCTCCCCTTGAGAGGTAACTTTAAACACCATTGTTGGTATTTCCTACCCTTTCTTTTCTTTAAAAAAAAATCCTTTCTCTATTACAGTATAGGCCTCTTGTTTGTTATCCTTGAGGTAACTTTTCTCACAAACACCAGGAAAAGTATTTCCTTCCTTTCTTCTTTAATGTGACCCTTCAACTACTCCTAATATCATCTGCTGACACCCTTGGTTTCTGTGTGTCGCTATGTCAGAAAAGAAAGGAGCTTCTTGATTTAAATAGTGTGACCAGTGCGCTGCGAAATGTTCCCAACCATTACCCATTGAAAAGTAAATGTATTATTTAAGTCCAAGGTAAACTTCCTTTTAACCACTCAGAGGTTGGGAGGCTCATCCCTCCCAGAAAAGAACATAGTAAGAGATCAAGAACAGTTCCAGCATCACCTTCCAACACCCTCAAAAACTGAATTATTAAGCAAAAGATTGCTCATCCTCCCAGTAAAGAAGAACATAGAAAAAGACCATCGACTCTCCATCATCAAATCTTTCCTTCGGACAAAAGCAGGTGCCTTCAAAAGTATCTTAAATTGACTGCTACTGCATCTCAGGGCCTGTAAACTGACCTTAGTATTTTCTGCCTCAGTGCCATCCTCAATAATTTTGACCCCAGCACTGTCTACGGCACTGTCCATGACTGTGGCACCAAGCTTGCCTCAAATATCTGCTCCAGGAGTTTTGGTACCGGACACACCTTCCACACATGTCTCCACCCAAGAAACTTTGGTGCCAATAGACCATACAGCTCGGACCCGATATTCACCCACAGTGGCTTCTTTCCTTGGGCAGCAATTCAGCCCTTTCTCTGAATGACCTGACTCCCCATCAGGGATATCAATGTGATCAACCAGGAGCCTCTCGGAATTGGATGTGGTGCGTCTTGTGGATCAGCTGCTGACGGCAAGGGGGATTACAACACCTTCCAAAACTACCCTCCCTGTAGGAGTGGGGAGTCTTTCTCCATGGACTCCAAAGGGAAACAGCAGCGCTAAAAATTCAAAAGCTGCTTCAAAAAAGAGTCATCCAGACAGTCCCGCCAGACCGGTTAAGATCCAGATTCTACTCAGGATTCTTTTTAGTGCCAAAAAAGACAGGGGACTGGAGACCAATTCTGGATCTCAGCATCCTAAGCAAATTTATCAAACAAGAAAAATTCCGGATGGTCGCGGTTCAGTCTATCTTCTATTTTTGGAGAAAGACAATTGGATGTGCTCAATAGATCTTCAGGATGCATATTACCATATAAAATGGACAAATGCTCCAAAAGATTTCTTCACTTCCAGCTAGGAGCCAATCACTTTCAATTCTATGCGCTGCCCTTCGGACTCTCTGTAGCCCCCAGAGTGTTCACCAAGTGCATGGCCGTGGTAACAGCTCATGAGACTACAAGGATTCTGGGTGTTTCCATATTTAGAGAATTGGCTCCTCATTGCCCCCACCAAGCATCTACTGGAGGTAGCTCTAAACTATACTCTCAAACTAGCAGAATCTTTGGAAATCTCAATAAACTGGGGAAAGTGCAACTTGATTCCCTCTCAAACCTTGGAGTTTATAGGGGCAAATTTCACTACACATGCTTGCCCAGTCTCTCTTCCAGACCACAGATTACACAGGATAAGATCCTTAATTCGGGTGAATCTCTGACAAGCCTAGTCTCAGCTTGGGCAGTTCAATTGCTGGGTTCCATGGGAGCATTAATTACCATAGTACCCTTAGCAAGATTACACATGGGAATTCTGCAATGGCTCCTTCTAACACAGTGGTACCCCTTGCAACATCCTTTGTCTTTTCAAATACAGATAATTCAATGATGCAAGCAGGTTTTAATGTGGTGGATGAAGCCAGACAAAGAACTATGGAGTTGCCCCTTTTGCCCACAACAGTCCAGGGCCACAGTGACTACAGATGCTTTCCTGATATGGGGGGCTTTAACAAGGGAAGAAAGTCCAAGGTACTTGTTCAGACATAGAGGCCAATCTGCATATCAATGTCCTAGAATTGAAGGCAGTGCTTCTAGCGTTGCAAGCGTTTCAATCCATCCTTCCGTCAGGGACAATTTCTATTCAGTCAGATAACATGTCAGTAGTCTGGTACATCAACAAACAAGGGGGAACCAAGTCCTACCCATTGTGTCGAGAGGCCATGAGAATTTAGCAATGGGCAATAGTTTCCATCCATTTTCTGACTGCAATGCATATTCCTGGGAGTCCCAACGTGGTTGCAGACAAACTGAGCAGATGTATCCTTCTGCCTCATGAGTGGTCCCTCAATCCATTTATTGTGATGAAGATCTTCAGCCGCTGAAACCTTTTCACCTCTCCAGCAAATCATAAATGCAGCAGCTCCTTTGCCCTAATTCTCCCACAGGGGGAGTCCCCAAGGGATGCTGTGATACATCATTGGCCCACGGGACTTCTGTATGCTTTTCCAAGTTCTAAAGAAAGCTCTTTGTCTGAGAAGCAGAATAATCCTCATGGGCCCTTAATGGCCATGACAAATTTGTTTTCCCTTCCTCTGGCCTCACCTAGTATATCAACCTTGGATTATGGATCCAACTCCAGAATTGATCTCGCACCAACAAGGGTTGACCCACCCAAACATATCCAGGCTCAAGCTGACAGCTAGGTTTCTCCACTTCCGGTAATTGCCAGGCAGAATAACCTTACCTCCCCAGTGCGTAATATCCTTCTGGCTTTGCATAAACCATCCACCAGGAAAATCTCACTCATCAAGTGGAAGATGTTCCTTATTTGATCCCAACAAAGACAACTAGACCCCTCTACAGCTCCTGTTAGTGTGGTCTTGGATTATCTTTCAAGTCTTCTTCATTCAGGAGCAACAACCTCAACCATCCAAGTACATTTAGCTGCTATCTCAAACTTCGATAATGGATTCCACAACTCTTCACTAATCTCCCGTTGTCTCTGCAAAACTTTCTTAAAAGGGGTCTCGCATATCAGACCACCCTTCAGGGAACCCATCAAACCTTGGAATTTAACGCTAGTACTACAGTTACTGACACGATCACCTTTCAAACCTATTTCCACTTGCGACTTAAAATTCCTGTCCTGGAAATCACTGTTTTTGGTAGCAGTCACATCAGCCAGACGCATTTCTGAGCTTCAGGCCTTGTGTATAAAACGCCCTTACATGATATTTCATAAGGACAGAATATCACTCCAGACTAATCCTTCCTTCCTGCCTAAGGATATTTCAGAATTAACAGTTATTCAAACAATTGACCTACCAGTCTTTTTTTTTCCCATCTACTCAAAAAAAGGAGAATACCGTCTTCATTTGCTGGATGTGCATAGGCAATTACGTTTTTACCTGGACAGAACTAAGTCAGTACATAAAACAGACCAGCTATTTGTGTCCTATTCAGGCCAGAAATTGGGAAACTCTGTCTTAAAAGTGACCTTGTCCAAGTGGTTGAGAAATTGTATATCCTTGATTTACCAACAAAATAAAATTTCTCTACTGTGCAAAGTTGGAGCACACTCCACCAAGTCAGTAGCAACTTCTGTTGCTGTTCATGCAAGGGCTTCATTGGATGATATTTGTGCAGCTGCAACTTGGGCTACCCCTCATACCTTTATCACTCATTACAAATTGGATTTGGTCTCCAGGGAAGAGCATCTTTTGGTTCAATGGTACTCAGGAACATCCTTCCATAAGGGCCTACCAGGACTAAAAATAGCTAGGGACTCTGTCCCATTAGTAAGGAATGAATGAAGATTAACAACATCAGATAAAGAAGTTATGTTATTACCATAATGTTCCATCTGTGTTGTCCATCTTCATTCATTCATTAAATCCCACCCACCTTCTCCCTCCAGAGGCTCCTGGAGGATCGAATTGGGACCTACTCCTACTTTAGGGTTTCTGCTCAGAAAAAGCCTCTGCTTTACTTATTATGGGCAAACTCGATCTGAGGTAACAGGGAGAAGGGCATTGTGGGTAAAAGATTAGCTTGAGAGTTTTTTTGGCTGGCACGAGCTTGTTATAAGGCTGACTCAGTTCTGAGGACAGAACCGACACCCATCATTAATGAATGAATGAAGATGAACAACACAGATGGAACGTTATGGTAAGAACATAACTTCTTTTTGTACTGGCAAAGTCTGACTTGGAACGAGACAATTTTCAGTGGAGGCCTGGGGAGAAATGCTCCAGATGCATGTCTTTGTAATGTGGGAGGAAACTCACATAAACGCAGGGAGGATATGCAGACTCCGCACAGAAGGCACCCCAGCTGAGAATCAAACCAGAGAACCTCTTGCTGTGAGGTGACAATGCAAACCACTGCACCACTGCGCTATTAAGAAGAAACCATAGAACACTTTTTTGAAATGTAAGAGAGCAAAATAATTATGGGGAGAATATGTGTAGAAATTTTTTGGGAGATCTTAGAGACCGTAACAATATAAATATGGATAGGACTGAATATGGGTATTGTAAGAATTGAAGCAAAGAATCAAAAATAAGATTGGATAAAAAATTGTTTATTTTGTATGGGCAATATAGAATGAGAGAATAAATTAAATCATGTTTAATGGGAAAAGGATATTGTCAATAATATTTAGACAAATTAGATGGTAGTTATGGAAAAAAGAGTAAGGCTCTAATACAAATAAGAATGTTTAAGAATGATAGGTTTGTATATAAAATGAAATTATGTAAATCATATAATTTTATAAATATGTCTATTAATATGTAAAAACATGAATCTGTATATTATCTGCTATTTAAATAAGATGTAGATAAGGACTACCTACTCTTTTCGGTAGGTGCTGTGGGATCTTTTACATCCACCTGAGATACCACCAACTCAAGGAGATGGAGCCTCGGTTTAACATCTCATCTGAAGGACAGCACACTCAGAAGTGCAGCACCTCCCCTTATGCTGCACTGCAGTGTCAGCTATCAATCTACCAAAGGTAACTGTGCTATCTGTTACTCCACTGACACTAACTTACACCTTAATGTATAAACCTCCTTTTACATTCATTCATAATAAAAGAATATTACTAGAAGCTCATCCTTCCTTTTTGCCAGAGGTGATTATGAAACAGTCTGTTCATGTTTCCAGAGTAAGGGATAGCTGGATTTGTATAAATTTACTGCCATAACACCCACAATAAGTCTGGTATTAACCAGGCGAAAGCGCTCGTTTTGAATTGGATTGCTGTTCGTTTTTATTGTTGTCACGTCTATTAAAGACAGTTTTCAGGATATTTCGTTGGTTGGTGGTCTTTTCTGTGGAATTATCGTACTTCAAGGTGTTTCTTATCAGCCTGAGATACATCGGTGCTAAGCTTTCTGAAAGGCCTGATTAGCTCCACAAAATCTACTAACTGGTTCTACGTGTTGTAGGAACCTTCCCCCTAGCACAGTCAATTTTCGTAGCTCCCCCTCCCCCCATTGGATCACGTAATTGATCTCCTCCCCTTACTATCTACACAAACTTATAAGTATTAGCTCGCTCTTGTGGCGCCATATTTAAAACCCTATCTCCCTAGTTTAGGCGTCCCCTTGGTCGTCTGCGTGGTGTGCTGCTCGTAAGTACCTAGTTGTTTGTTAAATTAAACTGCACTGTATAGTTTGATGTAACTGCTTTATTCCTTTTTACAAGTTGTATCTGAAAAGTAAATTAGTTTGCTAGACGGCAATATAGAAAGCTAGTTAGTCCACGCCTATAAATATTGAATCATGTGCTGCTAATGGGAAAAGTTATATTGTTAATCTAAACTGCATTGTAGAGTATGATGTAACTGCAAGTTGTATCTGAAAAGTAATTTAGATGGTGGTTATAGAAAAAGTTAGTTAGGCTCTAATACAAATAAGACTCCTATGTGCATTAAGAATGATAGCTGTTTGTATATAAAATGAAATTATGTAAATCATATAATTTTATAAATATGTCTATTAATATATTCCAAAACATGAATCTGTATATTATTGGAGTACTGGGATTTAAATAAGATGTAGATGACACCTATTCTTTTGTTAGCTGCTGTCTGATGTTTTACATCCACCTGAGGATGTTTTTACCGATTGTAAACGGTAACTCAAGGAGATGTTTTGAGCCTTGATTTAACATTGCTGGTGCTGGGTGGGAAGTATTTAGCGATTGTAAGCACACTCAGAAGTGCAGCACCTCCTTGACCTTATGCTGCACTGCAGTGTGCTATCAATCTTGTTACACAAAGATAAGAAAGGCAATGTATCTTGTTACTCCACTGACACTAACTTACACCTTAATGTATAAACCTCCTTTTACATTCATTCATAATAAAAGAATATTACTAGAAGCTCATACTTCCTTTTGCCAGAGGTGATTATGAAACAGTCTGTTCATGTTTAGAGTAAGGGATAGCTGGATTTGTATATATTTACTGCCATAACACCTGTGCTCACAATAAGTCTTGTACTCCATTTCACAGCCTCACTCTTCTCCCTGTATGAACTTCCTACCAATACTACAACCTCTCCTCTTCTTCTTCCTTTTTAGCCTGGAAGCCCAGCGCTGCTAATCAGGCTGTTCCCCCTCTGCTGTTAGACTTCCCACAAGTATCTTGTTTTTTCAGAAGTTGTCACGCTCTACCAAAGTGTGGACACCTGGGCAGCATCCATACCCCCTCTAGTGTTGGCTATAGCTGATAGCCTTCAAGACTTCTTGTATGTGTCTCTATTTTTTTTTAAACTTTACTCGACCCATTTTGAACTGGGACCAACACACTCACTGCAAGAACTTCCGTTTTCAGGATATTTCGTTGGTTGGTGGTCTATTTCTGTGGAATTATCGTACTTCAAGGCCATGTTTCTTATCTGCCTGAGATACATCGGTGCTAAGCTTTCTGAAAGGCCTGATTAGCTCCACACAATCTACTAACTGGTTCTATGTGCTGTATGAACCTTCCCCTAACACAGTCAATTTTCCTCCCCTCCCCCATTGGATCACGTAATTGATCTCCTCCCCTTACTATCTACCCAAACTTATAAGTATTAGCTCGCTCTTGTGGCGCCATATTTAAAACCCTATCTTCCTAGTGTAGGCATCCTCTTGATTTACTGCCATGGTGTGCTTACATAGTTGTTTGTTAAAGCCTATAAATATTGAATTCTGTGCTGCTCGTAAGTACCTAGTTATTTGTTAATCTAAACTGCATTGTAGAGTATGATGTAACTGCTTTATTCCTTTTTAAAAGTTGTATCTGAAAAGTAATTTAGTTTGTTGACGATAGAAAGGAAAGTTAGTTAGTCACTTCTATAGATATTGACTCCTATGCTGCACGTAAGTACCTAGCTGTTTGTTAAAATAAACTGCATTGTATAGTATAACGCCTTTATTCCTTTTTGTATAAATTGTATCTCTTCCAAATGATGTGGTCCAGCTAAAGTTATACTATTGGAGTACTGGGATTTAAATAGTTACTTCTGTCTGATGCACCTATTCCGTTTTGTTAGCTGTTTCTGATGTATCACTAAATCGCTGGTGCTGGGTGGGATGTTTTTTAGCAATTGTAAGCGGGAACAGTTTGAAAGTGTTTTGTTAGCTGTTTTGATGTATCACTAAATTGCTGGTTCTGGGTGGGAAGTATTTAGCGATTGTAAGCGCGAACTGTTTGAAAGAGTACTTGCGACTGTCTTGATTATTTGCTGTAAGATGTAGATAATGTGCTTCTAACTTGTTACACAGGTTAAGGTAAGAAAGGCCATGTATCTTGTTTTATAACACTTAAACTCTAGTTGCTGATCACATATGTATATGCGAACATTATGAGGGGATGTTTGTTACTGTCTTACTCATTGTAGGGTGAAAAAGAAAGTGCGGCTTAATGTTTAAACTAAGGATTGTGGCTTAACTGCTATGTCTTGGGTTCTGTAACACTGATTATTTTCTATATTGACTACTCACCTGTGCTCACACCTACCCTTGCACTCCATTTCACAGCCTCACTCTTCTCCCTGTATGAACTTCCTACCAATACTCGCAACCTTCCTCTTTCTCTTCCTTTTTAGCCTGGAAGCCCAGCGCTGCTAATCAGGTTGTTCCCCCCTCTGCTGTTAGACTTCCCACAAGTATCTTGTTTTTTCAGAAGCTACAACGCAGTCTACCAAAGTGTGGACACCTGGACGCATCCCTTATACCTCTCAGTGTTGGCTATAGCTGATAGCCTTCAAGACTCGCTGTATGTGTCTCTATTTTTTAAACTTTGCTACGACCATTTTTGAACTGAGCCAGCACACTCGCAGAACTTACCTAGGCCGTTTTATCTCCCACATAGAATAATTTCTTGCTTAACTTTAAAGTTGAGGTCTTTCCTCCCTTACGCCACTAGATGGCAGCAGAATACAGCAACTGATTTGCTTTAGTCTGCTGAGCTTTGTTGTAAAAAAATTGAAAAAGTTGAAAAGTAAATTAGTTTGCTAGACGACAGAAAGGAAAGCTAGTTAGTCACTACTAAAAACTTGTATAGTGGACTCTAATTTCCAGGGTAAGGGATAGCTGTATTTGTATAAATTTACTGCCATAACACCCACAATAAGGTGTTTCTTATCTGCCTGAGATACATCGGTGCTAAGCTTTCTGAAAGGCCTGATTGGCTCCACACAATCTACTAACTGGTTCTATGTGTTGTATGAACCATCCCCCTAGCACAGTCAATTTTCATAGCTCCCCCTCCCCCCATTGGATCACGTAATTGATCTCCTCCCCTTACTATCTACCCAAACTTATAAGTATTAGCTCGCTCTTGTGGCGCCATATTTAAAACCCTATCTTCCTAGTGTAGGCATCCTCTTGGTCGTCCGCGTGGTGTGCTGCTCGTAAGTACCTAGTTATTTGTTAAATTAAACTGCATTGTATAGTTTGATGTAACTGCTTTATTCCTTTTTACAAGTTGTATCTGAAAAGTAATTTAGTTTGTTGACGATAGAAAGGAAAGTTAGTTAGTCACTTCTATAGATATTGACTCCTATGCTGCACGTAAGTACCTAGCTGTTTGTTAAAATAAACTATATTGTATAGTGTGTTATAACGCCTTTATTCCTTTTTGTATAATTTGTATCTCTTCCAAATGATGGGGTCCAGCTAAAGTTATACTATTGGAGTACTGGGATTTAAATAGTTACTTCTGTCTGATGCACCTATTCCGTTTTGTTAGCTGTTTCTGATGTATTGCTAAATCGCTGGTGCTGGGTGGGATGTTTTTTAGCGATTGTAAACGGTAACAGTTTGGAAGTGTTTTGTTAGCTGTTTTGATGTATTGCTAAATTGCTGGTGCTGGGTGGGAAGTATTTAGCGATTGTAAGCACGAACTGTTTGAAAGAGTCCTTGCGACTGTCTTGATTATTTGCTGTAAGATGTAGATAATGTGCTTCTAACTTGTTACACAGGTTAAGATAAGAAAGGCAATGTATCTTGTTCTATAACACTTAAACTCTAGTTGCTGATCACATATGTATATGCGAACATTATGAGGGGATGTTTGTTACTGTCTTACTCATTGTAGGGTGAAAAAGAAAGTGCGGCTTAATGTTTAAACTAAGGATTGTGGCTTAACTGCTATGTCTTGGGTTCTGTGACACTGATTATTTTCAATATTGACTACTCACCTGTGCTCACACCTACCCTTGCACTCCATTTCACAGCCTCACTCTTCTCCCTGTATGAACTCCTACCAATACTCACAACCTTCCTCTTTCTCTTCCTTTTTAGCCTGGAAGCCCAGCACTGCTAATCGGGTTGTCCCCCCTCTGCTGTTAGACTTCCCACAAGTATCTTGTTTTTTTCAGAAGCTGCAATGCAGTCTACCAAAGTGTGGACACCTGGACGCATCCCATATACCTCTCAGTGTTGGCTACAGCTGATAGCCTTCAAGACTCGCTGTATGTGTCTCTATTTTTTTAACTTTGCTACATCCATTTTTGAACAGGGCCAGCACACTAGCGGAACTTACCTAGGCCGTTTTATCTCCCACATAGAATAATTTCTTGCTTAACTTTAAAGTTGAGGTCTTTCCTTCCTTACGACACTAGATGGCAGCAGAATACAGTGACTGATTTGCTTTAGTCTGCTGAGCTTTGTTCTGGATCTGTGCTTAACTAACTTATTTGGTAACCTAATTTATCTACTAAAAACTTGTATAGCAGACTCTAATTTCCAGAGTAAGGGATAGCTGGATTTGTATAAATTTACTGCCATAACACCCACAACAAGGTGTTTCTTATCTGCCTGAGATACATCGGTGCTAAGCTTTCTAAAAGGCCTGATTGGCTCCACACAATCTACTAACTGGTTCTGCCCCGCTTCGCTCCCCTACCCCCCATATCCCACCCATCCCCAGTGCTTTTACACATATACCTCCCTAACCACACACCCTCCCTAAGTCATCCTATCCCTTGTAACTGTTAATTGATATAACTCCGCCTCATCCCTCCTTACTTACTTTATCTATTACCGCTCTCTTAATTGATATAACTTCACCACATCCCTCCTAACTTACTTTATCTATTACTTCTCTCCTAACACCTACGTCTTACTTGTACAGTTAGCTACTCTGCTCAGGAAAACTTTACCTTCCCTATATTTTAACTTGTTTTTACTTATTAACTCTATCTCCTTAGAGCTTTATAATTCTTCTTAACAATATGTCTCCTATAACTAAAACTATCCTAACCAAACTAATATTCATACACATATTTGTTCTAGGCTTAACCATGATCTATCTCCTTACTTCCTATGAAAAAGCAAATTATTACCACTTTAGTTACTGTCGCAGAGAAACAGCCATCCAATATCCTATCCAAACACATACTCATTTAAACATTACATGTACCCCCAACTACCTACTAGCCAAATACCATCGACTTACACACATTAACTTCAACAATCCAAATATAAGGAGACTAAAATATCTAACCAGCTACTCATGCAAACCATCATTAGAACTAAAAACTCCAACCCTTAGCGATAATGACATCCACCCTATCCCAGGACCAACTAATGACTCCACTAACATAACTTATAACATTACAAGCTCTACCCTCCCAACCCTAACCACTGTTTCCATTGCCTTACTTATAGGACATCTCAATATCCGAAGTATTAACAACAAGATTGCCCATCTCCATGCCCTCCTTGATACTCACTCCTTTGACGTCTTCTGTCTTACTTAAACTTGGCTGAAACCTGGTACTAAAGACAATGCAATACTTCCCCCTGGCTATGACATATTGAGAATGGACCGTATAAAATGCAAGGGTGGAGGAGTAGCACTTCTGTTTAAAAATGGACTAAAAATCTCCTCTGTACCTTATAACCCTCTAAAAGATAGTTAGGCTGAAATCCTTATTTCTAAACTACAACTAAATCCTAATAAATCAATCTATATCATCTGTATCTACCTACCTCCTGGCAATAATAATACCACAACTGAGAATATCCTAAGTTGGGTATCTTCTACCTACCCACAAGAAACAATCATATTAGGAGACTTTAACTGTGACGGGTCTTCTGTCAATGCAAATAATCCTTCCTCACATATTAATCTTCATGGCTTTACTCAGACAATCAATACTCCCACAAGAATCAATAAACCTAACAACAAAGAAAGCATTTTAGATTGGATTCTTACTAACAAACAGCAACAAACATATACAGTAGGAACTTTGCCTGATGATGTAAGCGATCATACCTTAACTTACATCATAAGACAAAAGAGTTACATTAATTACACCCCTACCTATAGGATCTCACGTAGCAATAAACACTTTAACCCATTATTATTCCAAAATTAACTAAAGGCCTGTAACTGAAATTTTCTAAAAATCCTAACCCTTGAAGAAGCTATCAAATATTTCAATACCAAATTCCTAACAATCCTTGACCAACATGCTCCAAAATGATCTATCAGAGTTAAATCTAAACCTGCCCCCTGGCTGTCCAAAGAGACAAGACAAAAAATACTACTTAGGAATAAATCCTGGGCTAAATGGAGAACTACCAAAACTACCTCAGACCAACAAGCCTTTAGACAGTTAAGAAATAGTACTAAAAAAGCCATTTTTATAGATAAAAAGAACTACTACTGTAAACTACAGCAAACTCACCATGACAACCCCAAAAGGTTCTGGTCAACCTCAAATTCACTCCTACACCCAGGCCACTCTAGTACACCTTCCCCTTTAGGGGCTGAAAAGAATACCTCACATCAAACTGCTAATGCCTTTAATTCCTTTTTCACTGACACCATCAATTCACTAGCTAGTCACCTCACAATAGACAAGTCTAGCCTTCCCACCTGCACGTCTGCTAATCTCCCTACATTCTAACTACAACCCATCTCTACTACCTATATCCTAAAACTCATCCAAAAACTTAACCCTGTACCCCATCTGCTGATCAATTACCATCTGAATACCTTCAAAAAGCAGCTGAAGCAGTTGCCTATCCCATATCCATCCTTATAAACAGAACCATCAATGAAGGAACCATCCCTGCTATCTGGAAAATCTCCCACATAATCCCTTTACATAAAGGAGGTAACTCCAATGAGTATTCTAACTACAGGCCTATAGCACTCTTATCACCCTTAGCAAAAATTATGGAGAAATGTATTCACCATCAGCTAATGCACCACTTAACTCAATATAACTTACTAGCTAACTGCCAACATGGTTTTCGGCCATTTCATAGCACAACCACAGCTCTCCTATCTTTTATCAAGTGTATCAATAGAAACCACAATAATAGTATCCTCACATCAGCACTCTTTATAGACCTGTCAAAAGCCTTTGACATGGTAAACCACAACTTGCTCATAAAAACCCTTGAATCTCTTTCTCTAGATACCAAAGCTGTTCAATGGTTCACTTCCTACCTTAGTAACAGGCAACAGGCAGTTATCTGGGAAAACACACTTTCATCCCTTCTGCCAGTCTCTCTTGGGGTCCCAGGGCTCCATCCTAGGACCTCTCCTCTTCTCTTTATTCATAAATGACTTACATGTAGCAATACCTCAAGCTACATGTATTCAATATGCAGATGATTCTACACTCGTATCCTCTGCTAACACTTCCTCTGAACTACAAACTCTAACACAGAATGTATTTAGCACAGTTGAGGCATGGTTCTTGAAACGTTGCCTCCTTTTGAATGCCAAAAAAAAACAAACTCCTGCTCTTCAGGCCTAATAGTAAGTCCCCCCACATAGACTTCTCTATTAAATCCAACAATGGCACACATATATCCCCTGACTCTACCACTAAGCTGTTAGGTATTATAATTGACAACAATCTCACTTTTGATAATCACATTAATACTATTAAAACCGTAAATAGAAAACTCGGCTCCTTCTATAGAATTAAAACCTTTTTAACTCCAAAGGCCAAAATTACACTTGCCCACTCTCATCTTATTTCCACTCTTCTTTATGCTTCACCCATATACACCAACCTAAAGAAAAATAACCTCACTAAACTAGCAAATGCATACAATAGCATTGCTAGATTTACCACCGGAAACCCATTTAGAACTCACCACTGTCGGAATCTGCAGCAGCTAAACTGGCTGGAACTTAAAAACATGCTGATACTTTCCCAACTTACCTTTGTACATAGCATATTTTACCAACCAAAAAATACCCCTATACTTTCTGACCTTATTTCTCCCTATTCTAATCTAAATTCATTACGCTCCTCAAACAAACTTCTTGTGAGGTTAACTAAGTCTAACAACATTGCCGGTGACTCACTATTCTTCAATACCATAGGTAAATACTGGAATCTTCTACCTACTGCTCTAACTTCTATTCCTTCACCCTTCCTCTTTAAACAAAAGCTCAAACAACATCTTAAAACACACTGGTTATGCCCATGCATCAATCCCGACTAATCTTATGATTCTACTAATTACTCTTTTTTACCTCTCTCTACTCACTCCCCTTGAGAAGCTAATCTCTAGAACTCCTTTGTTAATAGCCTCTGATATTAATTAATATAGAACTGTGCATGTGTATATATTTGCTGAATCAATTATATCTTCATGAATGTTTTACTAAAATAGAACTCCCCTATCTTGTACTGTGAAATAGAATTAGAGTAATTGTCCTTCCTAGTATATATTCTCAATTAGTATAATCTAGATTGAACCATGTTTCTGTTTGTATTTTACTAACTACTTACTTTCTTTATGTAAATAATTTGTTTTGTAGTAACTTCAATGCTTTTCTCCCCGGGCCTCTGCTGAAAATGGAAATGTATCCAGTTGGACTAGCCCGGTAAACAAATGTAAAATAAAAATAAATAAAAATGTGCCAGGTTATTATCCTTCATAACAGAATACTTAGATGTTCACTAACAATTGAGACATACCAGAATAACTCATGCTAGGAAGACTGATTGCCTGTAGGCTTCTTTAAGAAAGGAAAAGAGGGCTTGCTTGTCACAAAACATGCATCATAACATTGCCTTTTCTTATGATAAATGCAGCAACAAAAAAATACCACCAAGGCCCCTGTTAGAACTCCTTCAGCAAGAGTTACATCTACATGTTCAGTTTATTTTATGAATTTTTCCACTCAAGACGTACTAGAAATTGCAGTATAGACTACTGTTCATAATGTCCATACTCTGTTCATAGTTTGCACCAGTAAAGATTATTTATTAAAATACTCATTTGGGACAGATTTACAAGTAAATGTCACTTGTGTGGAAGTTATTCTGATATTTGTAAAGTTAGAAGATGAACGCTAGTCTTGCAGTTTGAACTGCACTGATGAACAAAAACATTAAACTATTTTTTTTAGCAAAAAAATGATTTATAAGTTCTCCAATAATGACTGTTTAAAAAGACGAATGTCATGTGATGGGAACATCCGTTTTCTCCATTTGTGTGTGTGTTTTTTGATACAGAAACTTTCTTTCTAATTGAATTTCATTACAGACCATAATATTCCTGTTCCTGAAGAACTGGCGAAACTGTACAGCTTGTACTTTCAAGAGCTTGAAGAAGGCAGTCTGGAGAGGATGATGATGCTGCACGGACTCACTCACAGCACGCTGAGGGTAACCTGTCCTGGATGTTACTGCTGATATTTTTCATGATTATTTTTATTGTTATCCCACCACACAGAATCCAGCATTATCCATGTATATCTGTTACTGCTTCACAGTTACTTCTACAAGTTTATTCTAAGAACCTTACTGCAGGATTTCATTATATGAATGGGAAATGACCAAGGGTAGATATCACATCCCCCGTCTCATGTTTTTCATAAGCCGGACCTCTCAAGGGAAGTTGGCTGCTGCCACTATGAAGTGACTGGCTGTAAACGAGCACATGCTGCCTGCTCTACTCAGGTTTTGGCTCTGGGATTCATTCATAAGTACCTCGCACTGAAACAGTCTTGTATATGGGAATTTGTTTTACCACATAACTCACAGCTAAGAAGAAATGTATTACTCATGTCTAGGAATTGCCCATATGCTGTGAGGTCTGCCACATGTACTCTGCCCTGTATGTCTATGAATCACAGCCTTTCCTCTTGAAGTGAGCATCCAATCTGCTGTGCCTTGCTAGCTCATCATCCACTCCTGTATCTCAGTCTTGCCAAAAATGCACTTACTCTATTTATTATTTGGTTTTGTTTTCAGGGAAAGTCCCACTGGGTACACTGCCCATTCTTACGAGAGACGTGGAAACAGTAGATGTGCAATATAACACAGTTTAGATAAGCTCTAAAGAAATATGTACTCAATGTTGACCTACCCCACTCTATTACTTTACTTGATTCATTAAAATCCTTCAGATATACATTAAAACACCACTTTCTTGAAAATCAAACTTGCCTATATGGCCCAAATCTAATTCCACCTTAAAACTAATCCTAGGCCTCTGTTGCATAAGTGGACTTTACTCTTAACTAACACACTTAACCTACTAACATTCATTAGTCTGCATTTCTACAGTGATTTATATATTAATAAAAATCACTTGTTTTTAGCCTCTATCCTATCAGAGTATAAATATGATCAGATTGCCACTAAGTGAATATCCATTGCATACACTTAACCTGACTGTATATTTTTATAGGTTCATAGGTTCATACTAGGCTATCTGCCCTAGGGCATTTATAAGCCTAGCCAGAGTATGTTTGGCTTTCGCCACCCATTTTAAATTAATTTTGCTATGCCCTTTTTCGAGGTTAGTATACTGTGCCTCTGTCTAACAATGACACAGAAGTGATACCCGGGGTAAACCTACAATCTCCCATCCACTCATCAAGATTCCTCTTGAAGAGAGTCAATGAGGGACACTGCCTAACCTGGACTGGGATTTTATTCCAGAGTGAAGGGAGCCTCTGGGTTATGAATCTGTCCCTCCAGCATGTCCTATTTATTTCAGTGCTGAGGTTCAAGTCTCTCGAGTGTGTAGCTCGATGGGATTTGGATTTTTTGAGGTGCAGCATGTCCCTTAATTCCGGGTTGGACATGGCTTTATATGTCAGACACAGGTCGCCTCTGAGCAGGCGGTATGCCACTGAGTAGAGCTGGAGTTTCTTTAACCGGGCAGCATATGGCATCTGTTTGAGCCCTTTGATCCTCTTGGTGAGGTACATTTGGGGTCTTTCCAGTTGCTGCAGGTGTTTGGTAAGGTACATCCCAAAAGGGGCATTGTACTCGATTATGGGCCTGATGAGGGATGAGTAAAGAGGCACGATGACCTCCCTTAATCTAGATGTGAATCCCTTCATGATTAGGTGGGCTATATAAAATGTTTTTCTAACCACTTTGGCCACGTGGTTGTCAAATGAGAGATTGCTATCAACTTGGGTCCCCAGATCCCTAATTACTTCTTCTGTACTTAATGGATTACCACCTATGTGGTAATTTGTGGGCACTTTGTTTTTGCCAAAGGGGATGACTATACATTTTTTGGCGTTTAGCTTGAGGCCATGGCTGTGGCACCAGTTGTATGTTCCTATGAGGCCCTTTTGGAGGATGCTTGTGTCGGCTGGAGAGTCGATTATGGCACCCAGTTTGCAGTCATCTGCGAACTTGGTCAGCCACAGTCCTTCTGTGTTGGCCTGTACCTCTGAGAAATATATACTGAACAAGAGAGGTCCCAGGACTGAGCCTTGTGGGACGCCACTTGTAACTGGTTTGGAGTCTGACATGGCTCCAGCAATTCTAACCATGTGGGTTCTGTCCTTGAGCCAGTTTGCAACCCATCTAGTGACATAGGGGTTTATATTTAAGCTGGTGAGCTTATCTATAATGCCCGAGTGGGGTATTGTATCGAAGGCTTTTGCGAGGTCCAGGTAGGCTGTGTGGACCACCTTCCCTTCGTCAATGGCCTTGGTGACTGTTTCAAAGAAGTCGACCAGGTTTAAGAGGCAGGATCTGCCCTTAACAAAGCCAAACTGGGTAGGATCCAATGTCTGTAGGTCCCCAATATCTTTATTTATGAGGTCCATGATGATCCTTTCCATAGCTTTGCAGACCAAGCTAGTCAGGCTTATGGGGCGATAGTTTCCAGGGTCCGTTGAGGCACCACCTTTGTGGAAAAGGACCACTGTTGCTGTACGCCACTCTTTGGGTACATATCCTGTAGTAAGGCTGAGATTGAACAGTAGTTTTATGTTTGGGTTTAGCTCTTCTTGGAGTTCATGTAGGACGCAGCCCGGGACACCATCTGGTCCCATTAATGCTGTGTTTTTTGCTTTGGAGAGGGCGGCTCTTACCTGAGCATCTGAGATGTCGGGGGCAGCACTCTGCTGGGATAGATATTTGCCCTTTTGGTGGGGAGAAGTTTGTGCTGAACCTGTCAGCTAGGATGTTGGCAATGTCTGTGAGTTTGGTGTATTTTTTGCCATTTTGGACTAATTCTGAGCAAATCTGGGAATTCCCACCCAGGTTCCTAACATAACTAAAGAAAGCCTTGTGATTATCCTTAGTGTCCTGTGCAATTTTTCTCTCAAAGCTGGCCTTAGACAATTTTATGAGTGCCCTTAGTTTTTTGCTAATACTGATCAGAGATGCCTTCCCTTTTTGGGATTTTGCTCTATCATGTAGTAGCTTCCTCCTTCTATTGTATAGTTTGTTTATGGCTGGGGTCCACCAGACAGGACGTCTGCCTTTGGAGGATTGGGTCTTGGTTTTATTTGGGATTGCATGATCCATGCATTCCTGAAGGTGTTCATAGAATGCATTTATAAAGGATTCTGCGGTCTGGGCTGTATTTTCTATAGGCCTGGGGGCTTTGAAGGATTCCACCTCGGTTTTGAGGAGTGTGAAATTTGCTTTAGAGAAGTTTTTCACTGTGGTTTTCTGGGCAGGGGGTGGGTCGGGATGTGAATATCCAGTGAGATCAGTTTATGGTCTGATCTTACCAGTGAGGGATACACTTCTGGTCTGGAGCATAGAGTCCCCATGTTGGTGATGATCAGGTCCAGTATGTTTTCCCCTCTTGTGGGAGTGGTAACAAGTTGTTCCATAGCATTTGAATTTATGAATTCTAGGAATCTTTGGGCTAGGGTGTTGGAGCTAGAGTAATGCTCCCAGTCTATGTTTGGGTAGTTGGTCGCCCAATATAATGGTGTTTGGAGAGACCTTCATATTTTCCAGTGTTCTCAGGAAGGCCGAGTGGGGTTCCTGGGTTTGGGAGGCTGGTCTGTAGCAGGTTGTAAACTGGAAGGTAGTTTTACTCACTGTTAGTTGCATATGGATAGTCTCTGATGCTTCAAGCTTTGCCACCAACCTGGAGGTGTGGGTATCTTTGATGAATATCGATACTCCCCCTCCTTTTGTGGTTCGGTCCATATTTTGGGGCCGAAAAGCATGGTATGAGGTATAACCTGGTAGTGCTGAGGTGCTCTCGGGAGCCCTGAACCAAGTTTTGTTACTGCACAGATATCGATGTTCTCCATGCTAAGGAGAGTTTCAAGTGCGTGCATCTTGAGGTTTAGACTTCTGGCATTGAGTAGCATTACTCTTAGTTTCTTATCCCTTGTGATACCTATGGAGGGTGGGTTTGTCTTTTGGGCCTTGCCTAAAAAAGGCACTATGGGGGTAGCAAGAGCCTTTGCCAAAATCCAAAAGCCCAGGGGTGACAGGTGCAAGCCGTCCCTAGCGAAGCATCGTGGCTTGTCGAGCATATCATCCCAGGCTGACAGGCATTGGATCCCCTTTGAATGACACCAGTACTTAAGCCAATTGTTGAAATTGATCATCTTGTCTTCATATTGTGGCATAATTCTTGGTGAGGGTAAGATGCTACTCAAGGTCAGGGTCATACCGGCCTGGGCTACATGCTCAGAGAGCTCCTCTATGTCTCTTTTCATGTAGTCCAGGGAGGTACGTCTCAGGTCATTCACACCAGCATGGACAATGACTGATTCATATTTGTACTTGCCTTGGAGTGACCTGAGTGCTTGTGTGGCGGATCCTAGCGCCCGACAGGCTGCTCACCGTGACCTTCTCCTTGTTCAGCCTGGTGAGCAGGATGTCAGTGTGCCTGATGATAGAGTCACCTATTACAAGTGTATCAGGTGTGTTGTTTAGCCTTAAGGGCTGTGACTGTTCGGCACACTGGCTTTGTGAGCTATGTGTTGCACGTGTTTTGTTTTGGGGTAGCGGTTGCTTGGGTGTCTGCTTTGGAGGTCTCTGCTGCTTAGGCAGATCTTTATTTAGAGCCTCTGAGTATGTTTTTGTGTGATTATGTGTTTGGTTTGCTGTCGTGGTAGGTCTATGTGAGACTGGAATTGTAGTGAGTGTGGTTTCCTTCTCTTCCTGACTGGCTATGCCAGTACTGAGTTGAGAGAGCTTAGCCTCCAGTTTGGCTATATGGTTGCATCTCTCATATGTGTTGGAATTTGTTGGGAGGAGGTGAGGGTTGTCTGTGTACATGAGGCAGTTGTAACATTGCCTCAAGATTCCCAGGTTCACCAGCTGGATCGGAGAGGAGATTGACAACTGACCTTTGGACATGCTAGAATAATATTGGGAATTCCTTTATAATTGAAAACAAGGGCCAATGGGGAGTGAGGGTGTAGTGCTTTTAATTTTTAGTGCTGACTTATATAATTGCTTTAGTGAGCAAGTGCCAGGTAACTTAAGTGCAATATGTTGCAGGTAACTTAAATGCAAAAACGACAAACAGTAACTTTCTTTCAAGTGAAACAAGGAAATAAGTACAGTAAGCAATGCAGATATCACTAGGGATTAGCATTCCAGGGAAATAACAAGCAAACAAACAACAAGCATACAAACAAAGCTAGATTCAGCAGGCCTGGATCTAGTCTATGATACAGCAAACAAGGTGTACCAATTTCAGTAAGAAACAGTTGAAATATGCAGGCAGTATAAACCTTTAACCAGAAATTCCCAGCTCAGAAGGGCAGAGTCCAGCCTCTCCTCCCACAAGAGTGCAGACCACGAACCTTCTTAATGTAAAATAACTGGCCTGAAGCCCAAGTGTATAAACCAGAACTAATACACTTTAGGAATAACAGACACTGAGCTCTCAATCAACAGTTCCCAACTTAGAAGGATGAAAGCTACCTGTCCTGCCACCACAGTGCATGCCACAAACCTTCCTAATGTAAAACAACTGGTCTGAAGCCCAAGTGCTTAATCCAAAAGACTTAGAATGATAGCTACACTTTAATCAAGTTACTACCAAGCAGTAATAAATACAATTGAATACTTTAAAGAATGCCTGGATTAGTGCTTAAGTTATACAAACAAAGCTAGATTCAGCAGGCCTGGATCTAGTCTATGCTACAGCAAACAAGGTTTACCAATTTCAGTAAGAAGCAGTTCAGGTATGCATGCACTATAAGCCTTTAACCAGAAATTCCCAGCTCAGAAGGGCAGAGTCCAGCCTCTCCTCCCACAAGAGTGCAGACCATGAACCCTCTTAATGTAAAATAACTGGCCTAAAAACCCAAGTGCTTAAACCAGAATTAATACACTTTTAGAATAACAGACACTGAGCCCTCAATCAGCAGTTCCCAACTTAGAAGGATGTAAGCTACCTGTTCTGCCACTACAGTGCAGACCACAAACCCTCTCAATGTAAAACAACTGGTCTGAAGCCCAAGTGTTGAAACTAAAAGGCTTAGAATGAGTTACACCAAGCAGTAATAAATACAATTGAGTACTTTTAAGATGATGCAAAAGCAAAATAAAGTAGGAAGTAACACAAGTACAGTAAAAGCTGATGATTTTTTTTTTCAGAAAAGTAGCAAAAGCAGTAGTAAATACAATTCTCATGCAGTGCAAGCTGGCACACTTTAATATGTAGCAATATTAGTCCACACACAGTTTGAAAAATGTAATTAAATTAAAAAGGACTAAAAGCAAGTGCAGAAAGGGTTAATTAGGTAGAATGCGGTAAAGAGATGGGCCTGGGAGAGTGTCTTAGATCAAATCTACAGTGGGGTGGGCACTGCAAAAGCCACCAAATTTAAACTACAACCAAGAACTGGGATGGGGGTTGGGGAAAAACAGTTTCAACACAGATGTGAGGAATGTGCAAATTATAAAGCCAAAAAATATATACTGTTCTCTCTATATATATATACAACAGATATCTAAGCAAACAATTTAGCTCTATAATACAGAATAACACAGAAAAGTATACTCAGCTCTATATATTTGCAGATAGTTCTGTAAGGCTGTCTCTCAGACTAAGGTTCCAGTTTGAATGCAGATTGGTTATTACTAACTACTGAAATTGTATAAAAATTATGCTTTTTAGTTAATGTAAATTGTATCTATCTGTTATATGTTTTACTGTAAATAAAGATTTTTCTCACCAACAAAAGATAAAATTAGTTCCCTGTTATATAAACAAAAATATGTTTTTAAAGGAGCTAAGGCAGACGTTACTCCACTTTTGGGTAAGATTATTAAACAAGAGATATTTATGAGAATCATACAGAAAGGTGATGGTAATATTCTTACATCTCATAAGAAAATCTCTCAGTATATTGAAGACTATCCCCCGGATTCTGCAAGCCCTGCACGGCGTGCAGGACTAGTACAGGAGCTCTAGCAGGCAATATGTCTGCTGTGCGATCCAGGAATAACCTGTAGGGACGTGCACGAGCACTCCTGCACTAGTCATGCATGGACTCAGCCCCTGTATGCAAATTACCCCATTTGCAGGAGAAATCCATGCAAATGAGGTGAATTTGCAATCCAGGAAGCTGGAAACCGGCCGTGCAGGACCAGTGTAATCTGCAGAAATGTACTCCGCCAGTAACGGGAGTACATTTCTGCAAACTACAAAATGGAGCCATGACAGCTCCAAATAAAGGATGGATATCATGTAGAAAGCATGCAAATGGCCAACTGTAAGGCCATTGGCATGGAAAACAGTTGCAAAAATAAAGAAATCAACTTTTATTTTTTTTTAGCCAATCTTGGCTGTTTAAGCTTAGGGCAGCGGCGTGCAAACAGGATCGGGCGGAAAATAAGAAAAAAAAATCTAAAATAAGTATTCTAACCAAAGTCACTATTTTGCCATTATACTCAATGGCAGGCAGAAGACAACATGGCCAGTGAATAGTGGTTGCTAAGGGGGGAGGCTCAGTGTGGGGCATGTAACTATGCATCAGCAGGCAATCCTATGCAAATGAGGGGAATGATGCTGAATCCCAGATTTCCCCTGCATGCTAGTCAGCACAAAATAGTGTAAGAGCAGGAATAGCTTGGTGCAAGACTAGGAGTTAGCTGACATCAATGGGGGAGTGTCAGGCATACTGTAAGTGGATTGGAGCCCTGTGGCTTGGGTTTGCTCATAGCTTAGCAGAGCTAAGCAAGGGTGTGTGTCTGAGACTGCCTAGCACTCTTTACATTGCCGAAGCGGGTGTGCGTGCCATGCACCAGGTTTTAAAGGAAAAAGAAAAAAGTAAACTAGGAAACAGCAGCTCTGTGCACATTTGAGCACTGTGTTTGCACAGCGCACCCCCAGGCTTAAACAGGAAGGCAGTGGGAAGGGAAAACAGCAGTAGGAATGTAATCTAGGAGAACTAGCATAGCTAGCAAGTAAAATGTATCAGAATCAGCCAGTTACACAGGCAGCAGACCAGCCCAGACCAGAACACTACTATAAACTATGCAAACACCTTTCCCTCTGGTTTTTCCCACATACTTTACACTACCGGTATATACAAGTGGGGAACTTTTAACAAACAAAAACAACAAAATGATAGGAGCTGCAGCAGCTATCAGACATCAACATGTGGAAGAGGCTGAGGGTGGTGAGGATGAGAATACTGTTGACCAACCCACAGTGAGGAGATGGAGAAGGGTGTACAGACCCAGGGTAACCTACCAGGGGCTACAAGAACTGGAGATAGTGGAGTGCAATAGGGTGGACAGGGACCTCCTACAGCAAATTGTTGAGCTGTGTCGGCCACGCCTGACACACAGAAATAACAGAGGGGAACCCATCCCAGTGGATACCAAGGTATGTGTAGGCCTAGGAATACTAGCCACAGGTACCTCCCAAAGCCCAACTGGGGATATCATGGGGCTCTCACAGGTATCAGCATCCAGGGTATTCTAACAGTTTCTGGATGCCATGTCAGCACATCCCGGTGAGCACGTATATTTCCTCAGCACCCGTGAGGTGTTGGCCAGTAATATGTGTCTCTTTCACCAAATAGCAGAATACCCTGAGGTGGTGGGTGCTATAGACTGCATGCACATATGCATCAAAGCACCACCCGGTGAGCGGGGTAGGGTCTGCATCAACTGCAAGGGCTTCCCCTTCATCAACTGCCAGGTCATGTGCAATGCCCAGGTCATTATAATGAATGTGTGTGCTGGCTGCTCTGGAAGCTTTCACAATTCCCACATCTGGCATCTGACACAGCTGTACCAGAGATTTGCCAATGGGGACATCCCTTACGGTCACCTAGTGGGGGATGCTGGTTACACACTGGAGCCGTGGCTGATGACACCCATCAGAAATGCACACACACACCCCTGAACAAGAACTCCGTAATGAAGCACACGCACAGACCAGAATCATAATAGAGCATGTGTTTGGGATGCTCAAGTCATGGTTCCAGTGCCCGGGCACATCCGGTGGAGCCTTGCAGTACTTACCAGCTACATGTACCCAAATTGTTATCGTATGTGCCATGCTACACAATATGATCCTGCGGAAACAGCTGCAGCAGGAACAGCACTCAGAAGGGCCACACAGCCCCCCACCAATGCCAAGGCCTGCACAGGCACAGAGTGAGTCAGAGGAGGAACAACCTGAGCCTGCCCCAGTAGGCAGATGGAGGTGTGCCCAGTATGCCCTGGCCTTGGCAAAGAGGCAACGCATAGCACATACACTGTCACAGTAGGGACCCAGGGAATGACACCTCTCTCTGACTCGCACATACAGTAAAAGGGATGCCAAACATGAGACTAACTGTGCTCAGCTATGTATAGGGAGTGTACTATATGCATCTGACATAGGCAGCCCCTGGAATCATCATCAGTACTGGCACACCCACAAGGTAAGCCACTCTCCTTACCAATTGCCGATTGGAGTAGTATGTGTTGTTGCTTGTATCTATGCAAGGGAATCGGGTGGCTGAATGGTATGCCAGCAGATAATAGACACCTATAGTAGCACCATGAGATCTGTAACAAATGCTGAAGTCACCATAGTAGCCAGTACTACACATGGTGATAAAACCCACTGCAGGAAATATGGTGGGCCACATGTGTGTCCATATGACTCACACATGCCAGTCAGGGAGGTTCACATACCCAACAACAGTCTCAGCCAGCAGGACAGGTATAGACAAACCCAAACAAAGGCTGTGCTAAGGCCTCTGAATGATGGCTTTGGGTAACCCCCCCCCCCAGGCCTACACAGACAGACTACATCAGGTCAGGCAGTGGGATGTTAGTTTTGAAGTGTAGGAAGTCAGAAACTAATATGTAGGTCAATCAAACCTAAGACCTGTAGTACACTGATATGCCTCTAGTCAGCATGATAGGTTAGAATACAGAATGAAATGGAGTACCTGACATACCAGTACAGTCATGGAAAAAGTGTACAAGTGTCAGGTGTGCCCCTCCCAATCCTATGTAGAAATGTAGTAACAGTCAGGCGTGCCCCCCCAATCCTATGTAGAAATGTAGAAACAGTCAGGTGTACCCCCCAATCCTGTAGAAATGTAGAAACAGTCAGGTGTACCCCCCCAATCCTGTGTAGAAATGTAGAAATAGTCAGGTGTGCCCCCCCAATCCTATGTAGAAACGTATAAACAGTCAGGTGTGCCCCCCAATCCTATGTAGATATGTAGAAACAGCCAGGTGTGCCCCCTCCCCCAATCCAGCGTAAAAATGTAGAAATGGGCAGGTGTGCCCCCTCCCCCAATCCTGCATAGCAATGTAGTAATAGTCAGGTGTGCTTCCCTCCCCCAATCCTGTGTAGAAATGTAGAACCAGTCAGGTGTGCTCCCCCCAACCCTACTTAGAAATGTAGTAACATGTATGTATAGGTATAATACCAGTGGAGCACAGCTACCCAGAGGTGGCCAAGGTAGCAGGATAGATTGTAGCATTTGCACAATATGCAGGTATGTGTGTGTTAGGTTGGTGTGTGTTTCATATTGTGTGAGAGTGGTCAGTATGTATGCATGTTGAGGTATGGCGTGGTGGCCATTGCCTACTACTGCTGATGACAAGTCCAAGTCCTCACAACTGCAGTGCTGTAGATAATTCCCACCAGTATAACACATGCTAGCAGTAAGCCATTGTAAATGTATGGTGGTAATATGCATCACTGTCTGAAAGATTGACATGGCATGGTTGTTGGGCTAGATATGCAAGCAGTACACAGGGGAAAGTACTCCAGACATACAGTATATGATGTGTAACTGTGAAATGGACACAGCCTTGGAATTGTACATACAGGTATGCATCACATTATCTGGGCCTGTAGTAGGGGATACCGGTGTTGTCTGCCCGAATACTTGCAGATTACAAAGGTGGTAGGACTGATGTATTGGGAAACAGCTGATGTACCTGCACATGCCAGCATAACTGGAATGTGCCATGCATATCTGTGCATCAGATGCAAGTAGTGTCCATAGCAAACATGCACCCAGCTCACCCAAACGCCACCCACAGGTACCTCTCTGGTTGTATCCTTGCTGTTGGGAATGGGTACAATATGACCCCACCTGTATATGGCAATAGCGAAAGAATGCAGCATGCAGTGCAGGTGTCCCATGCAGGTGTGTCCCTAGCCTTAGGTAGCACCCTGCCGGCATCCCCACCACCTGATCAAGACTGATAGAAAGTATTGGCATGAACACCTAGCACACCTACCCTGTCACCCCAGGGGAATATACGGTATGGCGGCCTGAGACTGTAGGGCTGACAGAATGCAATGGTCTGCCACAGCTGGCCTGCATCACCACCAAATGGCCTACAGGTCTCTGCCAAAGGCTCGTGTCTCACACGTATTGCCAATGCATGTTATGTCATGGACACCCAAATAACAACTTAACACACTCCACACAAGCCATATGCGAGGCTATGTGGACAAACCACAGTAACATGTCCACCATGTCCCACTGCATGAACTGTAGACCAACACCAAAACACAGCTGTGATGAGGTGATAACCTTAGGGAAAGTATCAGAGAATGTATGCATAATGTATGGAAGATGATAGAATAATAGAGGGGAGGTGGGAGCATGGGCAGCATGGAATGTGCAAGGTCTGACACACAGCTGTGTGCACTCACTATCCCTAGCTACAAACACATAAATGGGTGGCTACATATCTGCCCGTACACCACAATAGGGTTAATGTCCTGACTCATGGCCCCTGCCTCTGGGTAACCTGTGTGAATCTGTACAACTGTGAGGTATAGCCACAGCAAGATAAAGCCATAATGTTACGTTGATGGATGTACAAGTATGGGATCCTCTGCCACCACTGTACCAAGGTGTTGAACCAGTTACACAGACCCAGCAGCAAGTGTCTGCAGCTCCCCCTCCAGAATGGCATAACTTTCCATGAATATATAGATGTATGCCCACAATACCACACACAGCTGCAGTCACCCTTGTCTCCCAGGACATCACTGTAAGCAAGAATGTCCACCTTGACAGTACATGAGGACATAAAACATCTTAGTGTATAACAGTACACATTTCTGAATATCTCTGCTAACACCAGTACCATGTAGCAGAAGCAGCACAGACACAATCACCTACAGTACACACTATCCCCTGCACAGTTTGTCCCCATATTTCCAAATGATCTACGGATACCCTTCAGAAACAGTCTGCTAATCTGTAGGTGTACAACACAAAGGTCTGCACCTAATGTACAAACTACCTGGAAAGGATCCACACATTCAATACAGAAGGGCATACTGGGCAGAGAAATGAAGGCAATGTCAGAAAACAACATACTGAAAGGTCATATTGGGCATACTCACACACACAAACAAATTAAGCCCATGTGTGCAAACAACAGTGGACCATGCATATCTGACAGTTGCAGATGTTAGTGCATACACTCCTCAGTATGCGCCAGTCATGCTTTGCACACACACAGTGGATGCGAATACAGACACATATCAAAGGACAATACACTACAATAAGCCAAAAGTAGACACACATAGATGTGTGGAAGAGAGTGACTGTGACAAAGAGCCATCCATCATGAGGCCTGTCCCACTCAGCACACAACCAAATGGCTACAACCACATGATGTGTAAATGTCACTTACTGTAGACAGCCACTGGTATCTGTCAGCATGACAGACTATGTGGTGCAAGGGTACAAGGCAGTAGTCATCTAGCAGCTTTATACACGTACCTGCAGAATATAACCTTATGTGTGCCCGCATGTGGTGTGTCAACCTCTAGATGAATGGGTTATGGCCCATGCACACACACTGCCCTCCCCATAGCTCTACTATGACAAACCTGCTGATGTCATCCACTTTGAAATACACCTTTGGGAATGGAGTAGCCCAGTAATCTCTGTGGCACATTCTAAAACTGTGTAATGCTGTAGTGTGATAAACTAGTCAGGTAGGAGTTCTAATCCCAGACATGGCAAGTGTGTGCGTGTGTGTGTGTGTGTCTGTGTAGGGAGCTATGCTTTTTAGGCTAGTCGCGCTCACTACAATTCAAATGTCCTATTTTGGCAAGGCTGCTGATGTCATTTACTGTGAAATACACTTTTGGGAAAGATGTAGCCCAGTAATCTCCGTGGCACGTCCTATAACTGTGTACTGCTGTAGTGTGATAAACTAGTTAGGTAGGAGTTCCAATCCCAGACATGGCAACTCTGTGTGTGTGTGTGTGTGTGTGTGTGTGTGTGTGTGTGTGTGTGTGTGTGTGTGTGTTTGTGTTTGTGTCTGTCTGTCTGTCTGTAGGGAGCAATGCATTTTAGGATAGTCACACTCACTACAATTCAGATGCCCTACTTCGGCAAGACTGCTGATGTCATTCACTTTGAAATACACTTTTGGGAATGGAGTAGCCCAGTAATCTCTGTGGCGCATCCTAAAACTGTGTAATGCTGTAGTGTGATAAACTAGTCAGGTAGGAGTTCTAATCCCAGACATGGCAAGTGTGTGTGTGTGGGGGGGAAACAATGCTTTTTAGGCTAGTCATGCTCACAACAATTCAAATGCCCTACTTTGGTAAGACTGCTGATGTCATTCACTGTGTAATACACTTTTGGGAAAGGTGTAGCCCAGTAATCTCCATGGCATGTCCTTTAACTGCATGCTGCTGTAGTGTGATAAACTAGGTAGGTAGGAGTTCTAATCCCAGGCATGGCAACTGTGTGTGTGTGTGTGTGTGTGTGTGTGTGTGTGTGTGTGTGTGTGTGTGTGTGTGTGTGTGTGTGTGTGTGTGTGTGTGTGTGTGTGTGTGTGTGTGTTTATGTGTCTCTGTGTAGGGAGCAATGCTTTTTAGGCTAGACACACACACACTACAATTCAAATGTCCTACTTTGGCATGGCTGCTGATGTCATTCACTGTGAAATGCACCATTGGGAAATATGTAGACCAGTAATTTCCGTGGCACATCCGATAACTCCGTACTGCTGTAGTGTGATAAACTAGTTAGGTAGGAGTTGTAATCCCAGACATGGCAACTGTGTGTGTGTGTGTGTGTGTGTGTGTGTGTGTGTGTGTGTGTGTGTGTGTGTGTGTAGGGAGCAATGCTTTTTAGGCTAGACACACTCAGTACATTCAAATGCCCTACTTTGGCATGGCTGCTGATGTCATTCACTGTGGAATACACCTTTGGGAAAGGTGTAGCCCAGTAATCTCCGTGGTGCATCCTATAACAACATAATGCTATAGTTTGATATAGAACTCTGGCAGGGGTTCTTGTCCCACACATGGCAAGTGTGGATGTTTGTGTGTGTGTGTTCATTTGTGTAGGGAGCAATGCATTTTAGTCTAGTCACACTCACTACAGATCAAATGCCCTACTTTGGCAAGGCTGCTGATGTCATTCACTGTGCAGTACACCTTTGGGAAAGGTGTAGCCCAGTAATCTCAGTGGCTTATCCTATAACAGCGTAATGCTGTAGTGTGATATAGTACACTGGTGGGGGTTCTATTCCCACACATGGTAAGTGTGAATGTTTGTATGTGTGTTCCTTTGTCTGTGTAGGTAGCAATGCTTTTTTGGCTAGTCACACTCACTACAATTCACATGCTCTACTTTGGCAAGCCTGCTAATGTCATTCACTGTGAAATACACCCTTGGGGAAGGAGTACTCCAGCAATCTCCATGGCGCATCCTATAACTGGGTAGTGCTGTAGCGTAATAAGCTAGTTAGGTAGGAGTACTAATCCCAGACATGGCAGGTGTGTGTGTGTGTGTCTGTGTATGTGTCTCTGTGTGTGTTTGTCTTTCATATCCTGTGTTTAAGTGGCTGTGAGTGTGTAACAACTGGACTCATTGTGGAGCGTTTTTTGCAAATTTCTTATATGGTGGCCCTAGTAGTATATGTCACAATGCCCACCTTACAGGGATAACAAATGGGAAATAGCCGAGAGGCTGGGGTGCCAATCCATACCCCTATGTGTGACATCAAGGCCAGGCAATCAAAGTTAGCAACCCTTGTATTACCCAGAGAACACTCTCAATCCATGTGTCATACACAAACACACTTGCCTAGGCAACAACCATTATGTTGGTAGTACCCTGCTTATTTCCCACAGATAGTAAGCATGGTGTGATTGCAGTGGACTACAGAGGGCATTGCACCCTGTCCATCAGTCCAATAGACATGTACATGCAGACAGTGCACCTTCACTATGTTCCCCACTGGACACCTGGAACACCTATGGTGCCATCAGATGTGACCCACAAAGGACATACTATGCCTTAAACACATGCCCTGTATGGACAGATGCCACTGACACCAGGGAATACCTGTATCTTGCTATCAATGTAGGTGCAGGGTCAACCTGCTGTCCATTACCAGTTCCCGCCACATGAGGCCAGGACTGGCACATCTGATGATAACAATCTGTGTACACAACATGGACCAGAAACCCCAGGTACAGTTCCACATGTCACTGTACATGCATGCGGGATGTGTGCACATCCCAGACACCATCCATGTCATGGACTAAAGAACACATACATGACATGCAATGCACAGCAATGGCCACACACAGTAGTTATCCAGGTGACTTGATTGTGACTACAATGCCCACCTCTGTGGGCCAATCCAGACACTGCACCCCTGAGCCACACTGCAGACCATTGTCATGTGGCCTGGTGCCAAGGTATACCCTTCACCTATCTTTGTATAGCTTTCTGGCACAGTCAGCCACTACACACCTGTGAAGCAATGCACCCATGCATGTTAGTCCTGGCAACCTGCGTCTGTGTGTGGTATATGATGCTTATGACCACATTCACACTCACTACAACCCCCATTGACATACTGAAGCATGCTGTGTGATGTCAGACACCTCCACATACCCTTTGCCCATATAACCTCCGTTTAACCCCTGTGGTGCATGTGGTACCTGCACAGTACTGTGTTGTGACAATCTAACTAGTGATGAGTTATATTCCTGACCCTGCCAAGTGTGTCAGTGTGTGTGGGTCCCTGTGGGAGTGTGGTTGTGTTGACGCTGACACCTGTTCATGTGGACAGGCACGTGTACTGCACCTATCATATAGCCACCATATCACTGTTGCAGATGTCACTCACCATCACATATGCATTTGGAGAGCTCCTCAACATGTAACCTATGTGGCACATCCAATAACTGCCATAGACATGTGATAGCAATACATAGTCAGGGGTCTGATACCTTGTACTGGTAGGTGTGTGACACAAACATGCTTATGTTTTACTCTCCCACCCCTCCCTGACTTATCTTTGCCTCTGCCTGCCTCTCTCACTCCCTCTCTGGTGGATGTGGAGACTTACACCTGCTTTGCTTAGGCAGCAGCATGTGTTTTGTAAGTGATGCTCATGATCAACTGATGGCCTCTGCATGAATTGCAGCCCTCCACTAGCTGATTGCATGTGGAACAGCTGTGGTAGGGTCTATGTTATGTAATCGAACTTCCAGAAGTTCGAACAACAGAAGTTTGAACGGGGCAGTTCAAAAGTTGAAAATGTCGAAGCCACTGAAATTCGAATTCTTTCCCAGGGAAAGAATTCGGTTGGCTGTTTCTGCGGCTTCGACATTTTCTCCACTGTGGTGCAAAAGTTATGGAAAGTGTTAAGGTAAGTGTGCGATTGTGACGGACATTGAGGTTACGGTGCAGGTAAGGTAACTGTGCGATAGTGACGGACTTTAGGGTTAGGGTGTGGGTAAGGTAAGTGTGTGATAGTGACGGACTTTAGGGTTAGAGTGCAGGTTAGGTAAGTGTGCGATAGTAACGGACTTTAGGTTTATGGTGCGGGTAAGGTAAGTGTGCAATAGTGACGGACCTTAGGGTTAGGGTTTGGGTTAAGGTTAGTGTATAGATAGTTGTGTATGTAAGGTTTAGTGTAGGTTTATAAGATGTTTTGTGTGCTTGTGCTGTGTGTGTGTTTTTCGGAACAGCAAATTTTTTCCCTGGGAAAAAATTCACTGTTCTGAGGTTTCGATGTTAAAACATTTCGAATTTCCAAGTTCGAACTTATGGTGTTCGAAATTTTGGAAGTTCGATTATGTGACATAGACCTGCTGTGATAACATTCCCATAGCCAATTGCATGGAAACACACTCCAATATCTAGGAACATTATGTTGGTGTTGGGCCTTTTCATTCACTGTGAGCAGGACCTAGGTCTGTTGTTTGGCAAACAGCATCACAGATGGATTGAGGATTTACCTCTAACAACATACACTGTAGAAACAGGCCAACGCTCAGGAGGGGGGTGTGCCTGACATGACTACAGAATGTAAATGTTGCTATTCTGCATTTGGAGTAATGTTGGTTTAACAGGGTGTGTGTGGATATGGCTGTTCTATGTGTTTTAATACCTGCTATGACAGTGCTATGTTTCTGAGGAACCCCCCATCTGTAGGGTCATCTGCAGACTGGGCAGTGTGTGGTGCCTTTTGTTTCTTGTGTTACCCACAGCGCACCTATCTGTGAACTGCAGAAGCATAGTGTGAGGATTGCAGACAGTACATGGTGACAGACATGAGAGTTACTGACCTCATATCCCTCATAGGACATATGTTGCAACAAACCCTGTTACAACAGTAAATGTATGAGGTTATCACAGCAACAAGTCAATAATGGTCCTGTGTTTGTACCTCCAGCCACAACTCTGACAACCTGTGTACATATGTCATGCAGTAAGAGGTGCATATGTCCTGTACACCATGATTTAGTGACATCATATCTGATAACAAGCCAGTGGGATATCAGACTGAAACACGTGTTATTTATAGTAGGTGTTCTCTTTGAGGACATAACCTGGGCATACTGTGATTGTGTGTACAGTACTGAGGTCTGTGTACTTACGGTGATTGTCAACAGTGTGTGTTTTGTGAATATGTACCTTGGCCCGTGTACAGACTGTGGTAGATGTCATTGTTCTTGGTCCTGTTCTGTCTGATGTTACATGCTACTTCACTGTATGTTACCCTATCGGCTTACATGTTTGTAGGGCCAAACACGCACATGTCCCATACCACAGACAGGCATTGGACCATGCTGTGTAGTGGCCCAGTTTATGTAGGGTTAGTGTGTAAGTGGCACATATGTGGATGGTGTTGATTAGATAGTCCATATACTGTAATATTACACTAGCTACCATATGTGGCTGTGGCTGTGTTCACATTGGTTGTGGTTATGCACTTTCACACAGGTGTCTGTTACTCTGTGCTGGGACATGCCTGTAGAGCCTGCTATATATGCAGGCACATGTGTATTCCCCCATAAGAATTGTAGGCCAGTGTTGTGGCAGTCTGCCTGTAGCCTGCACAGTGCTTTGTTATATGCCTAGCAGTTTAGTGTCCTTACCCAGTGTGATGTTATGCCCAGATACTTCCAGATGTACTACTGCCAGGCCAGCATAACAGTCATGTATGTCAAACAAAGCAGTGGGATGCTGTACAGATGTATGTCACTAGCTAGTGGGTAGTATATGGCCATGGCACCTCTGTACCAGTGGTTGTTATGTGTCAGGACAGACAGAGGTGTGTGAATGCATAACCTATGGTGTCAAATGTAAACCAGTATTTACATGTTATACCCATCTACATGGCTGTTAACATGCATATTGTCAGGCTTGGTCTACATGTCTTGCACTAAGGGGTTCTGTGTATACTTCTGGACTGACGAGAGTGTGTCAGACTGTCCACATTTATTTGTCATATCTCTGCTGTAGTCCACAGGATCTTTACTGTGCTAGCAGTGTACTGTGCTATGATGTCCTTAGGATGTCTGTCAGTAGCCAGTGACATACATGTTAAAAGCAGATGTGACCTCCCACACATAACATGTCTGTGAAGACAACCCCTATCACAGTAGCAATAGTCTACATATATACCTGCACTACATGCCTGACATTCCCTTGCAGTAAGAGTTTGGGACCATTGGGGCTGAGGTAAGGCTCCACTCCATGTTCAGGACATATGGTGGACATATATGTATATATAATTATCCATATATCTAAATAGATATATACACATATACATATTGACATACATAGATAGATATGTATATGTACACACACATATATATATATATATATACATATAAACACTCAGATATATACACACACATATATATATATATATATATATATATATATATATATATATATATATATATATATATATATACATATATATATATATATATATATATATATATATATATATATATATATATATATATATATACATAAAAACACTCAGATATATACATATACACAGAAATATATGTCTACGCATATACAGATAGAGATACATATGCACATATGCATATGGATATCTGCATATATATATTGACAGTAATAGGTATATCAGAATAGATATGTATGCACATATAGTTATACATATCTACATATATATCTACATAAATAGGCATATCTGTACACATAGGATGGGCATACATATATAGCTATATACATATACCTATATATACATACATATATATGGGGTCTATATTATGATATTGCATGCTCAGAAGAGCGAACAACACATAATCAACTCCATGTAAGTGAAAGCGTATAACGTTGAAACTTCAGAACAGCGATTTTTTTCCAAGGGAAAAAAATCACTGTTCCGAAACAAAAAAAAAAAAGTAAAACATTACAAAATGTGGGGGGCTGTGCCCCCCACACCCCCCACTTAAATATACCAATTCTGAGATTGCACTACAGTGCCGAAAAGGCAAAGTAGCAAAAGCTTTCCCAGGGAAAGAATTCGCTGAAAAGCCTCTTTGCTATTTTGCCTTTTCGTGCTTTTCAGTTTGACAAAGACGCATTCGACAACCTTTATCTGTGACAATGTAATAGAGAGCATATATATATATATATATATATATATATATATATATACACACACACACACACACACATATATGTACATGTGAAGAGATGTACACATGCCCAAATATATGTTGCACTATACGGATATGTATACAGACATATGCATGAATATACATGTGTATATACATGTAGACATATATCAACCTATTATATGTTTATATCCATATTCCTGTCATGTGTAAACCTCATGGTTGTGTATACTCCCCCAGATGTATCTCACCATATGTATCTGCTATGTGTACATTATGTTAAAACAACATATGTGATGCAACAGTCATATTAATAACAAGTACTACGTAATTGTGGTAGTAAAGGCAATAGTTCAGTACTAATCAATATGTGTATTGACAGATATATTGGAAAAACAACAGCTGTCTTCACAGTGGTCATGGCGTAGTGGTTAAGTGTTGTGACTTTAGTGTACAGGGTTCTGGGTTCAAGTTCTACAAGGGCTGTTCATTTTGTTGTTGGGCAGAACAAGGGCTGTCAGATACAGAGTGGTTATGGCAGTTTTGAGCAGCTTAAAGCATGTTTGTATGGTTTTGCGTGAAGCTAAGCTATGGGTAAACATACGGGTGCTTACACAGTGTTGGCTTTGCTTAACAGTACGCAAATTGGCTTAGCTGTTATATTGGAGCAATGTTGACACCTGCTAAGCATGGCTTAGCACTGGTAACCAGTTCACACCACCCAGTCTGATAACATAGCAGGGTAATGACATCTGTAATAAGTGTTTGTAATGCCATGTACAATACATGCACCATAATGTGCAGTCATTATGGTAGCAAGGGGTGTGAGTGTCATGTCTGGGACACAGACGTATGTGAGGCCTGTACAGCACTGTTATCCATGTGACTTTGTTACATATAGGAGTTGTAACCCAGGGTACATGCTGTCACACTGGCATGTAGTGTATGATGGTGGTACTATTGTTGACAGTGCCTACCCATGCAGGAGTAGAGTGCTAAATGTAGTACTGACAACAGGCACACCTGCAGGCATAGCTGGACTCTGAGGCCTCCCTGTTTTATCCCTGGTTTGTGAGCAGTGTCACAGTATATAACTCCTACTGGGTAATGATCTAACATGTGGAATGTAACTGCAGACTACCATCTGTACAGCACATGATAGTGAGGGCTCCTGACATGTAGTTATGGCATACATATTGTTGTCAAATGTCTATCTGTCAACACATTCATCCTACAGTATAGCTACTTGCCAAGCGGATGACTGTCAGTCCCTGTACAGATGTGCAGATGGCAGGTATCCCGCTGGGATATGTACAGGCATCCAAAGCATGATTGACATTGACATGTCTGCCCAGCTGTGTAAGAACTGGCACATATTGGAGATAACACCCTGTACGCACCACATGCCATGGGTACCTGCACTACACTACCACAGTCAACTGAACATGCTTGGGTACAGGTCTCCATCACAGACACTAACCATGTGTTGTAATGCATGCATGTCAACTTGATCACCTCAGTGTCCATGTGCAGGAGGCATCTGGCGAAATGGCTGATGCATGTCACATCCACCCTGAGGATCACCACAGTAGTGTCTGTCGATGGCTTGCCTGCTGCCACATGGCAGGTGGCAGGATACCACTGTACACACAACCCCTACACAACACATCTCTCCTTGGACAATAGCTAGGTACACAGCTATGACCACCTGCAGAGATGCACCCCAGTACTGACATGTGTATGTGTGCATGACTGAGCATAGCAGTGTCTGTGTGTTAGCGCACCTGTACGTGGGAATTCCATGATTGCCTTCACAACCACCACAACACCCATTTCCATAGTCAGTTGTGGCTGCTGCTGTATGAGACATTACATATAACCTGTTAAGCTCCTCTCCATACCGGCTACACGAGCCTTGCAGTACCATCACAACAGTGTTGTACAAATGGGTTGATAGGCATGGGATACCCATTGTGTTCTGGGAGGTGTGTGTATGTGTGCATGTCCGTTTATCTGTAGGGTACAGCATTCCGAGGCCACATACTCCTATTACAATACCCATTGCCACATGGTAGTACAGATAGTGTTGTTGCTGCACATCTGTGAGGCATGACAATGCAACACCCTGCTATGCTTGTGGCATGTGCATTAGATGCATATCCCTGTAGTACTACTGTTGGGATCTACAGTGGGTTGTATCACAGTCGTGGCCAATGTGTGATGGTGGGTATATCAGACTGTCATTATGGGTTTCAGTACAATATCCACTGGGGGATGTGGGTGATGTGTACACAGTCATTACACCAAGGTACACCCAGTATATGTCCCATGTACCATGTTATTGTTACCACTGTCATTATCAACCATACAGGTAACTGATACCACATTCCAGGTCAGTTATGCATGTGCTGTGTGCAGCTTACCTGTTACACATTGGACACACAGTCAAGTTAGCAGCGATAGGCCCTGGTCTTTCAAATGTGTGTCTGCCTGTTATGTGTCTGTTAATGTGTATATGAAGGTATGTCACACTATGTATTGCCCATATACACCCATTACATCACCCATTAGTATACTGTACATGTCTGGGGATGTTCTGCATGTAACATGTAACCTGGGACAAACCTCACCCTAAACGCTGTGTGGTGTGTGCAATGGAAGCCACACAGTTCAGTATCACTACATACCTAGGTAGGGGTCTAGACCCAGTATTGCCAAGTAACTGTGTATGTATGTAGATGGGTCTACATCAGGTTGCAGATTATACATGCCCCAGCGGGTCACCTGTTTATGTGGCACAGGCAATAACTGTTATACTAACCTGTGGACATGTGTTCAACTGTACCCAGATATGTCACAGTCATGGTGTCACCACAGTGCCATACCCCATTGTGGAATATGACTGTACACCATCCTTGTGCTGTCACATGTACACCTACAACACAAATAGATAAAATTATAGAGACCACAATCAACCAGTGTTGCTAACAACTATGATGCATCATTGCTGTATGGCTACACTACCTGACATATATGCATTACACTTTACTCCTTACATGTTACACTGCAGTACTGTGGTACACTGTAGTACAGTCACTGTGTGCATCAGAACCATATTAGCCTGTCCCTGCATTGATGGTATGGATAACAGGAATGTGGCACAGGTATCATCATATGCACAGGGTGTGTTGTTGGTTTGCCAGAGGCTGAGGGTGGGCCATACATTTGACACCATGTGTGTGGGTAAGAGGTGTATTGAGGTGCACTGGGCATGGTGATATGTGTGTAGGTATGGGGTTGCCCTAGGTGTGTTTGTATAGTGTATGGGCATGCATGCACACAGTTCTGCCATGTGGCTGCCCAACACAGGTGTTTATGGACAGCTGCAGACCATACCCAGCAGGGTGTGCAGTTCACTGCCTCCAGCCATGGACACATGGACTGTGCCTGCCAGGGGTTCCATGGGCACATCCAGGTACAGGCCTCAATGTGCTACTCTCACCTGATGATGACAAACGTCCCTCCTGGGACTGGCCAGGACCATGTGGTCGTGGCCTGCTGTGGTGTGCTGTGGACAGCACCCCCCCCACTGCCAGGGCTGGTACTGCCACTACGGGAGCCCCTTGGTATCTTAGCATGTCCACGTTGACTGCCAGCGGTTGGTGTTGCTAGCCTACGTCCATGCGGCCGTCGCCGCACCCCCAGCTCACGTTCAAACCCAGACATACCATGGTTGATGAGCGCCATCATCTCACCAGACCGTCTATCCATGAGCTCAGTATGAGCACGGATGGCACCAGACAGTTCACGGAAGTTGTCACTTGCAGATGTGGGAGCAGCCCTCTGCAGCCTCAGGCCCTGTCTGGTGTAATGTTCCATACGTGCCTGCGCCACCATGACAGCCTGAAACATTCTCCTGCTGGTACCAGCTCTGTCGTCTCTGCCAGGGGCATAATGTCCAGCGGCCCTACCATGAGCACCCTGGGACATCTGCCTGATACCCTGCCAGACATTCGGCTATGCCTGATGTGACCACACACAGTAGGCATGGTTACCACACTTTCCTGTGCACTGCCACCAAATGCCAGCTGTCCCTCGGCTATGGCCACTGGTGATGGGGGTATGTATAGGCACTGAAACTGTGTGCGGGGTTGAGGTGGCTAAAAGGGGGATGTCAAATGATGGTACTGTTTCAGCCCCTGATGACCCCACCTGTGCCTCAACAGTACTATCATCATCAGATTGCATGCAGGAGAGACCCTGACCTACCTCGCCACCTGTGGGGGAAAACAATAAATGCACTTTAAAACCTGAGCAGCATTGTCTAACAGTACACACACACACACACACACACACACACACACACACACACCACCGTAATACCTCTCTGTCCGTGGCTTTATAGACAGTCCCACGTATATTTCCATGTGTTCCGCATCCTGCATCACACTTGGTAACATACACACATTGATGCCACTCATTAACATATCGGTCCTCTAAATGCCTAGACAAGCGATCACAACGCAAGACCTGTTACTACATTACCTGCCTGACCTGTGTATAGTGGTTTTAGATGGCTTCACTGCTGTCATTCAGTGTTCACCCTGTGTATGTCCGGATATCATGAGCATGGCCCCTATATGTTTGGGCTACTATGCTCACTCCATAATATCACACACTGGTCTGTCATGTGTATGTATTGCTCAGTACATGCCAGATATGCTGCTCAATCAGTCTATCATGTGACAACTGTAATATATGGATACACTCCCTGGTGTTGACTAGTACTTCCCCAATGCATCTGTAGTGCTGCATACGTGGGTTGTAGGTCACCTCTCTGCTGAATGCGATATTATGGGTATACCTGGTGTCTACCTTCCCTCTCAATGTCTGTTCCATGCTACAGACCTTCTTATACTATCAGCTATCCTGTGATTACATACATGGCAAGTATTCCTGGTGTGTAATGTGGCAGCCCATGTCCATGTACTGCATGATCCCAAAGGGAGGTACCGCTGTATGAACACCCCACAGTCACACATGCATACATGGCCACCCACACAAACATACACACATGCATCAACCTCCCTCCACTTCACCAGAGTGACCCTACAGACTAACTAGCCACCAGGACAAGCACACACACACACACACACACACACACACACACACACACACACACACACACACACACGTGAGGTTGCACAATGATAGCATACACAGTCCTCTTATTACCCATCTGTCAACATGCATAAAATATGGTACACAACAGCATGCAGTGCAGTTAGAGTCAATCCATGCTAGCAACAGTATACACGTGTGTGATGCATGTGCTTTGTCACTATGTGATGCCCCTTCCCCTGGATACCACTACACCCATGTACACAGTATTGCTGTGCACCCTGCCATGTACTGTGTACCACACCTCACAGGTGTATAGCCCATTGCTGAATGTGTACTACTGTGTCAGTTATGTCAGCTTTAATGCTTACAGCCCTTATGTTTTTCAACAACACAAACCTGGGATGATATGTGGACAGATGTCATTTGTGAATGCCTGATGTCTGATTTACAGCTCTCAACATCAGCAGACCATGTATGACCAATCCAATACTCTTACACTGACAACCATCAAAGCATACCGTGGCTATGGGGGGTGTAGACACCCTTACTGATATGATGTACTAATCCTTGATCTGCCATGGGTCCACATCACTGCATATCTTAACAGTACATGAGCCCGATATGTGACATATATCCTGTACTTTCACATGCAGTGTCTACGGAATGTGTTAGGTGTGCGGATGCTGACCATGATGCATACACTCCATGTGGGCATATGTGCGCACACCCTTATCATGACGGTTTGTCGCACCTCTTGTTATGTGTACTACAGCATTCACTACTCCTGGCAGGGGTATACTAGCGTGGGCCATCTGCATTTGCCAGTGTATGTTCAGTCTGCCCTACATATGTCCCCCTAATTTGCATGATTGCAAGGTCTACTCATGTGCACATCCCTTGGTGTTCACACACTGCCGCCACTATTGGTTTGTGGGTAGGGGTACATCTGCCACAGTTCCTGAACCTGACTATGTGCAGATACAGCCATCCTTAGCATCTTTAGGATCCCTGCTGTAGTGCACTGGTGTGTCATACTGACACCCCCCCCTCCTTCAGCCTTTTTGCTGATGCATGACAAGTAAGCCCTACACATTTCTGTCACTTTGCAGTGTCCCATACACTGAACACCACATGTTACAGCCTAGTCCAAGCTGATAATGTGGACCACAGTAATGCCTTATGCCATAGTGTAACTCTGCAGCAGTTGCCATTGTCCTACAGGTATATAAACTGGTGTTGCACTGTATATGGGTGTTGTTCCAAACATTTCCCTACTGTAGGCCATGTCTCCCACCATTATGTTACTCCCTGTGGACACATTCCACAATGACAGGATGTTAGTTATCATGCAAGTGTTCGACATACCCTTCCAATACCCCATCATGGTCACCCCTGTGATGCCTTGCATTTAACAGTAACAATAAGTGCACATGTACAGCATGTATTCTGGGTAGGTGTGTTAGATGTGTGCATGGAATATACCATCATCATTACATGGCCGGTGTATTGGCAAGCATCTACATAAACCATACTCACCAGCTACAGGCTGCTGCCTTAGTGGTATCCCAGAGGGACCTACATAAGAGGGTGAGAGATGCAAAGTCAGTGGCCACACCTGTGGCATTGTTTCAGGGTGGGTGCAACATTACAGTACATCAACAGTACATGTCCCCAATACTACCACATATGCACATCTGTTTATCACTACTGTGCAGCAACAAAATATATCTATGACATGTCAGATATGTATGATCTACCTGTACCAATACGGATGTATATGCAACAGTGGTCTACTGATGTGCCCTGTGGCCTTACCTGCATGCTTCTCGGCCGGTGTGTGGGTGGCACCCACCTCCACAAAGGTGTCCACCGGTTGTTGGCTGTGCGAATGGGCAGGTGCCATGAGGCTGGCTAGGAGCTCCTCCACACATGTCAGGGGGGGATGGATGACATGGCGCCCCCCCCCGTGGTGACTGTGGCGAGGTGATCCCCCAGGACTGCAGCAGCAGGCCGAAGGACATTGCAAACAGGACAGAACAATGATGCTGGACTTGCTCATAACTGCGGTTGTGCAGTCCGACATCATTGACCCTGTGAATTAGGTCGTTCCACAGGGCGGTCTGCTCCTGCTGATCATGGGCGGTCCGGCCAAACAAGATTGTGTAGTGCACTATGAGGTCAGTCAGCAGAATTTCATTTTCAGCTGCTGTGTAGGCTGGCAGCCTTCCATGGGACATCGTGCCTGAAAGACATAAAGATGGATACAGGTGTGAGCAAGTCATGCAGCAAGGTTACCACAGTTCTTAATACACATCACTGTCACCCCCCCCCATATCAGTGACAACAAACTGTACACACAGCTCAATAGGTATGGCTACAGCATACCTACCAGTGGGGCAGATATTGTACTGTACCACACTTTGTGCAATGTGTTTGTAGCCATGTTCCCTGTGTCGACACTATCATTGGTGACCTGTTACAGACTATTCACCTGCATGCCATTGTCAGGCCCACAATGATTCCATATATGCCTGTGGTATGCTTGCTATGTGTTTGCTGGACATTGACATTCTGTGTTATTGGGTTATCTATGCATGCTGTTGGACATATTTTGGGATTGTGTAGACTGTTACTACCGACGTATGTTCTATAACAGTGACACAATAGCATGTATATGTACTATTGGCCAGCAGAACCACCTCTCCAAACTCATCTGCCCATGTTACCAGGCCACATCACATGTGTGACCCACCCCAGGGCCTCCTCGTGTACTGCTCCAGCAATACCATCAGATGGAACCAACTCAGGGGATGTTGTTCCCCCCGGGGGCACACACAGACATGTTCCTGTCCCCCGAGGTCAGGTCCAGGGTCTGTTCCATAACGGGCTCCACGGACACATGTGGGATGTGCTACATCACCTTGAGGCACCCGGTACACATTCACAGGGCCCACATGCTCCTCCTCCTCAGCCTCCAGGCCAGGCACCTTCAGGACATGGACTGCTGTTGTGAGTAGCAGTGAGTGGGAGGCTTGTTCCCATTGTGTCCATATTGGGACCAATGGGGCATCCACATCACAGAACACACACTATCCAAGGTGTTTATCCACAAATGTCACATACCACCACTGTAGATTGTCCTCTATATCTACCATCCCTGACCACCTCCACAACTATACCTGCCATACTTCCCCATATTCCCATTGCATACTTCACAGATGGGGGCAATGTGGTCCTAACAAGGGACTGACATATGACATACCCGTCCATGTTGCACACACTGCCAGCTGTTTTAATCAGTGTGTATTGCTGTGGTAGTAATATAGGGGACATGTCTTTACATACATATATGTTTGTGTATGTGTTTGCATATATGTAGGCATGTGTATATAGGTATATATCTATATATGTGTAGATATATGTGATGTATATATGTGTTCAAATATATGTCTACACATGGGTATCTGTATATTTGTGGACATACATGTAGATATATATATATATATATATATATATATATATATATATATATATATATATATATATATATATATATATATATATATATATTATATATGTGTACATATGTGCACATATGCATACCTATATGTGGGGTACATTCAGACATCAGGTCCACATTCTCACAGCACCTTCCTGCACAGCTGCACTCTTCTGCCTTGCTACAACACAGACAGGTGCCACATATGGACACAGCCTGACATTAGGGGGGTATATGTAGGGCCAGATTGCAGGTAACCCTATTACACACCTATGGCATTCCTGCATGCTACAATACAGGTTAACCTGAGTATCCTGCAAGAGGTGGGCTGTGGAACCCACGTGTCCATCATTATGGCATTACGTCCACCACCAGCTATTGGCCACGTAATATACATACTTCCCATTACACAACACACACTATAATGGCTTACATCTTATCATTCAGTGCTGCTCTGCACATTTGACGGGTATGGCCCACTACCCACAGGGATGGACTGTATTGTCCGTAGCAGTTGTTCAGCTGAACATCATTACAACAACAACACCTGAAGGCACATATAAATCATTCCAAATCATCTATCCCATTATTAATGACCAAATACTATGGTCAGTTACATACATATGTACTTCACATACCTGTTCTGGGAATGCAGTCTCTTCTGGATGTTTTTTTTTTTTATTCTGTGCCTTACATGCACACACTCTCTCTCCAGTAAATGAATGAATGAGCTGCTTTGCATATATTGCAACATGGAATTTGTAGGTGATGCACATGATCAGGTCATGGCCTCTGCACCAATCAGTGTCTTCCACTTGCTACCTGCATGCAGCATGCTGTGTAGTACTACCAATTACCACTGTCATGGCAACCAACTACTATAAATCCCTACATCATGTGGGTGTGGTCCCTTTACCTTTTTTGTGTAATGGACATCCTTCCTGTGTTTGGGCAGCAGTGTTACAGACAATACCTCTTACAGAAGAACCTGCACACTCAGGCCAGCTACATGTTTGTAGGAGGTTCCAGAACTACAGACAGAGTGTGAGTAGTGTTGTTGTATGCATTGTATAGCATTGTATAGCACTAGTGTTACAGGGTTTGTGTTTAACTTGGAATGCAGTCTGTCTGCATAGCTCTCACCTGTGGGCCTATCCACTTGATGGCCAGAGGTGTGCCTATTATGTTTTGTCTGTCCACCACACAGGTCTTGTGTCAGATATATCACTAGCAATGTGTGTGTTGAGTGCTATCAGTACATGGTTACATCCATTTCTGTTTCTGACTTCATATTCCTGACTAAGGGTATGTTGCAGACTATCCTGTAACACCAGCTACTTGCTTAGTGTATGACAACAGTTTTACACATATGGGTCAATGTTCCAGCCTCTGTCCTCCACCTACATACCAGGCTTTGCACATATGACATGCTGTCAGGGGTTGTTATGTAGTGAGCTGTGAGTACGTCACACTGCCATTCCTGCCATCAATCCACTGCTGTTGTGGCCCCCACACATAATGTGGGGTTGGGTCCATATATGTGGGGGCTTCACCTACACAATACACGTGTGCCCTTATGCACTCCAAAGGCCAGTGTATGTAACAGTGGTATATGGCCCTGTATTATTGAGTCTGGGGGGGTGCACCATAACTAACCTAGGCTGTTACAACATGTGGGGGTATCAGGGATAAGCTGCCTTCAGGCATTTGGATGTACATTACCATACAATTAACCTTGGGTAAATGCAGGCCTACTGCCTCCTGCCATACAGACTGTTCTGTTTGGCGGTGTGATTGTGATGGTGTCAGGTATGCCTTGTTATGTAACAGATACATCCCATTGTGTCAACTGAGGTCTTTACGCCCTAGGGATTGTGTACAGAGTGTAGATAGAGGCTGCTGGACTATACAGCTGCATTACTTACTGTTGATTGATTGGTATCCTGTGGCCCAGTCTGTCTTTACTATTGTACTATTTGAAGGCCTCAGCTTGGACAGCTACATATGCAAACCTTTCCAGACTACTGTATTAATATAACTGTTTCACAGTTGCATTACTCTGTTTATATGTATGTCAGTGTCTAAACAGCTATATGGCATGGCATATACAACTGTAATAGTACACAAATAAAGCTTTCCCATCTATGCAAACCTTTGTGTGGTGTTATATCCTTTGATCTCTCTGTGGGTATATGTTGTAGGCAACAATTGTCATTTGTAAGGGTTGCTCATACAGTGTCCAGTTGATAAGGTGACAACTGTAGGCATAGTGGCTGTTCCGTATTGTGTGCACCTTCTACATATGTATCTTCCTATACATATCTTGGTGTTGTGTATGTGTAGTTGCATATATATCTATATATATGTGTATATGGGTCCCCTTCAGTCGATCGAACGTTTACAATTTCGAACCACATATGGCCGAGACCATATGTTCGAACTTGTAAAAGTTCGATCGGACTGAATGGAGATCTCTGTACAGAGTGGAAAGGGAAGATTTCCCATTTCCGCAATGTAGTGCGATCTCGGAGTTGGTATATTTAAGTAAGGGGGTGTGGAGTGTGCTATAGACGTTTAGTTTTGTGTTTTTTTGTTTTATGTGTTTTTATTTCAGTGTTCGAACTTTTACGAGTTTGAACACATGGTCTCGGCCATATGTGATTCGAACTTGTAAAAGTTCGATCTACTGAAGTAGATCAGTGTGTGTATGTGTGTGTGTGTGTGTGTGTGTGTGTGTGTGTGTGTGTGTGTGTGTGTGTGTATGTATATATATATATATATATATATATATATATATATATATATATATCCGTATCTGCATAAATGTGTCTGTGTATATGTAGCCCAGGAATGTTGATTGCTTCCACATTCTACATTCCCTATGGTAGCCAGACTGTACTGCATGATATGTTACTGATACCAGCCTGACATCATACAGGTAGGATGGAGTACTGTTAACATCTTGTGCCCATATTGTGTCAGGACCTGGTTATGGGATCTGCAACAGTTGGTATTGTATTGCAGGGCAGATGTGTTTGGTTGTGGGGGGGGTATCTATACGTACAAGACATATGTTGTTTGGGCCTCCTCAACCTTATTAACGGTGCATGTGGACATATATGTTTTTATGTTCCCATTTTTATCTACAGATGTATGTCTGTATATACCTATATAGATATATATTTATGCTTACATATATATATATATATATATATATATATATATATATATATATATATATATATATATATATATATATTGCTGTATATATATATATATATATATATAGACATATATATCTATAGATGTATGTATGTATATGTATGTATATATATATATATATATATATATATATATATATATATATATATATATATATATATATATATGTATGTATATCTACATATATAGATATGTTATATCTATTTAGATATTAATATATATATACACAAGAAATGCATACCAGTATCTCATCCACCCCTAGTAACTACCATATTGACAACACACCATTTAGAGTTGATCCAGCAGTTATAGACTTGGGGACACACATACAGTAAACTGGCTTTTGACCATCACCTGTCTACAGTAGTGAAGATATCATTCTATGTTGTGCAACTTATAAACAAAGGTATGGATCCATGTCCAAGAAGGTCATTGTTCCACAGTACTCGGCATTCATCAGATCTATCATTGAGTACAGTGCTTCCTTTAGTATGTACCTAACCAGGATCATCCAACAGTTGGAACATTCACAAAGGGTCTTCACTAAAAGAATACAGGATGAAGTAACATATCCTATGTAGACCACCTCAAGGCCCTATCCCTGTATTTTGTTTCCTACAGGCTGTTGAGGAGAGACCTATGCCTGGCATACTAGTCATTGTCAGACCCCACCTTGATGTGTCTCCTGCATATCTGCAAACAAACAGCACCAGAATTATCCATTCTAAAGACTCAAACCTTGCCTGTGATATTAAACGGGACCTGCTGGAGAGACGTGTGTATTCCAGAGACTACCCTTTCTCTGGAACAGGCACCCCATCCATTTGAATTAGAGTTTCTCCCTAACCCAATTCAAGTTAAACTTAGACAATTGTATGGGGAACAGGAATTTCATCCCTGGTTTGGCACCTATGTCTCTAATGGACACAGGCAACCTGTAAATGGTTTATCTCCCTGGCCCCTGCTTGTAAATGTTTCATCTCCCAAACCCCTACTAATGCTTATCAAGGGTACCAAAACTTGTCAGAGATTTGGGATGCATGGCTAGGCTTAAAAATGCCCTTGTGGTCATTAGCCTAGTACATACCTATGAACACACACATACATCTACATGTTGAAATACATTTTCTGCACTGTTGAATGAACTGGGCTGGATGATATGTTTGTGAAAACATCAGGGTTATGTATATCTGACATGGCTTAGTGGTAAATCAGTTTGGTTATGGTGTGCAGGGTCCTGGGTTTGAGCCTTGTAGAGGCTGTTTATTTTGTTGCTGGGCAAAACAAAGGGCCATTGGATACAGAATGATTAAGGCACTTTTAAGCAGTTGTAAGAGGGTTTGCACAGATGTAAGCACTGCTAACTTCCAGTTACAGTTTCTTATACTGATTTAGCTTCTCAATTGCTTAACCTGTGTAGGCATTGCTTACCCCCATGCAAACAGGCTTAAACCCGCTTACTGCTGCTTAAAAGTGCTTAATCCCGCTTACCCCCGTGCTAATTTCTTTAAAAGAAAAGAAAAAAAAGGTTGATAGTACAGTGGTGAAAAAGGGGCTCAAAGAGGTACGACAGTGGGGAAAATAGCTAGGGATGTGCAGGAGGATGTAGGGAAGGTCCATAGCTGCCCATTTCTTCTACAGCAACAGCTGTGCATATACACTGACTTTGGAGGTAGATTTGGACACTCAAACCCCTGAGAGACGGGTGAGGACAACAATAATATGTTGTGATGCCAATTAGACCAGATAACATGTGTCCAGTGGACATGTGTGTGAAATGGACAGCTATGTATGGGGCGAGATTTTTTTTTTTTGGGAACAGATTGCCCTTTTTTTTTTTTCTTCAGGTGAGAGTGGGATTTTGGGGAGGTAGGTTGGGTAGGTTAACAAACAAGACAAACAAGATCCATGCAGGGGTGGTATATGACACGTGGGGGGTAAACACCTTGATGGGGAGGGGTGTTGGGAAATCGGAAGCCCATGAGCCCCCTAGTAGAAACAGTGGGACTGAGATCCCCACCCGTATGCAGTCACCACTGCACCTTCACAGCCCCGAAGGTGGCTGTGCTGTGGGCTGAGTCGGAGAGCCAGGCCGAGCCTCTAGTCATGACATGCGGCCCTCAAGCTGGCGTAGAAGATCTCCAAACTGCTGTTCGAGCTCTCTACGCACCATGACCCGGACCTGGCGACGGGGGGCGAGCCCCATCCCCTGAGGTGGTTCCACCCGAAGGTGGTGCAGGACCAACGGATGAGGAGGTCCTGGGTTGGGCCCCAGATGTGCTGGTGCCAGGTGCCACGGCCAGCTGAGGAGGGACAGGTGGGTCCGCTGGGACCTGCATTCCCATACATGCTATGGTGTTTATGGTGTATCAACATATGTGGGTTATTAATAGTCAACACATTCAAGGGTTAGGTATAACAGCATGCATAGATATTCCCATTAACCCAGACACCAGATACGGAACAGTTGCATAGCAAACGGAATACATGCATAATATGGGACCACAGTGGTAATAACAACAGCATGCAGGTACATTGATGGCACCATGCCACCAATGTTGGAGTATTTCAACATAGCACATGCATAGAAACAGATTTAAATAATTATCAACCAACAGGACATATGTCCCAACATAACAGTGGAGTCATCACATACCAGTTGAGGTGGGTATTTAGTGTATTGTTGGAGATATGGTGGGGGGGAGAAAGATGTCAATTAACAACTAGTATATTCCTGTAGTTCACATTACTTTCCTAGACAGTGCTGTTATCTGTACCTTACAAGTATTACTACACTACCCTATTGCCATAGTTTAGACAGTGATATGGCTGTTACCATCTTTATACATGACCTGGTTTTACCTGCAGTATACACCTCTTACCGGGTATACCTGTGGAGGAATTGTTTGTTAAAACTAACTAACTGTTTCTACACATACTTCCAGATTCCAGGTTGATGTTATGCACATACCTGTCCATCTCTTTTTGCACAGACTCTGGCCATTTCTTGACCATATGCAGGTGAACCGGGACATATGTAGACTATTGCCTTCTTCAACCTTTAGTGACTTGCAACACTCTTATACAGGATTATTTACACAGTTATATTATGTAGCACAGTGTGGGTGACAGTAATCAGTGATACCTTATTATTCAGAGAAACTGCAACATTCACAATTCCATACAATACCAGAGTAAACAGTACCAGTACAGGGTATCAAGCTTTTATTTCTCGGCACAGTGTTCATATCAGATGTACCTGTGGGAGCAATGTTTGTTAGCACTTCCTGAATGTTGCCACACAAAGTACCAGATTTCACATTAGTATTATGCATATACATCTCACTCTGTTACTGTACACAAACTGGTCACAGCTTGACAACATGGGGGTGTAGATAGGACATACTTGGCTTATTACTCTCATAACAGTTTCAGGAGTTGCTAGAGTGACAGGTTTGTTCTTGTAGATGTATGACAATCAGTTGTATTTCTTGTTTGCTGCCTATACGTCTGTGATCATCCCACTGATTTCCCAGGGGGACAGAGTGATGGGCAGCAGATATGGGCCAATTTACTGGACATTCTGAACATATCTGTACAGTTGTGGCATATGATTCTGTATGCAGACTACTACCACTCCCAGGATTCGAACCATGGCTGTGTGTGCTAAAAATACAACAGTTCACGTCTCAGTTGCATGTGCTATTCGGATTGTGTAGTCTGTCTTTTCACTGTTTTCTGTCTATGTTTCTCTCAGTTATACTAAATGACCTCTGGGGATTACACCAGTCATGTACAGACATTCCTACACATTCTATTTATGTTGCACAGTGTGGGTAACAGTGCTTAATACAACAGTACTATTAAGTGATTGCAAATCTACATTACCATATGATGCCAGAGTATACACATGCAGTCCAGCAGTTAGACCTTTATTGTCAGGCTATTATGCTTTTATTTACATACAAACTATATGACTCTTCTTGTCATATTCTCTGATATATGCTGTACTTGCCTTAAACAATACAGGTTTTATACCGGCAGTTAACTTACTAATGCTGTTAGATTTATTTCCTATGACAGTACTTGCAAGAGTATCACTAACCTGCCTCGCATCGCAACCTCTGCAGGCGACAGCCATGGGCCTCCTGGTTCGCTGCCTGCTCACTTGCCACTGTGAAGGACATAAGAGGAATATTTAGCCATACCTACCCATAATATACATGAGCTGGCAATTACTAAACACGTAGTGGAGTGATACTTACACACAGCTGGGACAGCCCCTGCCATCCTAGCCTCTTGGATCCACTGATCCAAGAGATCCCCCTTATGCTGCTTCAGGTCAGCATAGTGATGCCTGACCTGCTCACCAGTTCAGGGTATGCTTATGGCACTGGTGAGGTCACAGGCGAGACGGTCCCAGGCTTCCGCCTTATATTGGGAACCCTGGTACTGGCCCTGCAGCAGTCTCTGCTCATGGTCTTTGACAAGGAGTCCTGCCATGAATCTGGACTTTTGGATGCCCCAGAGCTGCGCCCGAAAGTGCATTCCCTCTCCCCTTTCTGCCATGGTTCCTGCAAGGGGAAGCTGAAGCTACAGCCAGTTATGAGATGTATTCCCGTCTGTTGGGTTTAAGTAGGGACGAATTCCTGCACTTTGCCATGATTGACCGATTTTGAAACGGCTAAGCTATGGACAAACCTGCTTACCTAAGTATACCACTGGGCAAATTGAGTTAACTGGCCTACACATTGCCTGTGCAATGCTTAGCATTGCTTAATAATTACTTAGCATTATATTTGCTTTTTGGCATTGTTTTATTATTCATTACATCTTATATATATGTCTGGTATCAATGATTTATGTGTATGTACACTGTATGGGGTCCTTGTTTGTAATAGTAGACTTCAACACTCTATTACAATTACACCTCACATTTGGCCTTACTTCTGTATTCCTGTTCACATATTTATGTTATGTAGTAGGTTATAGAACATATGACTGTATACTGATTTCTTTCACATGTTCATTTTGATTTTACTGTTGTGAGGATTTGTTTGGTGATACCTCATTTTTATGTACTTCTCTGATGGCTTGGTGGTTAGCTACTGTGAGTATAGTGTATAGGGTCCTGGTTTCAAGACCTACAAGGCTGTTTATTTTGTTGCTGGGCAGAACAAGGGCTGTTGGATACAGAGTGATTAAGGCACTTTTAAGCACTTGTAAGCAGGTTTGCGCAAGGGTAAGCACTGCTAACCTCCGGTTAATGATGCTTACAGAGAGTTGGCTTCAGTATCGCTTAGCCTGTGTGTGCATTGCTTACTCCCGCACAAATGGGCTTAAACCCACTTACTAGTGCTTACATATGCTTACGCCTACTTACTACTGCTTAATAGTGATTACACTTGCTTACTAGCGCTTACTCCCGCTTACCACTGCACTAATTTAGACAGTAATGTGTAATGATTCTTGGGAAGGTGGGGGATTTGGAAGCTGTTTGGAGTTATTATTCATTACATATTTTACCTTCCATTTGTATCCCTGATTCCTGTGTACATATACTGTATGGGACATATGTGATTATCTGTGGACTTTGCAACATTATGACACTGACACCTCACATCTGCATTTAATGCAGTACTGCAGTTCACAAATATATGTTATTTAGTAGGTTATGCAACTAAAAATATTGGTCATAAAGTGATTTGACATGAAAAATGGAATGTGCTGCAGTGGGACTTGAACCGGGAATGCCTGCTCATAAGGCGAATGCTCTGCCCATTACACTATTGCTATACTGCTTCATTTGCATATATCTTCCTTTTTATCCTCTTCAGCCATTTAAGCTGCATTAACCGTAGCTAAGCATTGGGCAAACCCTCGCACCTACGGTTAGATTTAATCAGTTTCATAAAAAAAAAACTGATATTTTTATATTGTTTCTGTTTACTATTGCTGTTGTACACGTGGGGGGATGTTGCTGGGAGTATGCGAATACCTATGAGTGGTCTTTCTCATTCTTTTGGGCTTTCTGCTGTTCTTCATTGCTGTGGCATGTATATTCTATGAGCTCTGCTCTCAGACATGCCCCCTCCACTCTTACATGCTCCGTGTAAGATTAGGAGCTCAGGCAGTGCGCCTTCATTAATATGCATGGCATGCTGCTCTCAGACACGCCTCCTGCACTCTTACACGCTCCATGTAGGATTAGGAGCTCAGGCAGCACGCCTTCATTAATATGCATGGCATGCTGCTCTCAGACACGCCTCCTGCACTCTTACACGCTCCATGTAAGATTAGGAGCTCAGGCAGCGCACCTTCATTAATATGCATGGGGCGCTGCCATCCTGCTCCTACATGGCCACTTCCGTGCAGGACTAAGCTAGTCCTGCACGGAAGATTAGTAAATCTGGGGTTATATTTCAAAATGTATGCTGAATGTATAGTTAATAGAAGGAAATGGAAACTGCTATGTCTGGATAGGAGTGATAATTGCATTTTAGGAAGATCTATCTCACTGGAGAAATTATATACAGTTCTAAAGACTGTCTCTAAGGATTCTTCTCCCGGTATGTTCTGTACTCCCTTTTCCTGTTATCTTTCTATGCCCTTATTTAACAGAAATGTTTTTTTGTTTATTCTGAATGAGTGGTTAAATAATGGGATTAATACCCAGACTATAGGTGATGCAGCACTGAAATTTATATATAAAAAAGGTAATAGGTCAGTATTATGTAATTGAAGACCATTAACTTTAAATAATAATAACAAAATTTTTTTTGTGAAATACTACAACAAAGATTTAACTTGAGTAACTGCTAAACTCTTCTATGTGTTTATGGTGTCTTTGTAAAACCCATTAAAAACTTGTTGATACTTTTAAAAGAAGTTAAAGTATTAAATATTATATTGCTTTATTGGTTGCTTGTGATGTATTGAAAGCGTATGACACTAAGTTATGTCAGCGTATGGAATATTTTGAAAAGTTTACTGTTACATATTCCT